>NC_081319.1:92949531-93260108 GCF_026419965.1 Kogia breviceps
ACTCTAGTTTTTTGTAGAGACGTCTTGTCAAGTATCTGAAGAGTTGAGGATCATGCTGGGATAATATTCCACCATCACAAAAGGGAGTGAACTGCTCTCCCCATACAGACTAATAATTAGGGGCAGAGTCCTTTATAGGATGGATTAGGGCAGGTTTTATTCTTGCTTATTCCCTTTCCAGGAGCCTTATGACCCATTGCTCAGGAGCACTTTGGTCATCTCCTTCTTTCTCTTGAAATCTTTACTCCTCTCTGTTAGGTAATTACAACTACTCTATATTTGGGACTCACTCTTCAAACTTCCCACAGTCCCCAAATTTAGATAACTAAAAGATACTTAGGAGTCTCAGAATTCATTTTACCAATAATGACACTTTTGGCTGCAGCAAATGTCTAGTTTTCCTCATAGCATCACAGCAAATTTTAAAAGAGTTTTAAAGAGAGAGAAGGTTAGAGAGCACAGGAGAAGGAGTGGGTGTGGTAGGCAGGATAATGTTCCCCTCCCCTCGCCCCACACATATACATGACCACACTTTGGAACTGTGGATATGTTACCCACATGGCAAAAGCGACTTTGAGGTTGTGATTAATTAAGGACCCTGAGAGGGAGAAATTATCCTGAATTATCTAGGTATGTCCAACCTAATATCCACCTCCACCTCTCTTGGCTGTGGTCAGAGAGAAATGTGACAATGGAAGGGTCAGGGAGATGTGATGTTGCTGTCTGTGAGGATACAGGAAGGGGCCACTCGCCAACGAAGGCAAATATTCTATAGAAGCTGGAAAATGCAAGGGAATAGATTTTGCTCTGGAGCCTCCAGAAAAAATACAGCTTTGCCAACACCTTGAATTTAGTCCAGTAAGACCTATGTTGGACTTCTGACCCACAGACTGTAGGATAATAAATGTGTGTTGTTGACACCACTGCTTGTGGTAATTTGGTATAGAAGCAACAGGAAACTAATATGGTGGGAATGCATAGAGATCAGAAGAGACATTTTCCAGAAATGCACGGCTATTCTCAGGTGATCACATTTATCCTTTACTCAAAGATTCCTTTTAAAGTCATTGAATATAAGCCCCCTCATCAACAGTGAGGTTTTCTCTCCAAGGTAACAGTTATCAACAGAATTTTTTTCTTCTCCTCCATAATATCACATCTCTGTGCACATGCGTATATCTGAGATTTAAATAAAAAACAGAAAAAGAGAAACAGAGGTTATATACGCAGGTAATATTATAAGCCTTCAAGTCTCCATCACTCTCATTGCCACAAACATATGCCAACTGCCTGCCGCATGGAAGGCATGTTGCTATGTACTGTGGATATAGAACTAAACACTTGGCTTTGACCCTCGATGCAATACCATTCACTTATTTGATGCCTTGCTTAGCTTATTTCTGAGCACTGCTCTTGGGAGGAACTAGTAAATGATTTTTTAAAGTTGACCTTTTTCTGTAATATAGTGTTTAACAATGGCACTGATTTTCCCAATGATAATGGGTCCTGGAAGGCACTAAATCACCAAAGTAGAAATCTGTCTTATTTCCCATCCTGTGCCTCCTAAGGTGAAGATTTTAAGTGACACATTTTAGGAAGATCCAACAGAAACTGGAATAGTGAAAGGATTGGCTCTAGCAGAAGGTCACAGGCCCATGAGTTCATGTGAATGAACACCATATTGTGCAGTAACAACCAACTAAATAAACGTATAGAAAGCCATTCCCAACTGTTGCATATGTAGAGAGAGTGTGTCAATAACGACTTTATTTTTGGCTGAAGGAAAGCCTTTTTTTTTTTTTAAGAGATATTAATGAAAACTGGCCCTTCAAGGAGTGAATGACTTGAGATCAGGCCAATCTGTGATACCTTACAGCTGTATAATTTTGAGAAAGTTCCTCAACTTCTATGAGCTTCTGTTTTCTCATTTTTAAAGGATGTGTAATAAATTTCTGAAGCACAGAAATGTTACTAGTATTATATCATATGGGGGAAAGACTGTAAAAGCACCTAATGATGTGTTTGGCCCATACACTATAAATAAAAGGTCTTTTATTCATTCTTTCATTTATTCAAAACCTACTTGGAATTTGCAAATACAGTGACACAATCCTTGAGCATAATGACTCCACGCACATAAGAATTGCTGACTTTCAAATTTTGAGATTTGCAAATGGAGTCACCAATCTGCCAAGATTTGCACAAAATGCTTCAACAGAGCAATTATAAATTAACTCTCTCTTTTGTTTCATGCTTCATTTTAGATGTTTCATAACCAACTCCTTTGGAAAGGAAAAAACTATCTAGCACATCAGCATTTCTCTAGTACAATAGGATTTGAAGAGCTGAATGACAGTGTCTCCTGGAGAAGGGATTTTCTACTCACAGAACCTGAGATGAAAATCGTCTTTCCCAGTTTTACAAATTAGAAAAAAAAATCTCCAGTGTCTTTTCTGCCAGTATTTTTCTGGTGTTGGAATTCTGATGGAAACATTCAAGTTTAATGCAACCTGTTTATCACTTTTGAAGGCAAGACCATGTATTTTTCTTTTATATCCTCTATGTTCTAATCCATAGTTAAGATATGTTTATCTTTATGTATACATATATATATATTAGATTTCTGAAAAGGAAGAAAGACTGTTTTTACAGGTCAGAACTATATGGTTTGTAAGTTAGAAAAGTACTAAGGTGCATTTAACTTGCTTTAACCCTCTACCCGTAATTCTCAATCCTGGTTGCAAAATAGAATGAGTTAGGCAATCTTTAAGAAATATCTATATTCAGAAGTGCCCCTCTTCTAATATAATTGGTCTGGGATGGGGCTCAGGGTACACTGTGCTTTTTTAAAAAGTTTCTCAGGTAATTTTAATGAGTAGCCAAAGATAAGAAATAATGACCTACACCAATGGGTTAGTGGTGTAGCCTCAGCAGTTCATTGGAATCACCTGGAGGAACTTTAATGCTGCTGTCCATGGCACACTCCAGACCTATTAAATAAGAACACGGGATGGGGGAGGAGTCAGTACTTTTTAAAGTTCCCCAGCATGTGCCACCAGGGTTGAGAACCAGTGCCTTCACTGTGCTAGTGAGTCATGATTATGATGTACATTGGGCATCAAGTGATCCATCATGCAGCTTTATATTCCAGCTCACTGAAGCTGGGACTCATATTCAACTCTTCATCTTTGTTTCAGATATGGAATTAAAAATTAATTTCAAGTTTCATCATACCTTTACTAAGATGAATATTGTCAGTGATCAGAGAATTGCCTCTAGTGTCACTGACATATTTGCATTCACAATATTTTGAGAACTAAGAGTTTACTGTGAGCAAATATTAATTTCATTCCATGTGACCAAATTTCATCCTGGAATTGGCCTTGGACAATTCATGATTTCATGAGTATTGGGGTCTCTCGACCTTGCGGATACCTTACATTTTAGGGATTTTTGAAACATGCAGTTGGCTTTGGGTAAACTTTATAATCTTCATACTCACCACTTTTTACTGTCTTCCACCCGAGAGGAATACTTTTAATATTATAGGGAAGTATGGGTTCAATATTACTTATGTTATCACTATTTTTCTGAAGCTCAATCATGCCCAGAATTTCAGAGAACTTTCAGGGAAGCTACATCTTTTCTTGGCACCTTAATATTACCTGTCTCTAAAGTAGAACCATCCTTGTGTTTCTCAGTATATTTCTTCAACAACAATGGAAGCATCACCCTAGTGTTATTGAGTAATTTGACTTATTAACTATGAGTAGTCTTTAGTATGAGGAATTTTTATGCATTTTCTTACATGGTCTTTGCCTAGAAACATTTTATTCCGCAGTCTTTGTTGGCCCTCTTGTAAATCTGTTTTGGAACAGGTTCCTTGGGCAGCTGGATTTGAAATGAGGCTTTGTTAGTTGTGAAATCAAAATCACAGTCCTTCTGTGGTTTTGGTGTGAGAGCTCCATCTGGAAATGGATCAGCCCTTACTGTCTCAGCATATGTCCCAGGGACTACATTCTTCCAATAATTCCAACAACACTGTGGTTCCAAATTCAGCAGTTTTCCCCCCTCCTTGCTGTCATACATCCATCTATGAGCATCCAAACTTCAGGAAGCTAAAAAAAAGTGTGGAGAGATATTTATAATGAAGAAATAAAATAGCCCCTGCATCAAAATTAAGTGAGGCTGAAATATTCTTCTGGTTTCTATTCTACTCAGGGTTATGGAGGGGTTTTACTTTGTTCTGACTTTGTTTACATGTAAGTCAGCTGAGTTCTCACCATTTCCCTGCAGATTAGCATTTTAGTGTCACAGACTGACCTTCTCTGCCATTAACTCATCGGACATGCCAAACAACAAGGGGCCTTTCTAATTACAGAGCTCTGGGGCACAATAGAGTGGCTCACATTGTTGAGGTGGAAAGAGGACAAAAAATGAGTTTTCTCATTCTAGGTTTGAGAAAAAATACAGAACAAGTGTCCATACCTCAGTATAGAATGTCCACACAATGCAGATGGCCACCATGCCCTAGATGGAAGAAATTCACACACTGCTTCCTCTGCATTTTATATGAACCACCACAAATGGCCAGCCATGACCCTCAGAGATTGCTCTTTGATTTCTCTTGCAATGTGAATGTAACTGTCAATGCCAATTTCTGGACCATGTCCATTGGCAACACAGGTGGAAACATAGTCATTAAAGCAGGATGAGTAAAAACTGAAGAATCAACCACCCTTTCACTTGGGCTGGCATCCAGTGGGGAGGATTTCCACAATAATAGTAGAAACATAGTTTCCTTCATGCCTCCCCTTATCCTGATCTCTGACAGATCCGTATGTATGCTCCGTTTCCAACTGAAACCGCCTGCTGCTAAATCCTTCAGACCGCTCTAATTCTAGAAGCTTAGTTTTAGATTACAGTACATCCTCTCAGAGGGAACAGAAGTCAGAGAGAGATCCTAAGGCCATAATTCCCAGAGAATAACTCTGCTTGAAGATCTAGGGCTGCCATTTGAAAGAATGACCAAAAGACCATTTTTTAGGTCCATGAGTCTCAAAAGTTAATGCCCATGAGTATCATTTCAGACACTTGTCAGAAATGCAGACTCTCAGCCCCCTTTTTTTCCAACTCAGAAGGTCTAGGTTCAGGCCTGGGGTGGGGGGGGCCTGATACATCACTGCACACGATTCTGATGTAGTTGGTCTATGGCGTACACACTGAGTGTTGCTAATCTAAACAATAAGAGGCTTAGAAACATAGCAAGAAGAGTTTTTTATATTTTTCTTGAAAGGTGGGTTTTAAGGTATATTTGTTATCTATTCTCTTAGCTTATTTTGGGTACCAGGTAGCCTTGAGACTCTGAAACCTGAAGGCATATGGAGTTCTCTCTGTTTTAGTGTGTCTAGGTACATGAATTGACTAGGATTAGCTAATGGGGACACATCCAGTCAGTCAGCAAATAATAGCTGAACTCTTGCTCGGCTGAGAATTGTACTAGGTACTGGTGGCACATAGTGATAAGAAAAAAGTGTTACTAATGCATTTAGGGCAATGCAATTTACTTTGGAAGGGGAAATTTAACAGAGATGATGGAGGCTGAGCTTTGTATTAAACTATTGCAAGAAAACTGCCAGGCATGAAAGAGAAGGAAATTTTTGAGAAATAGGGAAAAAATCATATGCAAAAGCAAGGAGCTAAGAATTAGCCTTTTATAGTCTAGACATTTTAGGAAGTTCGAGGAAGTTGGAAAAACACGTGGGTGGTGAGAAGTGGCAGAAAATAAGGTGGGCAGGAGAGAGCCTTGAGATCATATTACAAAGAGTTTTATATGACGAAACAAGAACTTTGATTTTGATCATGTATGGCACGAAACATTATTGAGAGAAACTAAAGAACACCAAAACAAATGAAGTGTACCATATTCATAGATTGGAAGATTCTCAAAGACAGTATTTCAAAAATAACCATTCTTCCAAAACTGAACTATAATTCAAAGGAATTGAAATCTCTGAAGTTTTGTGAAACTTGATAGGCCTATTCTAAAATTCAGGCAGAGTGGTGCTGTCAGAAGAATAGCTAAATAGACCAATAGAAAAGCATAGAGATTCTAGAAACTGATGCACACACACAACGCCACTTGATTTATAGAGATATCACTATTCCACAGTGAGGAAAAAAATGGTACTTTGAATAAATGGTACTGGGCCCATTAGCTATCTACATGGAAAAAACAATTTTTACCCATACCCCACTCCTTGTACAAAAGTTAATTCCAGGTGGTCCATAGATCAAAAAGTTAAAGTTAAAATAATAAACATTCTCAAAAATAACATCTTTTACACAGACATTTTTAAAAACACTAACCAAAATGAAAAACCTTGATAAAGGGGACTACATTAGAATTAAAACCTAAGTTTATCAAAAGACCCCATTATAAGAAGACCACAGAGTAGAAAATATTTGCCCCACATATAACTGACAAAGGAATGAAGTACCAAATACATAGAGAACTCCTACAAAAAACTGAGCCAGCCAACAAGTTTTTTTTTAAATGTTCAGAATGCTTGAACAGGCACTTCACAGAAAAAGACATCCAAATTAACATTAAGCGTGGGAAAATGTGGCCAATTTCATTACTCATCATGAACTGAAAGTTAAAAACATAATGAACACAACTATATGCTCATTAATTAGCTGAGATTGAAGGTACTAACAATACCAAGTGCTACCATGATTTGGATTAAGGGACACTCTCATATATGGCTGCTGGAAATAAAAATTGGTATAACCATTTGGGAAAAGTGGTAATATTTATAAAGACACATGTTCCTACCACCCAACAAGTCTTTAGGAATATACTCAACACAACTGCATCCATATCTGTACCAAACTATGTATTAAAAATGTTCTTAAGAGCATTCTTAAAGTAGCCCCAAACTGAAAAATTCAAATGTCAATCAATAGCAGATTTGATAAATAAACTGTGGTATAGCCATACAATGGAATGTCATACTACAATGAGAATAAACAAATTACTATTACACATAATGATGTGAATAAACATCAACTTTATAGCTGAGCAAAAGAAGACAGACAAAAGAACCATACCATTAATTCCTTTATATAAAGTTCATATAAAGTTCAAAACAGGCAAAACTGATAGTATAGAAGTCCTGCAAATGGTTACCTTTGGGAAGGGAACATGAAAGAGTCTTCAGGAGTTCTAGAATGTTCTTTTTTATATGTGGTGGTTACACAAGTGTGTTTACTTTTTGAAAATTTACTGAACTGTACACATATGACTTGTGTACACTTCTGTATTTATGCTATAATTTAATACAAATTTTACTTCAAACATTTTCACAGGAATTTAATCAGAATGGAGGAAGCATGCTATTTTTTCAGATGGGACATAACTTCTTCTAGCATTATGTTGAGTTTTTTTCTTTTTGCTGATGTTTGTTTCCTCTGGGACAATGTTTTCAACAACAAATATCAAGGTGATTTGCCTTAAAAAAGATAGATTGTTGTGCAAATGCAGGAAATAGATGAGAGTCTGAATTGTGTGGAAATAGAAACATGAGTCAGAATAGAGGCAATGTTTCAGGGACAGAAATCACAGGACTCAAAGTTCAATTATCTATAGGCTGAGGAAAAAGGAAGATACAAGTCACTCTAAAGTTGCTAGCTTGATAGATTTAATGATTATGCAGTTGAACAACATGAATGTTTTTTTTTTATTTTGGACGCATTTGGTTGGCAGTATTAGAGGGTTATCTAGATGGACATATATTTATGCAATTGAAAATATAGGGCTGAAACTTAGTAAAAAGGTCAAGACTACAAATGTAAATTTGGGTCTCTTCAAATGTGTGTTTTATGTTTCAAATTTATGTTTTGTGGCTAAAGCCCTGAAAATAAATGTATCCCTCTCCACCCTGAGGAAATGTGTTGGGTGAAGAGAGAGAAGGGTAATTAACAGAAGCTGGGAGCATTAGGAGGAGGTTTCAAGCAAGGAGCTCATTTGCTATTTATCTTAACTGCTTTTAAGTGACCCTCACATATCTGAATATCTAAACACACAGTAGACCTAAGTAATTCTCATATTCTCTTGTTGTCCCTTAATATCTATCTTCTAGGTATAAGAATTATTTTAGAAACATCACAAATAGTGTCTGGTGTTCCACAAAACTTAATAAATCACTTGCATCTGAATCAGAGTATTACCAGAAAACAGTATTAGATCGATCCTATTATAATGATAGTTATTTCAAAAATATCTTACAACTGAAATAAAATTGATGTTAACTTATCATATCTGTAGCCTCATAAGTGGATTTCAGAGGTGTGAATCAGATATCCATAATAATCTCCTGGAAAATGAATACTTTTCAGGAGAATCATATTTTAAATCAACGTGGAACATAAAATATTCCCAAGTTTGTATCAGATGATCAACATATACTTATAAATTTATCTTGTTGCTAAAAATGTTACAGTTTTATTCTAAAGCCTATTATTCACCCATTACAATTTACTAAGGCTTACACCATATTCCCTGAATTCATACTAACAGTACTCGCTACGGAAAGACAGACTCTACTTCCCTGTCTGTAAATCCATTGTTCTGGTTATCTATTGTTATGTAACAAATTACCCCAAAACTTAGTGGCTTAAAACGATGCCCGTTTTATTAGATCTCACAGTTTTGGGGGTAATTCAGCTGGTGGATGGGCTGGGTAGAGTATTGATGTTCACTGCACTCAGATGTTTGGTGTGTTGGCAGGGATTCCTGGAAGGCTGGCCTCAACTGTTGACTGTCACCTGTAGCACCTACAAGTGACCTTTCCAACATGGTGGTGTCAGAGTAGTTAGACCACTGGGGTGGTTCAGGGTTCCTGAAGATGTTGTTCTAGAGGAAGTGGACACTGCTGGTTTCTTAAGGCCTAGCCTGGAAATGGGTATGTTACTTCTGCTATCATCATTTTGCCAGGCGGTCAGGAAAACTATTCAGGTTCAAGGAGAGAGAATATAGATAGGCCTCTAACTCTTGAGTGAAAGTGTGTCAAAAAATCTGAGGCTTTCTTTAATCCATGTAATAATCACAAATCATTTATGACCCTAAATCTTAAATGTTTGTATCCCAACTTAGGTTGCAAAAATAAAATGAAAGCAAACACGAAAATAGTCTAATTTCATGAAGTGCAATAATCTCTTTGATAGGTATTTAGATCTGGACCTAGAAATATCTGGAATTAAAATTTGAGACTAAAAATGAAATAGATGGTATGTATGTATATATTATGTATATACTTATAGATGGTATAAAATACATGATATGGTAAAAGTAGAGGAAAACTAGAAATTAACTCAATTATTTTTGATACCTTTGTTTAGGGATAATAAATTTGGACTCTTTCACTTAGAAAAATAAATATGATTCTTGATTTTTCTCTACTAACAATTTAAAGGAATTCACATTCATAATTTTTTACACGTGTAAATCTCTATGTATTTGGCTTTGACGCTTAAGTGTTCTGAAAGAGATTCACTGCATTTGTATCCCTCCTATATGCTAGGCCTGATGTTAAGCACACTGTTTATACAACTTATTTAATCTTCAGAACCAATCTTTGAATTGAGCCTTATAAGCCTTATTTTATAGATGAGGAGACTGAGTGTCAAAAAAGATGTATGTATACATGTGTATGCATGTGTGTATATATATATATATATATACACTTATGTGTATATAAAAATATGTTTAATATACAATAGGTATGCATTCTATATGTATAGTAATAATATATGTAATATGTATATATGTATATGTATATATACATATATACATATACATATACATATGTATATATATGTATATATGTATATACATATATGTATATATGTTATACATATATTATGTATATATACATATATACATATGTATATATGTATACATATACATATATACATATATATGTATATATGTATATGTATACATATATACATATGTATATATGTGTATATATATACATATACATACGTATATATGTATATATATGTATATACATATATTATTACATACATAGTATACATACATATTATATATGCATAGATATTTATTGTGATATTATATATATATATACTTGAGGGACATTTTTCAGATTATACCTCCTTCTGTTCTTGAATAGAAATTATTACTGTGGTAACCTCTCAGGTGTATCATCCTACTCTGTCTAGTGCAGCATGCCAAAATAGCTTTTAAATGATGAGATATGTTTTCACATACATTACAGGTAAAATTTCTGTCCATGTCTTTTCTTCAAACACAATTTTAAAATTCAGTTAATATTAATTACTATCTGCAGTTTTTGCTGTAGAGAAAACACACGATGTAGTTCCAATCTAAGGTTTCACAAATAAATCTATGCCACAGCATAATTTGAGTTCCAATATTCCTTCTTCAGATGCTTGGCAATACTGAGCTGACAGCTGGGAAAAGCAGAGAAGATCGCCATATGACATGATTGGGCAGCTCAGGACTAGCGTTGGCACGGTGCACAGGTTGGACTTTCAATCACATTAATAGCATCCTTCTGAGCTGGAGCACAAAGAATCTGGTTGGTATTTGTCTAACACTGATTACAGATATTTGTGTAAGACTTTCATTTACTTTGTTCATAAGGAGAAGTAACCTACCTAAAAGGAGCAGGTCAGGGTTTCTGACTCAGACATGCTTCAGTATCTTGGGCAAGAATGTCATGCTCTATCCTACTTAAAGCACTTTATTGGCCCAACAATGCCCTGAGGATTAAGTCCAAATTCCTTTCTTGGCACCCTGAGCACTTGATCTGGCACCTGTTACTTTTCCAGCCCCATCTCCACACCCTCCCTCTGTGGCACCCTGCACCTCAGCTGAACTGAATCTTCTTGTTTATATTAGAGTGTGATTCTTTCACTTCTTTTTCCCTGCGGGTGTTCCCATTTGGTTGAGGAACTTGGGAAATTCCTGGGAAGCCCCAAATAGCAAGTAAGTAGAAAGACGCCCCAAGCCAATGTTGAATTGTATATATGTGCATGCAGATCAGCCCTAGTCCACAACATAGTGGGTAGATATAATTAATTATCCAGAGTGGAGCTGGAGGGAAGCTTCAGCCCATATCTGAGCCCAACCAGGAGAAGCTAAGGCAAGGCAGACAACAACAGTGCAAACATCATCCAGGATACCCTACCAAGACCTCTGGGAGAAGAGAGATGGGCATGAAAATAGGCATCTGATTAGCACCCGCGAGTTAATCGCCATCTTCCCTCAACTCTAATTGCAAGACAAGTGTGGTTCAGGCCTACAGAACACCTCCCAGAGGTCTCAGGTTGGGAAGGATATTTGGGGGTAGAAGGTGTGTATGTGCTTCACTGACAGAAGATGCAATGATAATGCATCATACAAATGTGAGAATGATTCACATGGTAACTTTTTTGCATAGTGAAACAGGTGTATCTATAAGGCTAGATGCTGTCTGCCTCAAAGGAGGATCTAAACTAAGTGATTTAAAATAAAACCTCAAATCAAAGTAACTTAATCAAAACTGGTATATCACGGCGAATGTAAGTTGCTGCAGCCACTGTGGAAAACAGTTTGGAGGTTCCTCAGAAAACTAAAAATAGAATTACCATATGATCCAGCAATCCCACTCCTGGACATATATCCAGACAAAACTATAATTCAAAAAGATACACGCACCCTTATGTTCATAGCAGCACTATTCACAACAGCCAGGACATGGAAACAACCTAAATGTCCATCGACAGGCGAATGGGAAAAGATGTGGTACATGTATACAGTGGAATCCTATTCAGCCATAAAAAAGAACAAAGTAATGCCATTTGCAGCAACATGGATGCAACTAGAGACTATCATACTAAGTGAAGTCAGAAAGAGAAGTACCATAAGATATCACCTATATGTGGAATCTAAAATACGACACAAATGAACCTATCTGTGAAACAGAAACAATCACGGACATAGAGAACAGACTGGTGGTTGCCAAGGGGGAGGGGGCTGGGGGAGGAATGGAGTGGGAGGTTGGGGTGAGCAGATGTCAGCTTTTATATAGAGAATGGATAAACAACAAGGTCCTACTGTAGAGCACAGGGAACTATGTCCAGTATCCTATGATAAACCATAATGGAAAAGAATATTTTAAAAAAGAATATATATATATATATGTATGTATAACTGAATCACTTTGCTGTACAGCAGTAGGTAACACCACATTGTAAATCAACTATACTTCAATTAAAAAGAAAAATTGGTACACCAGACGGCAGCCATACCTCAAGAAGGACAAGAAAACGCCAAACGATTTTCAGCACCATAATTCAGGGTAGGGAAGCTACCAACTGTAAAACATTATCCATCAACATGTGATTAGCTTATTCTGTCCCTGAAAAAAATATGATTATCTTTGTGTGCTGTTTATATTTTTATAAATGATTAAGTTATAAAATCAGAGTCTCCCACTTGGAAAGAGAGTAAAGACTAGACTGAAATTGATGGGCTTTACCTTGACCTGCACTCCTTAGGCCGTTGGGGGCATGAAATGACCAAATAGAAGGAAACATTGATATACATCCAATCCAGGCTTGAGGGTTGCTAGACTCTGCAAGAGCCACAGGAAACCTAGAGGTTAGACTTCTTCTGAAACAGGGGAGGCAGGGCTTCTGAGGGAGAGCATTAAGCTTATCAGACTGAGAGATTTGATAGGAAACTGCCTGTAGATACGGGAACACCGGAGGAAAAAGAAAAAAAAAAAAAAAACTTATGGCTGAATAGAGCATTTATGAAGAAAATACTATTTATAAAGGTTTTGAATGGTAAGAGCTTTTCTCTCTCAGGTCTAGGGAATGTCTAGTTAGCCAGCCCTTTAATCTTCAGAGCTTCTGGAGAGAAGCGGACGGAAAGTCATTGACTGCCTCAGGTAGATGATCACGTAGGACCACTTTGGTTATCAGCAGAGAGAAAAGTATCCACTATTCAGGAAGCAACACAAAAGACACCATGCATAAAAGATAGATCAAACTCCTAATCCTACCATGTAGGTTAGGGCAAGTCATCCCTTGAAATCAAAGATTTCAGTTTTGGTGAAGAAAGAGGGGCTTATTTTCAGTACCATAATTAGTCCTCATTGGGGCAATCACATGTATTTTCTAAATTTCTATTCACTTAAATGGATGTAGCAAATCAAAGCTTAAAATTGCCTAAGGCATCCATAGCACTATGAAGAATTTGCAATTAATGGGTCCTGGTTCTCCTTTGTGCTGTTGCCTGATAAAAAAATTTAATCTGAAAAAAGAGGGAGGGGCTTCCCTGGTGGCACAGTGGTTGAGAGTCCGCCTGCCGATGCAGGGGACACGGGTTCGTGCCCAGGTCCGGGAGGATCCCACGTGCCGCGGAGCGGCTCGGCCCGTGAGCCATGGCCGCTGAGCCTGCGCGTCCGGAGCCAGTGCTCCGCAACGGGAGAGGCCACAGCAGTGAGAGGCCCGCATACCGAGCAAAAAAAAGAGGGAATTGAAAGAGATGACATTTAAGCGTATCTGTATCTCAAAACCCTAGAAATCTCTAGATCAGCTTCTCCCCATACTGCCCCCCCCAAAGACCCTACAAATATAAATAAGCTTTAATACACGTTTTGTGAAAATTACATCAGTGAGCTCAATGTGGAGGTATGAATTGTTTTGATAAAGATAATGGTGGTCAGTTATAGCAGAAGAAACAGGCAGCACATGGAAAAAGAAAAGGAAAAACAAAAGGGAAGTGAAGGAAAGAAGTTCTTTGGAGACTTTTGAGGTTCACTTGTCCCATCACTGTAGGAATGTTCCAAGGGCTGTAAAAATTTAGATAAGAATAAAATTTTGCTTCATTACTCATTTCAGTTGGATAGAAGCCAAGTCTGGACTGAGAAGTAGAAAATATTTCCATGGATGGAGAGTAGCCTTCTGAGAAGATCAGCGGGGGAGGGGGAAGGCTGGGTCTGGACCCCAGCATCTAAATTTTGGACTCCTAGCTACTCTGAAACAATCTCAATCCATTTTACATGACAGACAAGTCTTAATTTGGGTTGCCCCAGAAGCAGACCCTAAGACAAGTATTGAGGTCTGTGGTGAGTTCAATGGTGGCCCCTCAAAAGATACTTCCACCCAGAATTTGTGAATGTGACTTAGTTGGAAAAAGGGCCTTTACAAATGTAATTAAATTAAGGATAATGAAATGAGATCACCCTGGAATGGGGTGAGCCCAAAATCCAATGACAAGCGTCTTAAAAGAGGGAGGTAGGACATTTAACTGCAGAGGAGGAAAAGGCATATAGGAGATTGGAATTATCCTGCCACAAGCTGAGCAACACCTGAAGACAGCAGAAACCGAAGAGGTAAGTTAAGGCTCCCTTGAACTGAAGGTTCCCCCAAAGCCTTCAGAGGCGATGTGGCCCTATCGACACCTTGATTTCAGATTTTTGGCCTCCAGAACTGTGGGTGAATACATTTCTGTTGGGGTAATTTGTGTGGCAGCTGCAGAAAACTAAAACAAGATGCAAGTAGTTTATTTGGGAGGCAAAAGAAAACATTGATAGGAGAAAGGAAAAGTGAGAGGGAGAAGTCAGCCAAAAAAATAGAATATCTAGTTATCAGTGAGAGCAACTGGAGCTTAATATTCCTGGGGAAAGCCTGAGAGCCAGCCTAAGATATATGCCTCAGAGTTTATGGATCTGGGGAGAGGGAGCTGGGGTGTTTATACACTCACCCCCGTCAGCCATTGGCTGAGGGCTGCTCTCAGGGGTGTTGGTTCCCCAGCACTTCCAGCTCCCATCTGAATAGCAAAGTTGGCTCCAGCAGCAGGAGATGAGCCCACACAAAGAAGTGCAGGTACTATCTGTTGAGGTCTGGCCACTCTTGTAACGTCTTAACTATATTACTGAGTGAGGTACGGTGAGGTGAGACACAGATTGAGAGAGGAAAACCAGAAAGTGTCTTGACAGTTTTGTTATGCTCACATTTCCCTGGAGAGAACACAGCAAGCCACGCACAGGGTCGGTCAAGGGGTAGGAGAAAGTGTCGTGAACAAGCACCATTATTGTGGTTTCCAAGGGAAGGACTGAGAGACACAGGGTAATTAAGTTTAGGATTGGCTCATCTGAATAATTTCAGGGGGCTCTGGGGTCATGGGGGCTGTCTCTAGTTATCTGGTATCTAGCTCTGAGGTGATTAAGGCAGGTGGATAGTGGACCAGAGTATGAGAGCCCAATAAGAGAGATGATGGGTGGGACCGTGGACTTAATTAGCTGGTGAAGAAGAGGAATTGACCAGCTTCTAACCAGGACCTCAAAACTAAGTTAAGGTAACATTTTAAAAAAAACTATTTACAGGTAAGGGCAAGCAGATATGGGTAAAGTGACAAGACCACTACAAGAAAATCCCATTTTAATACACTGCAGTGAAAATAAGATACAAATTTCCACTATAACTTATAAAGCCCTGGAAAGTCATTCACTAAAAGTCCCCTTAAACAGTAACTTAAGAAAATGGGAAATATTATTCATCTGTGTCCATTGTCCCCTTATCAAAATTTGAAAAAACTCCTTATTTATGTATTCATTTTTTCAGTCCACAATGTTTATTGAGTGCTTACTCCATGCCAGAGACCAGACTCTGGGGGTGCAATGAACAAAAACCAGCATTTCCTTATAGCACTTACATGCTCTAGAATTAGGGTGAGTGAGAGATGACCATTAATAAGTAAATATATACAGTGTGGTGGATGGTAATTCTTTGGTGATTTAAAGGTCTTCCCATCTGGTATAATAATAACGACAAATTAAATGATGTAAAAAAGCTTATTTCAACATCAAATAGCAATGTCCCAATTTCCAAGACATCCTTTCAATCATTGGTTGTTGTGGAAGTATCAGTTGATCCCATCTTCAGATGCTGCTGCACTCTGCTTGCCTCTACACTGTCGTCTTGAAAAGGGATATGTACCTTTAAACCTAGAGAGCAGAGGTAACAGATCCTGTTCGAAATGGTTGCTAAGGGACCATTTTATAATTAGTGAACATCAACTCTGGTTTCAAAGGGCAAAGAAGGTCTCTCACTTGAAAAGGGAAAATTACTCCCTGGTGATTGGGAAAAGGCCATCACAGGGTTTTTTCACGCACACTAGTAGCATTATACTACTGCATAATTTCTTTTTTTTTTCCCCTTTTTGTTTGGAGGCTTTCTCCTACGCTCACCTTTTATTGTTTTCTACAGTTTTATTTATTCCTTCTAATGTTTTTTGTATAGGAGACCAAGGGGAAGATCTGGGTAATACAGAGGGCAAGCAGGTCTTTTAATCCTTTAACAGGTGAGCAGAAGAAGAAGGCATGTCTTTTCTGCTAAAGGGCTAAAAGACTGAAGAGACACATTATCTTAAAAATGCCTGAAATTGTTTTTGGATCTATACATAAGCCCAGGAAATTTTTGTTTTTTTAATCAGAGGTAGAAAGATTAAGCATGATTTCTGCAAAATTTTCATGGGAAGCAAGGGTTAGATTAGGGAGCTAAGTATATCTGCATGTTTATATTCTTTTAGTATTGCTATAAATAGTTTTGCTGATTTTATAATTTGTTTAATATGCTTAGGTATCTTCATAAGTTTTTCATGA
Source organism: Kogia breviceps (assembly GCF_026419965.1). Taxonomy (NCBI): domain Eukaryota; kingdom Metazoa; phylum Chordata; class Mammalia; order Artiodactyla; family Physeteridae; genus Kogia; species Kogia breviceps. The sequence goes on from NC_081319.1 coordinate 92,966,235, forward strand.
AAAAACTAGAATTTAGAAGAAAAGCAGGTAAAACTGACTCAGATAACTCAAAGGAAGTCTAGCTGTTGGGGGCAAACAGACCAGGATAACATAATTGTTCATCTGATGACAAGTTAATTGAATTTCATGAATAATTATGAGAATGACAAAAAGTTTTTACAAGCCTCATATTCAAGGCTTGTAAACATTGCAGGCATTAAAATAAGAGCTAAGGAAATGTAGGGAAAGTGTAAAGCTAATTTGCTTTCCATTCAGAATTTATATTTTATAATGCTGTCACATTTCTAAATGATGAGAACAATTTTATTTTTAAAAGTAAATGCTGGCAAGGCATTTTTACTCTAAGTATACTTTTGACATAAACTGACTCAAAAATAAAATCTGACTAGCTAGAGCAGTTACTTTATCAGGAAGATGTGATATTTTTTGCTTCCTTAAAGTTGATTCTCAATGAGATGAATAAGAAAGGAAAGACTTCCTAATATGTCAAATGGAGTTCAAACTATTCAGTCATAAGCCAAGACTTGCAAACTCCAAATTTATGTCAGCTTTCCACTTCAGATAAGATCTTTATTTTTTTAAAAATAAAGTATAGGAAAAACATCATCTTCATGTCCTTCTCTCCTGCTGTCCTACAAAATGTGCCCTCACTTTGCTTACATAGTCCTTGGTTGTTTGGTAAAGAGCTGGTCCTATGGAATCCTAATGGTAACACGATGAGAGGCAAATGAACTGTTTCATTTCCCATATGTAAGTAATTACCAAAGGAATGGAAAGCTATCACTTGAGAGATTTTTTTTTTTAAGAGCGAATGCCTATTCACAGTTATTTGAAATGTATCTAATTACAGATTAGGTTATGTGTATTTATCATAGGTGGGAAGGTTAGACTTTCACTTTGTTAAGAGGCAAACTAGAACACTGGTATGCACAGTGAGACTTCTGAAACCAAAGGGTAACGTTGGATATTTTCCTAGGACAAACTGGCACTAGATGTTGGGGAAAATCAACATATCTGAGCAGTGTTATCAGATAAGAAACATTTATGTGATGTTCACACCTAGTTCTTCCCACTGGCCTTTGTGAAACGGAATGTTTGAAAAGACAAATACTAGACTCTTGGCTTTTGTTCCCAAGTTTGTTTACCTTAATTTAATAAGTCATATCTATGAAACAGTTGACACTCTTGGCCTATACCAGAAGCTTCTCTGGAACTTAAGGAGAATAAATGAATGTGTGAAAAATCAAACGAGAAAGGCAGGAGGAGACCAAAGTAAAAAGACTCTTCCCATCACTGAACTTTGCCATGAATTTGGCTTGGTACCGGGTACACTGGTTGGTTTCTTCCTTTCCAAACGTTTTAGTCAATGGGGACCATTGTAGATAGCTGGGGAGTCACTGAAGGAGATCTCATGTGGGAAGGTTAAGTGCTTTCTGATTCCAGCCCTCAGGCCTTCCCTTCTGACTTAATTTAAGCTGCATCAGCAGGCATGCTGAGAGAGCTTGCTGCCAAACTGATGATAATGGCGCAAAAAGTGTAGTAGTATAACCAGGGAAATGTAGGGCTAGGACATACCACTCAAAAGGGGATGTGTTTTCCTTCACCAGTTTGCCTTCCATATGCACAAAAGGTCATAGTCAGCTTTTACCTCTCCAAATGGAAACTCTTGGTTCCCATCTGACTACACTGGTTTGTGCTGTTGCTTCCACAAGAGGACAGGTAGGGAAATATGTATGCAAAATGTCATATATCTTATGGTGTTAAAATGTATAAAATTATTACACCTCCATTTCTACTAAGAACTGCTATTTTTTTAATTCCAACTAAGAATGAAACAAACATTTTCGTTGCAAAACAGAATTTTTGCAGATCTGTTATGATTATTAGATAGGTGAGAGCTTGATTTCCCATGATCTAAAGAGAATTGTTTACAGACATCCACCTTCTAGTTAAATTTTAGAGTCAAAAGAAAGTCCACAACTGTCCATGGGCACTCAGCTAGGCCTCGGCACAGGAGGGCCACAACACCAATTTATTAAATGCATACCTGCCTCAAAACCATCTTTTCCCGGCAGATGCTCTAACTGTGCTGAGAGAGAGAGAGAGAGCCAGCCTGCCATCCCAAGAGGACGTAGTTCAAACAGTGGTGCTCCTTGGAGGCTGACAGACGATGGGCTCCCCCTAGGGGCAGAAGAGCCTCCGCAGAGGGAAAGCAGGTGGCAGGTTGCCAGGAAACCAACCCCTTGGTGCTGCCGACAGGAAAACACAGAAGCAGGTCTTCTTTCTGCACGGTGTTTGGTTAGGCAGTTTCATCTCTCTCTAGCACACCAGCTGAGTGCAGATCCCGCTTGAACACTCTGAAGCCAAGCTCATCTCAGCGAATCCCAATGGAGAAACTTTCCTATATCACTTACTCTTCCTCTGGGGCCACCTCCCCTGATTTCCTTGCACTCTTTATACTTGTCATGGTTGCTCTTGTAAACACAAGACAAAGCTTGGGGAGTGTTTTGGAAAAATAATGGCTGAGCTCCAGTAGCTGGCGGAGCAATGTGACTCAACAAGGGTACTTTATTCTTATGGCTTCATATCTACAGAGCTCTTTTCCTTCTAAAAGCTCAAAGGGCAATTCCAGCCTTGATTTTTGCCTCTGCAAGACCCCATAAGGTTTAAGAAAATACAACTTCAAAAGGAGGCTCTAAAGAAAATCAGAGAGTATTTTTGTGTTTGCTACATTTATACAGCATTATAAGATACTTAGTTGTAGGTGTTTCTGGGCCAAATCTTTTAATATTCTGATTATCCTTTGAATGGCCTTTATGTGCTTTAGAAAAATTTGCAATTATTTTCTTTATTTCCTCAGGTCTATGCTCCAATGTCTCTTTCTTGGTGAGGACTTCCCTGATTATATTACTTAAAATTGCAGCTCACTCCCCACACCCCAGCACTCCTGCCCCTACTCTGCTTTATTTTTTTCCATAGAGATTCAGTTAAGGAAGCAGAACCACTCAGAGTAGTATGGAACACGGGTGTGTTATAGAAATCAGGCCTGACCCAATTAGGAGAGAAGCTGGGGAAGCAGGGGTCTGCAAAGGGAACGGGGAGATCAGAGTCCTATCCCAGCCCTTCTGAAGCAGTGTTTCAGATGGACAAGTAGGCGCCTGCAAGAGAATGTGGGACATGAAGTGTGTGCAGCTGGAGCAGGGCAGTGCAGGAGAACCCATGAAGTAGCCAATGGAAGGCTCTGCTGGCCAGCCTGGGGTTGAAGTCGGTCGGCAGAGCAGACAGTCAGCAAGAAGAGCAGGGGGAGAGGAGAGCGAGGCAGAATCCTCTGGCTCCTCTGTGTCTGTCTCTCCTGGCATCTAATCATGATGATCTTCAGAGAGTATGGCTACTTCTTCACTTCCAGCTTCCCAACCTAGTGCAAATTCCATTTTCGGCTAACTCTGACTGGGAGCCATTTAAGGAAAGGAATGAGGAGAAACATGGTTCCAGCTTAGCCAATTGGACCCAGTACAAAACTACACCAGCCTTTAACCCCTCTTACCTACTACCTACTTTAAGGTATGTGCATGTGGGCACAAGCACGTGTGCACGCGCACACACACACACACACACAGAGTCCTAAACTCTATGAATGTAGGGATTTTTATCTGTTTTATACACCTCAGTGTCTAGAATGTAGCAAAGATTCAATGAATAATTGTTGATTGAATTTTTGATTGCTGGCCTTTGAATTATACCTGGGGGCAAAGCCTGAGTCAGGATCATTAATTTATGGTTGACTAAATCTAGGTTCAGGAAGTGAATAAGTGGTCAATTCCAAAAAACTAAGCAAGTCACTGAGTCATCACTGGAATTTTCAGGGTCTGCCAGTGCACAAGGCGTTGTCCAGCTAGCGTACCATTTCTATAAGAAGTCGATTCAGTCTACTGCCAGCAGTGGCCATATTTCTGTCTTTAAGCTCAGGGAAACGTACAGGTAGTTCAGGGTATGAAAGAAAGAAGGGCCAATGTTGATGAACTTAGTTTGTCAGCCTTACCCATGGGAAACCAGGAATTCAGCTGCAGAGATGCATGTTTTTAGCATCAGGTGTCAAGATCTGGAGAATTCATTTTGTTAAGTGTCTTGAAAAAGTCCTTAATTCCTACAGCCTAAAGGACACACTTCCTCATCTTATTGTTTCCATAGCCAGATTTTATTCATAGCTGGCTGATCCTTAAAAGACATGAGTCCTACCCCAAAATACGTCCACCATTGGACTGTCTGGTGGCCTTATATTTTAGAAGTAGAAATTCCTTAGGATTCTGCAGGCATGCCTGTTTTCAAGAGTCCTTTACCCATGGAAAGGATCATACATTGAAGCCTATCATTTAATCACTTATAGAGGATTAAGAAATATAGCTAATTAAAAGACCTGAGAGAATCACAAATTGGGACACATACCCTGATATTGAAGGCAGTAGGGCAGAACAGTGAAATGTAAACTGAAATCATTGCCCAGAACCTCAGAGATGACACATCAGACACACAATCATTTGGACACTAAAACCTACCCTGGAGCCTTTTGGCTGGGACGAAGGCTTGATCCACTATGGCCCCTGTGTAACCTGTGACTCAGTTGGGATAGTTTTCATTGCAAATAAAAGCAAGCAATACAATGTGCCTTAAACAATCTAGAGAGGTATCAGCTCACATAATTGAAAAGCTCAGCCTTAAGCCCTGGATTGACCAGAGCTCCAAATGCATTTCTTTTCTGTTTTCTTGTTGGCCTTTTCTGTCCATCATCCTCTGACTCTGCCTTCATAAGATGGCCACCCACGGCAACTGATGCTACATGTTTCCTCGACGGTCACATGCATCAGGGACAAAAGGGGCATTTTTCAACACCATTAAACACAGTTCTGAGCATGATATGCTCATGGGAGTACTCCTGAACTAACCCCTGTGTCCAGGGACATATAGGACTGACTGGTTTAGGTCAAGGTTATCTGAAAAATAACCCTGGTGGTAGGGTAATGGGATGGATTGCCCTGAGACTCTAGTATAGGCCCCAGTGGATACAGTACTAGTTTTCTAGGGCTGCCATAACAAAAACCAGAGATAGGGTGGCTTAAACAACTAAAATGTATATTATCACAGTTATAGAGGCTGTAAGTCCAAGATCAAGGTGTCAGCAGATTTGGTTTCTCCTGAGGCCTCTCTGTCTGGCTTTCAGATGACTTTCTTCTTGCTGTGTCCTCACATGGCTTTTCCTCAGTGCATGTGTGTATTCCTGGTATCTCTGTGAGTGTCCAAATAGCCTCTTCTTACAAGGGCACCAGTCAGTTGTATTAGGACCCATCCATAAGATCTCATTTAATGTCTTTAAAGGCCCTAGCTCCAAAAACAGCTCTACTGGGGGTTAGAGCTTCAACACAGTGGTTTGGGTGGGGGAAGCATAATTCAGTCCATAAAAGGTGCTAAGAGTAGGGACGATCTCTCTCAGTGAGCATGATTACAATAGTGTGGGGCGGAAAGAGGCGCCGCGGAGATAGCCAAGATGTCCACTACAATCTGCAAAACCCCCGAAGGTCAGTTCCCTTTGTCCATGATTTAAATGCAGAAAAAAAAAAAAAAAAACCCAAAAGACCCACCACACTGTTAATTGTGTGTTGAGTTTCCCTAGGGAAGACTTCTGCTAGATGTGGGTCTCTTGGGCTTTATTGTTTTGTCTAAGCAAACATTTCCAAAAGTGTATTCCAAGGAGCACTTGTCTTGTGACATACTCTACACACAAATATTTCTTGGTTAAATAATGGGAAATCCTGCATAGTATCTTTATAAAGATCTTGACTTACAAATTAGCATATTTAAATGTCCCCAATAAAGTCCACAGTTTAAAAAAATGTTTACTTTTATATAACACAGGGCTTCTCAAACTTCTTGTCAGCACGGAATTTTCCCAAATATTACCTAGTAAAATTCCCATGGGATACATTTTAGGAAGTGCTCTTCTGAGGAAATGTTACTTTTTATTCAAAGTAGGAAGAGAGACATTGCAGAAGGGCAAACATAACAGGTTAAATGTGATAGGCATTAACATTAGTCTAATTTAGTTTTCCTTTGCTTTTTCCTTAGAGGATTAAAGTTTCCTGCTCTGGGAAAGGAAGCGGACACATTTCTGCGCTGGCCTTTGGCTGTAACAGAAGGCCAGCTTTGGTGCTCACGTCACAGAAACTGCTCTAGCAGAACACCTGAAGCATGTGTCGTCACCTATTTGCCCCTGTTGCTTCCACAGGCTGAGAGAGACAGAAACAGGAACGAGGGACTTTAAGGTTCAGCAATAATGAAGTGTTTGTGCCAAAAGCATCGTCTGAGAAGAACTCTGCAAAGCAGAAAAGTAAGGAGCCAGGGACCAGAGAAAATAGTGGCAGCAGCCCAGAGACAAGAGCGGCTCAGAGCCTTAGTCTGCAAGGGCTACGGGGGCTCGTGTGCCAAGAGCTCAACTCCACCCCCTTGCTCATGGGATACTTTTTCCAATTTTAAACACTTGGACACCATAAGGAGTGAATACTTCCAACATATAACCCAAGACACCTGTTCAAGCAAAGTAAAAGGGAAAAACCTGAAGGTAATTTGGAGCCTTCCAAACACCTGTGAGTCAAATAACGCACACGCCGCCCCTTCTTTAAAAGTGCAGATGAGCTTGAACCTTCCGGGCATTTTAGCAGTTTGCCATCTGTACCGATAACCTTTTTCTGCAGTAAGGAGAGTCTTCTAGGAGGATGTAGAATCCAGGATCCAAGCTAAGGAAACATGTTTACACCTGCTACATCTGTTCAATCATTTGCAGGCCCTGCTTCACACTGGAGTCTGTGCAGGCACACTTTTGAAATCATTCTTGTCTGGGTAAGTTTCACACATGCTCCATAAAAGCAGAGAAGCAGAATGGAAAACCAACCTTAAAAGCTCCATGGTCTGGGGTTGTGTTTACAGAGAATACTATCTCCATTTTCCTTTTATCTTAAACTATTGTGGAATCTAAGTCATCATTAATAAGGTTAAGTATTTCTCTAGAGGTAGGCAATGCACTCACAAAAGATGGGAAGGACATTAAATTAGTTCTGTTGGAAAGTAAAACCTGTAGACAAGCTAATTGCAGTAAAGCAGCTGATAAAATAATAGGTTGAAAAAGAACAATAATAACCAAACCACCTAGACAAAGAGCATAGCCATCTGTCTTTCCTCCGGGAAGAATATAACCCCAACCCGCCATTTACTCTGATGCCAGTAGAGCCAGACACACTGGAATGTGCTGTAAAAAGACAATCAAGCCTTAAGAAAGAAACAGTGTGATTTGGGCGAGCCACTCCGTAACTGATTCCTTTAATGTGTTAAATGGCTGCAGAAAGAATAGCACAGGTGAGTAGATGAAAAGTACTCAAGGGGTTTCCTGTAAGAACTGCATTGAGAAAAGTAAGGTACCTATATGCTACAGTCTACTTTGAGAACCTTTGCTGGAGTGTTGGAAAGCAGAGGCCAAACAGGATAGCAATTTTGTAACAACACAGATCACCTCTGACCTGTTCAGAGCATTTAGGCCATGACATTCAAGGACATTTACTGATACTTATACTATAAAGACCTACTTCGTATTATAAGTACAATAGTGGTATTTATATTGAGAAATTTGGGGGGATCCAGAGACAACAGGTGGCATGCAAATTGATAATGAACCACATTTTAAAAGCAACCATAATTCTGTTAGAGTTTCTTTATTGGGATCTATTTTTTTGCTCATCCAAAAATGGAATCTATTCTAAAGCGGAAAGTATTAAAACTAGATCATCCAGCCCAGTGTTTCAAACCCTCCTTCTTTGAATTTAAAATGAAACAACTAAGACACAGAAGACTGGTTCAGGGCATCAGAAACAATGGCAGAACCTGGACAAGAATCCAGTTTTCTGTTGGTAAGACCCAGGCTTAGGCAGAGATTCCTTCTGGCTATGGTGCTAAAGGAACCCAGCCTTCTCCACCCACAAAACACTGTGAGCACGCAACAAACAGGTCTTTTCTCTAGAAGACTTTCAGTTCTTGAAATTGTCTCAAACAGTACCAAAGGTTAATATTTTCTATACATCCACTGAGAGATAAATACACAGCTCAAGAGTGTATGGTATCATTTTGCCTAATAAAACTTAAAGCTCGTGCTGCCTTCCCTTTCTGAAAGGGAAATACAAAATGAAAAGGCATTGTATCCCAAGTCAGCCATCATTCATAGAACACGTATGTGCTGCAACATACTTTTTGGGACCCTAGAGAAAATTTATAAAGAACTGATGCCTAATGGCAATGCTTTGTATATATAGTTCTTCTAACATAGTACTGGGATTTCAACTCTGTTATTGATGTTACAGTGGAAACGCATCACACCACACAACAGGTCTGAGAGGAGACTTGAATTACCTTCCCTGAGATGACAGAACTGATCTAATACATTAGGCCAATTAAACTCAGACAGCTCTACTCCCCATTGCCAGCACTACAAAGAGACCACATGATGGACCTATGACAGAGGCAGGATTAGAACCTAGGTTACCACCCTTCCAAGCTAGTACTCGTTTTATTACATCTGGTTTAAATCACCATAGTCTTCTAGTGGGCCATTAGAGCAGCATTATTTGATACTGACTGCTGGTCAGGGGCCAGATTTGTTCCTATTCATCTTTTTTTTTTTTTTTTTTTTTTTTTTTGCGGTACGCGGGCCTCTCACTGCTGTGGCCTCTCCCGTTGCGGAGCACAGGCTCCGGACGCGCAAGCTCAGCGGCCACGGCTCACGGGCCCAGCCGCTCCGCGGCATGTGGGATCTTCCCGGACCGGGGCACGAACCCGCGTCCCCTGCGTCGGCAGGTGGACTCTCGACCGCTGCGCCACCAGGGAAGCCCGTATTCATCTTGTCTTTAAGTCAATTTACAGAAGTGAAAACCATTTTAGCTTTGGGTGGACTGAAGAGCAGGAAGTCAAAGCCTAGGATGCCTGGAGTGAAAGTTTTGAACAGAAGGCTCTTCTGTGGCTTTTTAGCTGCTGCCATTACCCATGGTGGAACTACCAACGTTCCCCTCCATGTCTATACACACCCTACCTCTGATATGGGGGGCCAACACTTTAATTCTAGTTAAGAAAATTTGCAGCAGGTTGTGCATACTTGCAGGTTGACTTTCCCTTCCAAGGTGTGATTTTAAGGGCAGCAAAAAGCTCTCCTCCCCCAGATTATCATCTTGGCTTTGGGATAAGGCAACATCTCCTAAAAATCCATTGTCAACATATAAATATTTAATCTGGGTGGAATAAATGAAATCAAGTAAATCATATTGTTGTCTTTCTAAAACCTTGTTTTAAAGGTGAAAGAATAAAACTGTTTGCCTTCAGCTCCTCCTGTAGCCCAACCCTAGTCCTACTCCACTCAACCCATATAGCTGACGATTAAGTTTCAGGCTTCCATGGCTTTCAGGTTCTAACCTTCATCTTCAACACCTGTAATGAGGATTTTCTACTACAAGTCAATAGCTTCTTACTGTCCTGCCTTCAACACTCATTCTTCTGAGTCCTACCCTCCCCGCTACAGACTCATGATGTTCTTTCTTCTTGCACAATTTGTTCCCATCATCTCTACTTTTAAGGTTTACTTCAACTTCTAGCAACCTCAGCTCTTGGTGATACCTCTCTTCTCTGCGTCCTTGATGTTTCTGGGTCATGCATCGGAGAATAGAACCATGATTTGCTTTCTATTGCTCTTTAATACTTGGTGTCCAAGTAGGCTTTCCTGTAGCTCCTTTCTACTTACTTTTCTAACATAGAGTAAAACACTTGAATGTTTACAGGGGAACTTTATGACCATGAGTATTGGGAGGGGGAGGAAAAAGAAATAATTATTTCTTCAACAGCATTCACTAAGCACCTACTATGAACAAAGCACTTATGTGCCAAGTGCTGAAGACAGAGTAGATTATCCATGGGTCTTACCCCATAAGGAATTCGCTGACCAGTGGATGATACAGGAAAACCCAAGGAGCCAGGGCTGGGAAAAGTGGGGCCACCAGCCCTTTTCCTAGTGTGGCCATAATAGCTCTCATATTGCATTACATTTTAGTCACTGAAATTTCTAACATCAATGGTAACATGAGTCCATTTACATTACCACCCTCAAACACTTTTCTTGCTGCTGAAAACCTCAGAACTCATTTAGTACAACTGAATAATAATGTGAATTGAGTGCCTACTATGTGCCAGGCATGGTGCTGATTCTCTTGTCATAGATTTATGTGTTAAAGCACAAAGCGTGATTTAGTATATAGTGACTCTAATATTTTAGAAAATCATACCAATGAAACCGCCCAATTTAAAATAGGTTTAGTTTCTTCCCCCTCTATCCATACCCAAATCTCAAGGTCAGATAATGTTTTGTCTGAAAGAGAAAAGTCAAGAGGAGACTTCCATTATGTCTTATCCTTCATTGTCTTAACTCTTGAGACTCAGACCATCTAGCCCTTTTATTATGAGATGGACACCAGCTGCTCATAACTTATTCTGATTGCATCTTTCTAATGGGAGAGCCTTCAAGACATAGTGGAAACAGCCTGGTCTTTGCCCAGACTTACACAGACTCAAATTGTAATTCCACAATTCAGTGAGGCTCGTGGTCTTTGGGAAAATTAGAGAAAGGCACACCCTTTCTCTGGAATGACAAAATCCTTCATTAGGGTGCACCACAGGGCAAGCAGAACCCAAAATGTGTTATCAGTCCCCATTAGCTCCTCCGTGCTCCCAGATGTTGTTGTGCAGTATACAAAATGCACAGCCTTGCACAGCCACCCAGACCACTGTCTTTGGTCATTACTTAAACTTGTTGAGCTTCAGTTTCCTAATCTGTAAAACAGGGGTAATAACAGTCACCTCCAAGGTTGTGAGGTGTAAGGGGATAACTTATTGAAAACAACTGATATATGGTTGGCATTCAACAAATATTCAAACTTTTTCCTTCATTTAACTGTATAAAAATCTCAAGTCTAGTTCATGCCTAAGCCTGATTTTCTGATGTTGTTTACCTGTCTCTGTTCCCAAGAATAAGTAATTTTCAAAACTGAGTTTTTTGATCTATGAAGTGAGAATTCTCATATCCTTTTTCTTGCTTCCAAAATATTTTGAGGCTCAATTTCAAATGCCATGAATAGGTGTAGAACACACACACACACACACACACACACACACACACACCTGTATACACGCTCTTCTATATAATTATACATACCCTTTAAATTAATCAAGCTGATATTAGCAAATATTAATTGTCTCATTAAGATTCCTGTTAGCCAGAGCTGAAGTCAGGAATCCTTGAGAAATCTAATTGACTCAAGTTAATTGTAATTCTTCCTTGGGGTTTCAGTGATAACTCCTAAGTTGATTGTAATATTCTACATTTTGCATAGCACTGAGATTCTTGAAATGAATTATACTTACATGCTGATGAAACACTTGATCATAAAGACAAAGCCTATTGTATTTTATTTGGATTGCTCTCCCTGTGCTCCACCCCAACCTCTTTCCATCCTCAATGTTTACTTCAACTCTTTTCTCACTTTCTTTTTCTCTTTAGTTTTCTGTGGGTTTGTTTTAAACGTATTTGTTGTACTATCTCTTTGTTAATCAGATTTGTGTTATAAGGTTCTTGTCCTTTTAAACAACCTTGGTGAGACATAGTGTAGCCAGGTAAAAAGAACATTTGCTCTAGAATCAGAAGAACCTCAGTTCAAACTCTATGTCTTTCACTTACTGTATAATCTTGGTAAAGGCATAACTTGTATTAATTTTTCTTTCCTCAGCTGCAATGGTTCAATAACCCTAGTGTAATACTCAACATATACATGGGAGTAATTAATATAGCAGGTGTAAAGATGACCATTTAACATCAGTAAGTTATTTGAGGATATATCTATTTATACAGCATACAATATGGATTTAATCAACTTTGAAAAAGATCTTTATGTAAGTAATTGTGACTTTCTAATTTGTTTTTGACAAAAGCTGTTTTGTTACTTTTATTTACTATTTTAATCACAAATGTGTACTTGAAAGGGTGCTCTTCAGGAAAGATCATTCAAGCCCTGTCTCTTCCATTTATTAGCTAAGTGACATTAGACAAATCATTTCATTTCCTAATATGTTTCCTCACTTGTGAAATCAGAGAGTTGGAAAAGATCATCTCTATGGTGTTCCAGCTCTGAAAACTCTAATTCTAATTTTGCTTTACTAGAATAAAATACTAATTGCTCCTAATGAAAGGTGTTCAAATCAAGCTTTACAATAGCTTCTCCACAAATTCAATTTGATAACACATACAGTACTTAGAAAAAAATTGCTCAAATTACACCATTAAGAATTTTCAGTTGGTGAATATTAATACTTATTACTATTTTGTACTTAAGCTGCCATGTATGTGTTTGGTGCATACATGCTTTATAGTGTATGTATCATTTAGAGGACTATCAACTAAATAAAACCCGAATTAATGTGTACTATTCCACATCCAGAGCTCGAAGACTATCCTTATAGGTATTCCACAAAAACTGTGAGGACTGTGCCTATTTTAATCCTTCCCCAGATTTCTGCCAGACACTGAACTCTATCCTCTCACTCTATGCTTTGTTCCTCCAATTTAGAACCAAACATAAAGTAGCAGAGATAGAGATGAATTTGTAACTATATTGTTGCCTCAATTATCAAAATTCACTTCACAAAATGGGCTTATATTCTTCTATATGTATCTTCCTAAAGCTTCTCCAAAGACTTAATACCTAAATCAATTTTGTATTTCACATTCCATTTGGATAACTGTTGGATGGTAATGACATATCATATGTTTAATGTGTTCCCCAGATTGAAAGTCATTTAAATGTCTGTAACATAAGGCCACAGTTTCCAAAGGTGATCACCCTGGTTTAGTTTGTGACACAAATGAGAAGTTTAAGTACCATTTTACATGTGCCATGAAAATACATACAGATGTATAGATACACATTACATTCATGCTATGTGTGATTTATAGATTTTTTGATTCAATACTGAAAAAAAGCTAAATCTTATTAAAATCCAGGAAGATTAAGCAAATAGGGAAATCATATCAATCATCAACATGTTAAAAGACTGACTTTTCTAAAGGTGGCATGGTGCACTAGAAAGGTTATGGGCTGGCATATGGCTGACAGGGGCTTGGTGCTCTGGCCGGGTGCCAGGCCTGAGCCTCTGAGATGGGATAGCCGAGTTCAGGACACTGGTCCACCAGAGACCTCCCAGCCCCACGTAATATAAATGGGCGAGCACTCTCTCAGGGAGTGCTTGGTCTCAACGCTAAGACCCAGCTCCACTTAATGACCAGCAAGCTCCAGTGCTGGACACCCCATGCCAAACAACTAGCAAGACAGGAACACAACCCCATGCATTAGCAGAGAGGCTGCCTAAAATCATACTAAGTTCACAGACACTCCAAAACACACCACTGGATGTGGTCCTGCCCACCAGAAAGACAAGATCCAGCCTCATCCATCAGAACACAGGCAACAGTCCCTGCCCCACCAGGAAACCAACACAACCCACTGAGCCAACCTTACCCACTGGAGGCAGACACCAAAAACAATGGGAACTAAGAACCTGCAGCCTGCGAAAAGGAGACCCCAAACACAGCAAAATGAAAAGACAGAGAAATATGCAGCAGATGAAGGAGCAAGGGGAAAACCCACAGAACCAAACAAATGAAGAGGAAATAGGCAGTCTACCTGAAAAAGAAATCAGAGTAATGATAGCAAAGATGATCCAAAATCCTGGAAAAACAATGGAGAAAATATAAGAAACATTTAACAAGGAGCTAGAAGAACTAAAGAGCAATCAATGATGAACAACACAATAAATGAAATTTAAAATGCTCTAGAAGGAAGTAACAGCAGAATAACTGAGGAAGAAGAATGGATAAGTGACCTGGAAGATGAAATAGTGGAAGTAACTACCACAGAGCAGAATAAAGAAAAAAGAATGAAAAGAATTGAAGACAGTCTCAGAGACCTGTGGGACAACATTAAATGCACCAACGTTTGAATTATAGGGGTCCCAGAAGAAGAGAAAAAGAAAGGGACTGAGAAAATATTTGAAGAGATTATAGTTGAAAACTTCCCTAATATGGGAAAGGAAATAGTCAATCAAGTCCAGGAAGCACAGAGAGTACCATACAGGATAAATCCAAGGAGGAACATGCCAAGACACATATTAATCAAACTATCAAAAGTTAAATATCAAGAAAAAATATTAAAAGCAGCAAGGGAAAAGCAACAAATAAAATACAAGGGAATCCCCATAAGGTAAACAGCTGGTCTTTCAGCAGAAACTCTGAAAGCCAGAAGGGACTGGCAGGACATATTTAAAGTGATGAAAGGGAAAAACCTACAACCAAGATTGCTCTAACCAGCAAGGATCTCATTCAGATTTGACCGAGAAAGTAAAACCTTTACAGACAAGCAAAAGCTAAGAGAATTCAGCACCACGAAACTGGCTTTACAACAAATGCTAAAGGAGCTTCTTTTTTTTTTTTTTTTTTTTGCGGTACACGGGCCTCTCACTGTTGTGGCCTCTCCTGTTGTGGAGCACAGGCTCCAGATGCTCAGGCTCAGCGGCCATGGCTCACGGGCCCAGCCACTCCACAGCACGTGGGATCTTCCCAGACCGGGGCACAAACCCATGTCCCCTGCATCGGCAGGCGGATTCTCAACCACTGCGCCACCAGGGAAGCCCTAAAGGAGTTTCTTTAGGCAGAAAACACAACAGAAGGAAAAGACCTACAATAAGAAACCCAAAACAATTAAGAAAATGGTAATAGGAACATACATATCAATAATTACCTTAAATGTAAATGGGTTAAATGCTCCAACCAAAAGACATAGACTGGCTGAATGGACACAAAAACAAGACCCATATATATGCTGTGTCCAACAGATCCACTTCAGACCCTAGGGACACATACAGACTGAAAGTGAGGGGATGGAAAAAGATATTCTATGCAAATGGAAATCAAAGGAAAGCTGGAGTAGCAATTCTCATATCAGACAAAGTAGACTTTAAAATAAAGCACTGGTCTAGACATTTTGGATGTAACAACATTGCTGCTTTCTCCTTCCACTCCTTAGTAAAGCGTAGTAACTCTGCTTCCTTAAAGTCTACTTTGTTTCAACTTTCTGAGCACATACCTTGGCCCAGTACTGTATTAAAGGACAGTGTGTTGTCCTGGGAAGAGAAAGGTTTTTGTCATCAGACAGACCTGGGTTCAAAAGAAGGTTCTGTCCCTGTGGGTCGGGGGAATTATTTAATCTCTGTGTCAGTGTCCTTATCTGAAAAATCTCTGGTTTATGCTTCAGAATGTGCAGATGTTCTGAGAAGGCTGTCATCAAAAGATCAGCAGACTATCTACAAGAGACCCATTTCAGACCTAGAGACACATACAGACTGAAAGACAGGAGATGGAAAAAGATATTCCATGCAAATGGAAATCAAAAGAAAGCTGGAGTAGCAATTCTCACATCAGACAAAATAGACTTTAAAATAAAAACTATTACAAGAGACAAAGAAGGACACTACATAATGATCAAGGGATCAATCCAAGATAAAGATATTAACAATTGTAAATCTTTATGCACCCAACACAGGAACACCTCAATACATAAGGCAAATACTAACAGCCATAAAAGGGGAAATCGACAGTAACACAATCATAGTAGGGGACTTTAACACCCCACTTTCACCAATGGACAGATCAACCATAATGAAAATAAATAAGGAAACACAAGCTTTAAAAGACACATTAAACAAGATGGACTTAATTGATATTTATAGGACATCCCATCCAAAAACAACAGAATACACTTTCTTCCCAAGTGCTCATGGAACATTCTCCAGGAGAGATCATATCTTGGGTCACAAATCAAGCCTTGGTAAATTTAAGAAAACTGAAATCTTATCAAGTATCTTTGCCAACCACAATGCTATGAGACTAGATATCAATTACAGGAAAAAATCTGTAAAAAATACAAACACATGGAGGCTAAACAATACGCTACTTAATAACCAAGAGATCACTGAAGAAATCAAAGAAAACCTAGAAACAAATGACAATGAAAACACGATGGCCCAAAACCTATGGGGTGCAGCAAAAGCAATTCTAAGAGGGAAGTTTATAGCAATACAATCCTACCTCAAGAAATAAGAAAAAGCTCAAATAAACAACCTAACCTTACACCTAAAGCAATTAGAGAAAGAACAAACAATCCCCAATGTTAGCAGAAGGAAAGAAATCATAAAGATCAGATCAGAAATAAACGGAAAAAAAATGAAGGAAACGATAGCACAGATAAATAAAACAGCTGGTTCTCTGAGAAGATAAACAAAATTGATAAAACACTACCCAGACTCATCAAGAAAAAAGGGAGAAGACTAATATTAACAGAATTACAAATGAAAAAAGAGAAGTAACAACTGACACTGAAGAAATACAAAGGATAATGAGAGATTACTACAGGCAACTATATGCCAGTAAAATGGACAACCTGGAAGAAATGGACAAATTCTTACAAAAGCACAACCTTCCGAGACGGAACCAGGAAGAAATAGAAAATATGAACAGACCAATCAGAAGGACTGGAATTGAAACTGTGATTAAAAATCGTCCAACAAACAGAAACCCAGGACCAGATGGATTTGCAGGAAAATTCCATCAAACATTTAGAGAAGAGCTAAAACCTACACTTCTCAAACTCTACCAAAATATAGCAGAGGGAGGAACACTCCTAAACTCGTTCTACGAGTTTATCATCACCCTGATACCAAAACCAGACAACGATGTCACAAAGAAAGAAAACTACAGGCCAATATCACTGATGAACACAGATGCAAAAATCCTCAAAAAAATACTAGCAAACAGAATCCAGCAGCACATTAAAAGGATCATACACCATGATCAAGTGGGGTTTATTCCAGGAATGCAAGGATTCTGCAGTATATGCAAATCAATCAATGTGATACACCATATTAACAAATTGAAGGATAAAAACCATATGATAATCTCAATAGATGCAGAAAAAGGTTTTGACAAAATCCAACAAGCATTTATGATAAAATTTCTCCATAAAGTAGGCATAGAAGGAACTTACCTCAACATAATAAAGGCCATATATGACAACCCACAGCCAACATCGTTCTCAATGGTGAAAAACTGAAACCATTTCTACTAATATCAGGAACAAGACAAGGTTGCCCACTCTCACCACTATTATTCAACATAGTTTTGGAAGTTTTAGCCAAAGCAATCAGATAAGAAAAAGAAATTAAAAAGAATCCAAATAGGAAAAGAAGTAAAGCTGTCACTGTTTGCAGATGACATGATACTATACATAGAGAATCCTAAAGATGTTACCAGAAAACTACTAGAGCTAATCAATGAATTTAATAAAGTAGCAGTGCACATAATTAATGCACAAAAATCTGCATTCCTATACACTAATGATGAAAAATCTGAATGAGAAATTAAGAAAACACTCCCATTTACCATTGCAACAAAAAGAATAAAATACCTAGGAGTAAACCTACCTAAGGAGCCAAAAGACCTGTATGCAGAAAACTATAAGACACTGATGAAAGAAATTAAAGATGACACAAACAGTTGGAGAGATATACCATGTTCTTGGACTGGAAGAATCAACATAGTGAAAATGACTATACTGCCCAATACAATCTACAGATTCAATGCAATCCTTGTCAAACCAATGGCATTCTTCATAGAACTAGAAAAAAAATTTCACAATTTGTATGGAAACACAAAAGACCCCGAATAGTGAAAGCAATCTTGAGAAAGAAAAACAGAGTTGGAAAAATCAGGCTCCCTGACTTCAGACTATACTACAAAGCTACAGTAATCAAGACAGTATGGTACTGGCACCAAAAAAAGAAATATAGATCAATGGAATAGGATAGAATGCCCAGAGATAAACCCACACACATATGGTCACCTTATCTTTGATAAAGGAGGCAAGAATATCCAATGGAGAAAAGACAGCCTCTTCAATAAGTGGTGCTGGGAAAACTGGACAGCTACATGTAAAAGAATGAAATTAGAACACTCCCTAACACCATACACAAAAATAAACTCAAAATTGGTTAAAGACCTAAATGTAAGGCCAGACACTATCAAACTCTTAGAGGAAAACATAGGCAGAACACTCTATGACATAAATCACAGCAAGATCCTTTTTGACCCATCTCCTAGAGAAATGGAAATAAAAACAAACAAATGGGACCTAATGAAACTTAAAAGCTTTTGCACAGCAAAGGAAACCATAAACAAGACCCAAAGACAACCCTCAGAATGGGAGAAAATATTTGCAAATGAAGCAACTCATAAAGGATTAATCTCCACAATATACAAGCAGCTCATGCAGCTCAATATCAAAAAAACCAAAAATGGGCAGAAGACCTAAATAGGCATTTCTCTAAAGAAGATATACAGATTGCCAACAAACACATGAAAGGATGCTCAACACCACTAATCATTAGAGAAATGCAAATCAAAACTACTAGAGGGCTTCCCTGGTGGCGCAGTGGTTGAGAATCCGCCTGCCGATGCAGGGCACACGGGTTCGTGCCCCAGTCCGGGAAGATCCCACATGCCGCGGAGCGGCTGGGCCTGGGAGAGGCCACAACAGCGAGAGGCCCGCGTACCACAAAAAAAAAAAAAAAAAAAAAAAAAAAACTACTAGATATCACCTCACCCTGGTCAGAATGGCCATAATCCAAAAATCTACAAACAATAAATGCTGGAGAGGGTGTGGAGAAAAGGGAACCCTCTTGCACTGTTGGTGGGAATGTAAATTGATACAGCCACTATGGAGAACTGTATGGAGGTTCATTAGAAAACTAAAAATAGAACTACCATATGACCCAGTAATCCCACTACTGGGTATATAGCCTGAGAAAACCATAATTCAAAAAGAGTCATGTACCACAATGTCCACTGTGCTCTATGTACAATAGCCAGGATATGGTAACAACCTAAGTGTCCATCGACAGATGAATGGATAAGGAAGATATGGCACATATATACAATGGAATATTACTCAGCCATAAAAAGAAATGATATTGAGTTATTTTAAGTGAGGTAGATGGACCTAGAGTCTGTCATACAGAGTGAAGTAAGTTAGAAAGAGAAAAACAAATACCGTATGCTAACACATATATAGAGAGAGTCTTAAAAAAAAAAAAGGTACAGGAATAAAGATGCAGACATAGAGAATGGATTTGAGGACATGGGGAGGGGAAAGGGGAAGCTGAGATGAAGTGAGAGAGTGGCATAGACTTATATACACCATCAAATGTAAAACAGATAGCTCGTGGGATGCAGCTGCGTAGCACAGGGAGATCAGCTTGGTGCTTTGTGACCACCTAGAGGGGTTGTGTAGGGAGGGTGGGAGGGATACGCGAGAGGGAGGGGATATGGGGATATACGTATACGTGTAGCTGATTCACTTTGTTATATAGCAGCAACTAACACAACAATGTAAAGCAATTATAATCCAATAAAAATGTTAAAAGGGAAAAAAAAGAAAGGTTATGGGCTGGGCAAATAGGCATATGTCAATTTGAATCTCAGTTTCTACTTTGGTAAATTTTGGAAAATTAGTCAACCAGTTTATCTGTTTGTTCACAGTCAAGATGTAGAAAGCGATGTCTCTAGGACTGTTGTTAAAATGGAAATGATAAAAGTGATAAAATGGAAATGTATTTAGCAGAGTAAGTAATATATGGTAGGTTCTCAATATATTCAATGAATTATTGCCTCTCATACAAGCATTTCCACTTTCTATTTGCTGAGTCTAGACTCAGCTGAAATTAGTGTTTTCAGTTAGAAACATCATATAAAATCTCTCTATGTCAATGTTTTTGTGTCTTCTATATTTCAGATATAAAGAGAAAGAGGCCTTGTTAACAACCTTGCTATTTAAATATTTTCTTCATCAAAAATTATGTCATAATGATGGGTGTAAATTAATTTACAATCTGATATTTGTTAGTGCTTTTTGCTACCACCATTAAATCATATTCTGGAAATCATGTTTTCTAACCATGGGAGAAGGGAAATAAAATTTTTAAATTATGAGAACTATAAAGTCATCCCAAATACATCATTTCAATTTAATGTCACGTCTTGTATTTCACTTTGATTCATACTGGTCACTTTGATTCATATTTCATTGGCCAAAACAAGTGAGACATGCACATCTAATTCCAAGTGGGCAGAGAAGTGTAATTCTACAGTATGCCTGGAAGAAGAGAACTGAAATATTTGCAAACAATCCCATGAAATACAACACAGTGATTCTTGGATTCTAGTGTGCTTAAAATTATCAGAGAAACTTATTAAGAGGCAGGTGCTTGTTCGGGTTCCACTGCTAAAGATTCTGATTCATTAAGTCTGGAGTGGGCTCAAGAAATGAGGATATTTCAGAAACTCTTCTGGTAACTCTGAGGCAGGTGTCCCAAGGACTTCAAACGAGGACTACTTTTGTTAAAAATTTGAGTTCCCAGAGGACAGAATTCAGAATTATGTCTTAGGAATTAAAGGTCACCACAGTTAATTCGCCAAAAAACTATTTCCTGATATAACTAATACCATAACAGGGGAGGGAGGCATCATGAGGTAGGCAACATAGGGAAACAGATAAGGACTCAGTTCAACTGCGCTTGTGGAATTAGCTTCAGAGACAGATCATGAAGAAGTAACCCTCAACTGTTTTCAGTTTTACTTCATCTTTATAATCACACTATCAGGGAGAGAAAATTGGCATTATTATTATTATATTCCCCACTTCTATATTTTACAGATGAAAAGACTAAGGCTCAGATAGTTTATGCAATTGCCCAAAGCAGTACCGAGATTCTCTAATCTCAGGATGGTATGGTTAAATGACAAAGAGAAGACTAGAAGTAAATAGATTCTACATGTCGAAATATTTATAACACACTTAGTGGATATCCTGTCTGAGCTCATCAAGGAGCCATGTCTTATTTTTTTACACTTATTCTTATCACAGCATGTAGAACACATATGGTGCTCAATAAACATTTTTTGACTGAAGAGCTATATCACTTTGTAATACAAAATATGGATAATAGATCCAGTTGGCTTTACATAATAGTGTGACATGAATCGTGATAGGTTTCTTTTTTTTCAGTAGAACTGAAATAATCAAAGAAATCCAAAGAAATACTATTTTAGTAAAATGTTGATCTCTTTCTATTCTCTCTCCCCCTGGAAGTTCTCTGAAATCTCTGTCAATGGAGTTTGTTGACTCGGAATCACATTTTTGTTGCCTTGAAGTACTGGCATGTTTGAATGTTTACCATTCAAATCCAGCATAAAAGTGTTTTCTTTTTTAGGTAAGATCAGGCAAAGAGGTACTGAATGAATAACACTTGATTGGGAATGGTAAATAACCATGTAATTAAACTGTAAACACTGTGTGTGGTGATTTAATGTAATTTGAGGACTTGTAAATTACATGGTCATAAAATGGCACTTGGGCTTATGCTTTACAAAAATATCCATGTTTGTATGAGATTAATTAGTGGAGTTTGCATAAAAGACACTGAGTAAAAAACACTTTCAGAACATTCTCATTTTTAAGGTTTTCTTATTTACAAGGCCTTCTTGAAAGTTTTTTCCCCTCTCTCTGATCTTTAAGAAATTATTATCATTGTACACAGATTTCTGTAACTAAAAATTGGTCTGGATACAGTAAACAGTTCATGGGTTAAGTTATACTTACAAATAAATTTTATTTTAGTTCTTGAAATGGGTTGGCCATTTTACAAACTGATTTCATGATTACTTCTTTGGTTCAATTTATGGATGGTGCCCAAATGGGGCTTGTTTTGCTCTTGGAATGGTTCATGTACAACATTCTATAAATCAGACACCAAGGTTTCAGGAAAATAACCATATCAGAGTGGCCATTAAGTGCCTTTACCCCCATAGAATATCCTGCCCAGCAAGTGTCTTCTGGTGTGATGGTAAGTGTACCATCAAGATGACCCTACCATCCGAGGCAGCCCTTATGTTTCTCCATGTCCAGGAAGCTTTCACTTTACAAACTCAGACTGAAGCTACTAGGGTACTGTTAGGAATTTTCATAGGTCCATGTCATGGTGAAACAATGACAGAGGTGATGATGATGTATAATTTTTATTAATGACCATTTTCCAGATGTTCTCCTAAGCATCACCTCATTTAATCCTCAACAGCAATGCTATTAAGTTGATACTATTCTCACTTTACACATGAGAAAACTGGAATGTAAAGAGGTTTAGTAACTTATCCAACATCACACAGCTACGTAGTGTCAGGGTTGAGGACAAACCCTGGTTTGTCTGACTCCAAAGTCCTTGCTCTTAATCTCTGTAACGTTGCTTTAGTAGATTAGGGCTAAGAATCCCTTGAAACCCTGCGTCCAGCCTACTTTCAGGGGTTTTTTGCATTAGATGCCTTATGCCTTAGGTGGACTTTTCTTCTTTTTAGCCAAAAATTGAGTTAGCTAAGAGGAGACAAGAAGGCACGGTGACTGAGTTGCACATCTCACACGTAAGGAGCTAACATTCCTAATTTGTTGTGCAACTGTCTATTGGTATCTTACATAGATCTTGGCTATATCAGAAATATCCCAGTCTGTTGCAAGAAATCTAGTTATTTCCTTTGGCAGAGTTGGGGGAGAGACAACATGGCATCATGAGACAACCTGGTATGCCACTACAAACCACCTCCAAAGATCCAGAAAGATTTTCAGTAGGAGGGCACAGGGTATGTGACGGAGTGGTGGCTGGAATGCCTGCTCATATCAGTTGGGAGCATGACCCTCAATTATCATGTGGTCATGAAACACAAAGGCTGGGTAAAGGGGCGGCAGAATTAGCCGTGGTTCCTGCTTTGTCATATTGAGTACCTGGTAATTTCACCCAAACTTGCCATTTTTCAACATGATGACTACCTCGTAAGCTTGATCTGAACAGGTCAAGGTATTAATTTCCAAATGCCCGATTATTAATACATTGCAAAAGAAGTATGACAGACAGTGCCAGATTTCAATAAACCGAAGTACTTACTTCATTAAAGCAAACAAATAATTGAAACTAGCCAGATACGTTTTAAAGAAAAACAGAGCACTAAGCAGGCCACGGGTTTGCAGTTTCATCCATGTATTCAGCCTTTTGAACATCAGCTACTTGTTAGGAATCCTGTTGTGTCCTAAGAGGACAAACGTGAATCAAATATAAACCCAAGTTTTGCCAATAGAGAACTACATATTGATTTTGGCTCAGTAGTAACTATTACTCGCATGACATTGCGTGGTCATACATTTCAACAAACTGGGAACAGTCTGTGAGCATACATTTTTAGCACAGGTGGAGCTAATTACAGAGGGTTATTTTGATGTGGCCAGCAACATCACCTGCCCTTTCTCTGATCAGCAAACTTCTGTACAAGATTCAACATACTTCCGCCTCCCCCATATTGTTAGTTATTAAGTCCCGCTGCTTCCTTCTCTGTAATACACTTAAAAATACCCTTCCTTTTTTAGGCTTCACCACCACATCCTTTTTCTAGGCCGCACTGACCCTGTTCTATCCAACTGAAGCTGATAAAATAGTATTACAATGTGCAAAATTCCAGATTTTCTCCAATTCTGTAATTGTGAATGTGCAAAAAAGAAGACTTTTGTTCTTTCATTTTGCTTTTGGTCCGTGAACCCTCACCCTTCTCACTTCGAATTCTGAAGAAAAGTATCACTTTTCAGGATGGTACAAACACAGCTTTTGCTCACTGAAGCAAAATGTTCAAGTATTTGATTCTTTCTCAGATTACTGTACTCCTAGGTAAATTAAATGTCAGTGTGAGGGACAGCTTCACCCACTTCTGTAGCTGCCTTTATTCAATCCAAAGCAGTCATCAGGAACAGCCAGCACAACAAAGTGTGCACGATGAGGTAGGCTTTCTATCACATGCCAAAGCCTTTCTACTAAGGTTGGTTTGCACGCTTTTTCCCCCTGTGCTCTTCCCAACCAGAAATTCCACAGAGGAGCTAAAAATATGCAGTGGATTTCAGAAATAGGATTGAGTAAAATCCTACCTTCAGGTATTACATAAAAGGAACCACCCATTTTGGATGACACCACATGAAGCAAACAGCCCATTTAAATAAACAAAACAATTACACAAGAAAAGTGCCACATTTTCTTGGACTCCTAAAAATTAAAGAGAAAAGCAAAAGGATCAGAAACCTGGAGACCAGATGGGATGTAAGAAAAATGTAGGAAAGGGAAAGAGGGATGTTCTTCTCCCTACAATTCTCTCACAGGGCTTTCTTTCAGAGGGATCATCCCTTTCCTGCTGCCCTCCTCACCCCTTACCACAAGATCAATTGCCCGTGAGGGGAGAACCCAGCCGGTTCTCCCTGAGATTCCAGGTAGCACACCTGCACATTCCAGGCAAACTGAAGTCTGAGCTCAGTTTGGACTTGTTGGCGCTGGAGCCAACGCCAGGATCCCTTTGTGTGGGCAGGAGTGCAAATCACCTCCAGGTGTGTGTGAGAGATTAGCCCATCAATAGAGCATAAACAGAGCTGCTCATCGACCCTCCCCATCTTCCTCCTTCAGTCCCAAGCTCCTGGGGTATGTATTAGGGAGAAAGGTAACATCATCTGCTAAGTTTTCCAGTTCTTTTTTAAGAAAGTCTGGTTTTCAGTGGAACACGTTCTGCCTGGAGCAGGGTTCCTGGATCTGTCGTAGCCACACGCAGCTGCACAGAGGAACACATGCTGGGAAGACAGGGCTCCTCCATCAGAGAGGGACTCAGGCCCCCATGAGGCTGCAAGTCCTTCCCTGGTCATTCTCTAACCTGGTCTCCTTCACGGCTCATTACTTAGGACCAGAGAGCTTGAAACTAAGTGGATTAGAAATAGGTAATGAACCCTCGGTTGGAAACACTCTCAAGGGAAAAAAAATACTGAAGTAATAGGTACTTTTACATATTGCTACTTCCTGAAGCAATGTGAGGGAACATAAGAAAATATCGGAAATTTCCTCACTGAAAGCCAAAGCATAGAAGATCCAAATCTAGGATATTTTTTGAAAGAAAGAGCCTAATATTTTTTTATTCACCAGACTGTGGATCTATTACACACATATCTTTGCATAAATTTCAGAATATTAGAGCATCTAAGACTCACCATAAAAAACCTAGAATGTTAAATCCTGAAGAGTCCTTAGGGTTTACCGATTTAGAGAAGAAGCTGAAGACTAAGTGAATGTATTTGCAGGATATTCTCTTCCTACAAACATAAGCTCTTGGAACTTTGGTATGAAGAGAAATTCCAAGGTTTGGGAGGAAAGTAGTATGTTTTGAAATTGACTTTGTTCAAAGCACTTAGCGTAATTCAATGATCCATGAAGGAGAGCCATATCTGGGAACAGAACCAAGTTCTCCCATCAAACAAACTGGAGATGCAATCTGGTCTGTTGACACTAAAGGAATATACCACTTTTTCCACTGTGAGCAAAATTAGACCATTTTTGAAGCAAAATTAGACTCTCAGGCAGCATGATCTAGTCAGAATAGACCCAGATTCTTACCAGCTGCTGCTTGTGTTATTGCCATCCCTGGGCCAATAAGAGAGCAGACTGCTGAATTTGAAATGCTCCTTGTCCGTCTCTGGACTGCTATTTTGGCCACTCTGAGGATAGATAGCTGATTTTGAAAATGCTTTACAACAAAACGAATCTCACATTAGCATGCACTTCATGTTCATAACTATGTTACCCTAAGTAGATTTTTAATATTTTATTATAATTAGTATATGTAGCTTTGTGCCCCTCTCAAAACTAAACTTTTCTTTTATTAACCCCAGCTGTTAACGGATTCTGCAACAAAAGGAACTCATCAGGGAAAGCAATAAACTAATCAACCAAGCAATATTTATTGCGTACTTGGACAGCTCTGGCAAGAGCTGCATAAAATCAGGCACTCTGGTGTCTCCACCACGGCCCCAGTAGTTACAAGGGTGGACAGCTGAGCTCTCTGAGGCCAGGTCCTGGGTCCTCCCAAGTGTTGGCACATTGCAGCCACTCAGTGAATATTTATTTGATCAGTGAGCGAAACACTTGAGATTTGGCTCTAAATTCTCCTCTATACTACCTTAGCAGGGGACCAGTTGGAATAATGTGTGAATCTCAAAGCCCACTTATTTCCCTCTAGCTCAAAACTTAGGTTAGAAACAAGTCTGAACATCCAACTGTGCGACACAGTTCCCTGGGCACCATCACGGTCCTCATTTGTTTGTCCATCTAAACCATGTGATGGGTGAAGGGAGATGAAATGGATATTCTTTATTTCTGCAAGATTATACATCTCCCCTTACCACAGAGACCCCACATTCGTCCTTGGAGCCTCATTTTGGGATGTGATCCATATCAGAGATCCTCCACTTTCCACTGGCATGGTGTGAACATGGGTTAAGTGTAAGGCCCTTGAACTGTAAGTCTTACCCTCGTGTCCATTAAGTGGGTTATCAGGGAGTACAGGAGCCTCTGAAATTTTAAGTCCCTTGTCTTTTTTCTGCAGTGAGAACCCATAGCTTCCACTAGATTCTCACACACACAATATTAAAATCTACAGCCCTACAAGTTACAACGTATGTGACCAAGACTAACTCTGCGCCGGAAAGACAGCTAGAACCTGTGAAAGAAAACCTAAGGTGCTGTGTCCTGACACCTTGTGCTTACTTCCTAGTTGGAAACATAAGACTAATTTACAAAAGCTAGTTTATAGATATTACTTCTAAAAGGGAGTCTTCCCTTTACCAGAAAGAGTCACCCAGCTTCTCTTTACATTGTGATCTTTTATATCTGGAGTATGTTCCAAATTATAAAAACACATTCCGGTACGCTTCTCAGGAAGCCATCTGATAAAGCCAAAGACAATGTCTGTCTAGATCTTCACCTGATACATAGGATGTACTCAATAATTATTTGTTGACTAAAGAAATATGACAAAAAGGGCAGGAGGTGCATCTGCATTTCTATGATTGCTTCCAACACGCATGGAAAGATGTGTGACAAATAAAGTTCTGGGATTCATTTTCATATTTTCTGCCAAGATCTGATATTGAAATAAGGAGCTAATCCACTAAATCTCACATTCATGAATGGGAGTTGTTTGCAGTATACATTACTGTCCAAAAGTAATGGTGCTGAGTGCCTTTCAGTAATTTATGGAATAAATATACATGAAAACAGAAGACAAAAAATGAAAGATGAGGAATGATCACTGTTTGAAAAATATCACTACTGCAGAGAGGGGCTTTGGAAGCCATCAGACGTATACCTATTCTAAACAATTTCACTGTATTGTTTAAAAATATAGAGAGTACACTGGAACTACCTTTTTACCATGCCACTAACCTTGAGTCAAATTTTGAATGCCACAATATAGAAAGACACAGAAAACTTTGAGGGCCAACATAAAGCAAGCCATAAAGATGGTTCAATTTTTCAAAAACCCACACATGAAGAATAAAGGTTATTGGTCCATAAAACAAAAGTGAATGGGGGATTAATACCAAATCCTCAAGTATATCAATATTCTCACTTAGAGATGGGCACAGACCTACTCTTCCCTCCAATAATCAGAAAAGAATAGATGGACTAAACAGTGGCATGAAGAAATTATATGAGACATAAACAAGGGTTATCAGACTATTAAGCATCTCCTGAAATACCTTATCACAAAGGAAAGTGGGCAAGTTCCCTTTTTGAAGGGCTTTAGAAACCAGACCAATTTTAGCAAGACTGAATTGGTGATCTCTTGTCTCCTCCTCCTTCCCAATGGTTGTTAATCTAATAGAAACAAATAAGGAATCAAATTCTGTCCAGTAGAAGAATTTCCTTTTTTGGCATCACTGCTGTATTCCTTTAGAAGATATGGCAATTGTTGAAAGAATTTAATACAAAAACAATCTGCTGGTAACTCAAAGAGCGATCCCATATGCATCAGCCGCGAAAACCTGATTTCTTATTTCTAAAATGTGGCCCAAATAGCTTATCTAGTTTTCTGTGTGTATGATCGTTGTATTTCTGAGATTAGACGTTCACTGCAGCAAAAGGCAATTAACTGAATGATGAGTCTGTGCTAATGTGCGTGCCTGTGTGGACAGCAGAGATAACTTAACATGCATCTAATGTCACTAGTCATTCATTTATCATCACTGCCATTTAATTTCAAAAGACAATGATTTCTGAATCAATGGCAAAAAACTTGAGAAAATAGTTTCTAGCAAAACAAGTTAATTGTACCTAAAGCTATTTAACCGGTTAAACTTTATTCAGTATACTATAAGCCTTTTAATATATTTTGGTAACTTAAGGACCGCATTTTCAACAGTCTATTTATATAAAGTTTTAGTCTATTTGCCATTACAACCATGCCTTTTCTTTTTGCATTTTAAGCCAAGTAAGAACGTAAGAGAATTTAGTGTTTAAGGTCGGTGCTACAGAAGACGTTTAAACCAGCCTCACCATGCAAGTAAAACTATCTCACCCTTAAAGTCTCAAAAAAGGAGGCACACATATAGCATGTGACAAGATTGCACTAAGGGACTGTGGAGTTTGATAATCACGTGACCCTGGCTGGCCTTTTTTTCCTTAGATCTAAGGGAAATTATTATGATCCACATATCTTATAGATCACAAGAGAGAGGTTGTGGGCAAGGTGTTAAATTAAGCACCTTTCCCCTTGGCTAGGGAGACCAGCCTTGGATATTTATTCTTTGTCCAGGCTCAGTGCCTCCCTTGGAATATTAAAATTATATGTTTTTTCCAATTTGTGGACCAAGAAAGTGTCTGTTCTCCTTAACCCTAAAATAAATTTTTAAAAATGTTTTATTTACTTACCCATTTTATGCACTATGACTATTCATTTTTTCATCTAGAGGAAGGGACTTTGGATTTGACAGAGCTGCATTTAACTATTGATCATCTAATAGAAGCCCAGCACTGTCTTTCTGCAGCCGATAAAGAAAATGCTTAAAGACAATCGAGTCCCATGGAGAGTTATATTAAGTCCTACATTAAAAAAAATAGTTCTAGCAGATTACGTTTACAGAAAAAAATGGAGCAAATAGTACAGAGTTCCCATATACCCCCTCACACACAGCCCACCCCACACCCCCCCAGTCTTCCACATTATTAACACCGTGCATTATTGTGATACATTTGTTATAATTGATAAGCCAACATTAATGCATTATTATTAACTAAAATCCATAGTTTACGTCAGGGTTCAATTTTTGTGTTATACATTCTATGCGTTTTGACAAATGTGCAACGTCATGTATCCACCGTTACTATACCACACAGAATACTTTCACCGCCCTGGAAAATCCCCTGTACTTCTATTCATCTCTTCCTCCCTCACCCCAAACTCCTGGCAGCCACTGGTTTTTTTCACTGTCTCCCTAGTTCGGCTAGTCCTACCTTTAAATTTTTTTCCTCTTTTAAGTCATTTTATTATTTTTTCCATTTTTAATTGAAATATAGTTGATTTACAATGTGATTAGTTTCAGCTGCACAGCATAATGATCCGATTTTTTATAGATTATACCCATGCCAGTCCTACATTTTGATCACTTGATTTTTCCCATCCCCTTTATCCACTTCCCCTTGGTACCTTCATTTTCTTCCTTATTCCACTTAAATTCCCCA
Organism: Kogia breviceps; assembly: GCF_026419965.1. NCBI lineage: Eukaryota > Metazoa > Chordata > Mammalia > Artiodactyla > Physeteridae > Kogia > Kogia breviceps. Next base: position 92,996,106 of record NC_081319.1, read on the forward strand.
GCCAAATATTCTCATCACTTCCTTGCATATACCCTGACTCCCTTGCCCGCACTCACATCATCATACCCACTTGGCAAAACTACATTTTCTACCTAGTCCATGCGGACACACTGACTGGTCTCAAAGTAAGTTCATGATCATGAACTTCAAAGTGAGCATCTATGCAGCCAGGCAAGCACATTATATGGCCTGGTCCATTCACTCTGTCACTCTCTCACTGGGTTATTTCAGACTATTTCCTCTTTCCCCAGTCTCCCAATAGGTCGTCTTCTATTCTTTCTATCAGACAATGGTGTCGCTTCCCACTTCAATAGAAATCACTGAGGCGATCAGAAGACCTTCTCCCACTAACCAGCTGATGAACGATCTGCCGGTTTTGAAGGATGAACTAACCATTGTCCTATCCAAATTCCTCCTTTGCGCGCTAGATCACATTCTCCTCACCCACTCGGGGACATCCCCCCAGCTGTCCTCCCCTCTCTCTTTCACATCATTGATTTCTTTTGCTCTCTTAGACTACTTTCACTGAGGTACAAATCTGTTCTCACCTTAAAGGAAAACAAAACCTCACCGCCTGGTTCATTTTATGTGTCAATTTGGCTAGGCCACAGTACCCAGTCTAGATATTGCTATAAGGTATTTTAGATATGGTTAACATCGAAACTAGTAGGCTTTAAGTAAAGCAGATTACCCACCATAATGTGGGGGGGGGCTCCCCTAATCTGTTTGAAAGCCTTAACAGAAAAGACTGAGGTCCCCTGAGAAAAAGAGAATGTTGCCTCCAGACTGCCTTCAGATTGGAGGCGCAACATCACCTCTTCCCTGGGCTTCCAGCTGCCCGCTTCTGTTTCTCTGGAGACCCCCATCTAATACCCTGTCCAGCTCCCTCCTGCTACCTCCTACCACTCAATTTCTTTACTTCCTATTTACAACAAGACTTCCAGAAATGATTGTATGTTCTTGTTGCCTCCAAGTTTTTTCTTCCCATTCTCCCTCCAGCCTACGTCAATCAGGCTTTCATCCTCACCATTTCACTAAATTTTTCTCATCAAGTTTCCCCATAACCTCCTCACTGCTAAAGTAGTCGATCAATCCTTATCTTCCTTGAGGTATTTTATGCAGTCAGTCTAACTCTCTTTCCTGTTCCTTTTCTTTCCTTTGGCATCCAGGATCCCACACTCTCCTGAATTTACTCTTACCTTTTGGCCACCCCATTTCGGTCTGCTTTGATGGTTCTTTCTCCTTAACCTCTTAATGTTGCCCTTCCCTGGGGCTCCGTTCTTGTTCCTCTTCCCCACTCATTCCCACAGTGATATCACTCAGTCCCAGGACATTAAATGCTACCCTATACATCTATACGCTGGTGACTCCCAAATGCATATGTCCAGGTCAGACTTCTCCAAACTCCAGAACCGTATGCCCAGCTACCTAATCAACACCTTTGCTTGGATATAATACATATCTCAAATCAAAACAAGTTCCAAAGAACACCCAGGGCCCACACTGAAAATCTGCTCCCCTTGCAGCCTTTCCCGTCTCAGTGGATGTCAGCTTTCTTCTTCCAGTTGCTCAGAAGAAATCCTTGAAGCAATCCTTGACGGTTCTTTCTCTCACGCTCCGACGTTGAATCTAGCAGGAGATCCTGCTGATTCTGTCTTCAAAACATAGTCACTTCCTACCACGTCTCCTGCTATCCTCCCCGCCCCCACCCCTGCCACCATCACTTTCCACCTGTGTTACTGCCTCCTGACAGGTCTCCCTAGCCCCGTGCTGACTCATCTCAGCAGTCCTAGGGCCTTTTAACAAGTACATAAGATCACATCCTCAAAACCCTGCAATGGTTCCTCACTTCACTAAAAGTGAAAGCCTGCCTGCATACAGTAGCCACAGGGCCCTGCACACCTGGCCCACCAAACCTCTCTAACGCCCTTTCCTACTCCCCTCCAGCTCACTCTCCATTCTAGCCACAGTGGCCTCCTTACATTAACCGCATATATCAGACATGCTGCCACCTTCGAGCCTGTATTTGTTTTCTCTCGTCACCGTAACAAATTACCATAAACAGTGTCCAAAAACAACATCGATTTGTTATATTACAGCTCTAGAGATCAGAGATCTGAAATGAGTCTTGCCGGGCTCAAATCAAGGTGTCTACAAGACTGTGTTCCCTTCCAGAGGCTCTAAGGGAAAATTCATTTTCTTACCTTTTCCAGTGTCTTGAGGCTGCCCACATTTCTTGGCTCATGGCCCCTCCCTCTGTCTTCCAAGCCAGCAACATTATTCCTTTCTGTGCCTTTCCTCCCTACTCACAGCTTCCTCCGACTCTCTCCTTCTACCTTCCCCTGATTTCCTCTTCCACCTCCCCCCTCCACTTTTAAGGACTCCTGTGATTGCATTGAGCCCACCTGGGGAACCCAGGATTATTTCTCTACTTTAAGGTCATATGATTAACAACCTTAATCCATCTGCCACCTTAATTCCCCTTTGCCATGCAACCTAACGTGATCACAAGTTCTGCAGTTTAGGATGTGGGCTTCCTGGGGAGTGGTATTCTGTCCATGGCAGGGCCTTCTTCTAACTCTGCCCAGAATGTTTCTCCTCTTGGCTAATTCTCTCGTCTTCTTCAGGCCTTTGATCAAGTCTCATTTCTTCCATGAGGCCTGTTTTCACTATGCTACTTAATCCTTTGCTATGACCCCAGCTCCACCATCAGCACACCTTATTCCTCTTTCTGAATCTAAAGTAGAAGTTCCTGTGCGTGCAAGTTAACGAGGGAGTGTTTTCAGGTGAAGCGTGCAGGGGAAAGAGAGAGAGGATAGGGCAAGAAAGAAAGTGGGGGAAGATATGGTTTACTTGAAGGAGCCTGCCCTGAGTCCCTGGGAAGTCGAGTTCAAAGTACACTTGGCAGCACAGAATTGTCCCATTAGGGCACACTGATATACCCATATCAGCCAACGATTGCCTGCAGGCCAGCCCACACCCCTGAGGTAAGGGGATACTGAACCTCCTAGGCCTATCTGAGCAAGGCAGCTCCACTGGCTGCAAACAGTACTTTTGAGAAGAGTATGGCCAATGATCAAAGCAGCAGAAGGGACGGACACACTGGCCCGGTGGGGAGATCTGAGCAGTGGCCCTACTCCGCTTTATCCTACTCTACATTTTCCTTTTTACATAATAGTTATCACCCTTACACACTATGTTCATTAATTACACGTTACATTTTAGTCTGTATTGTCTGTCTCTTTCCACTAGTACATAACTTCCATGGGGTCAAACATCTTTGTTTTGCTCCCTAACGTATTCCAGACCTCTAGAACAGAGGATAGTGCATAGTAGGTATTGTCTAATTAGATTTACCTTTGCTCGTTGGGATCTAGCAATTTTACACATTTTATCACATCCTCTTTCTCTTAATTCTGCTTAAAAGAACTGGCTGCAGTGGTGTCTCCTTTTCCTGCATTTACAGAGCATTTGGGCTACACTACGTGTGTCTAATGTACCCACATGTATCCATGTCTGTCACGAGACCAAGGTGCCAGCTGACCACATAGCTCAGTCTCACAGGATGAAGATATCCTAGTGAGTTCACCAAGATCTAAGACTTGGGCCTATGCTCTTCAGACCTAGAAATAAAAATTTGTCAGGGTATTCAAAGTTTACTGACTCAGGGATGCTAATTCAGACCAACAAAACTCATAAAAGGTATCACTATAGGCACCCCAATGCTACCTTGTTAGCTTATAATAGGTGTACCTTCTCATGAATAAGGCAGCATACTCCTCAGCCCGAAGATGTGCAAAGTCTGGTGAATGTGTTTGGCATATTAGTTAGAATTAGGTTTGGCTATGAGAAACCTAGTATAAAGGCCACACAGGGTCATTTGGTTTCTCTCCCGCATGAAAGGTATGCCATCACAAGACATGTATTTCCGGGCTGAACCTGAAGCTCTGCCCCACAAAGCCCTCAGGGACCCCAGCTCTTTAACACATCACTTCACTGCTTCTAGGTGTGGCCTGCATCCTCCTGGTCTAAGAGGATGCTCTTCCATCCACATCCCAGACAGCAGGAGGGAGGAAGGGGAGGAAAAGAAAGGACACAAACAGCACGTACAGTTTATTTTAAGGGATGTGCCTACAAGTTGCCACATGAAAATTTCCACTTAACATCCTGATGACCACAACTTAGTCACTCAGCCCTATGGGGTCGCAGGAGACACCGAGAAGTGTCACCTTTGTTCTAGGTGGCCGTGTGCGCAACAAAAAACACTATTACTGTGGAGGAAAAGAGAATGAATGTTTAGGGACAATTAGCAGTTTCTTGTGAAATGTGTGTGTGATCATAGCAAAGCACTACAAAGTGGTGAGGACTGCTTCACCCAGGTCTTTGTGGGAAGGATGAAACCCTCCTGCCCATGACCGATCCCACCCCTTTGGTGCCCTAAACATCAACCTCACTGTCCCCTAAACAGTGCTGGGTAAGCACTGCCCATGCTTATTTCCTTGTCTCTCTTCTTTCTAGGTTCCTTGCAAATTCCACCCTCCTCAATGAATCTCTTTGTGAAACTAGATACAGTACAATTGACTAGGTTTCAACCGAGGTCAGTTTCATGGGGGGCTACCAGGGCGGTCATGGAGATCGACACTCAAAAGGGTCCACGCCTAGCATTTAATGCCCTGTGGTCATCATCTTGGAATTCTTAATAATGTTATCTCTGGCTTTTATGTTTTGTAAGCAGAGCCCAGTGGGACAATAGAACATGACCCAGGGCTTGGAGCCTTGGCTCACAGGGAGTCCTTCCTCATGCTGCCCGCAGGGAACAGACTCCCTGCCACCCACCCACTGTCTCCTGGTGCCTAGGGTCCCACCTGATTTCTCCCTCCCTGCCTCTGCCCAGTGACCACTGCCATCCCCATTTCCTGGCACCCAAGGCCCCTGCTCTGCGCTCAACAGGGGCCTCTGCACGATGGCCACGCTTCTATAGTTGTGGAATGTAGACCATCATATTTGCCTCATTTATATTCAGATAATACCTTCTCTGTCACTCCCATGCACCTATCTTGTGTTGTAATCATTCATGCATGTCCCTTAGAATCTCCTCGGCACCTAATCAGGACCCTCACACAGAGTAGGTTGGCAGCACGTGTGGTTAAATATTTAACACATGTATGAATCCATCAAGAAAGCCCGCGGGTAGTTTTTTGGGGCCTTACCAGCTTCAGAATTGCCTTTCTTCGGTTCACACAGTGATGCCACAAGTTAGGAGGACAACCCCTGAGGACTTTCAGTCCGTGGTCCCGGAGTTGCTGCTTTGTCGTCAACTAGGCAACATGCCCTCGCGTCTCTCACCAGCTTCAAATCAATAGGCATCACACACGGACACATGCACCAAGCCCAAAGCGACTGGGCGCTGTCTCTCCTTGATAAAGAGAGCTCTTGTTTATTCACCCAAGCACTTTAGTTTTGCATTCAGAAGACAAAGCAGCGAGAAAGAGCTTGCTGGGAGGAGAATAAGAGCTGCCAGAAGTAAGAGGCGGGCGTGGGGGGTTCGTTCTGTTGTCACTTGTAGCCCATCCCTTGTCTGAAGCATCTTTAGCCTAATTGTCTCCCTCCCATTCCTTCGTCTGCGTCTCACACACTGAACGCTCCCAGACAGCTTTATAAATTGCCTCTGGAATTGTTAAGCAGTAAAAATTCCACTGAGTCTGAAAAAGACATACTTCTCCTCCCCATATTTATCAATCAGTTGCTATTTTATGCCCCGTCCTCATCTATCTTCTTGCGCTCCACGCTGCCCTTGGTGTTATTGAGAAATAGGCAAAGTCAGTCTTTGTTCTTTGCCCTTTATATCCCTGGCTCCGTAGTCCCTCCCTTCTTTAAAAAGCCTCCTGCTCTCCTTCTCAGGGGTCTCTGTTCTCCTGAGTCCCTATCAGAGTCATGCCCTCGTTCACACCAGGTTATGACTGACATAGCGTATCACACTTCCTGGGAGTATTTGCATTTTAAAACACCTTGCATAGAGAGGGCAATGCTCAACCTGAAGGAATAAAATCTGTTGTATAATTTTAGCTCCTGTAGAAGATGGATAGTATGGTATTTCAGGGACAAAGGGTTGCTAGAATCCCTCAAATCATACTCAGAAGAAGCTGTTCACTATAGATCTTGGAATTAACAGTCCCAGTGATCCCCCTCCTCTTGTCACTGAACTAAGAGAACTTTCTTTCTTTCTGTAGCAAAAAAACAAACAACAAAGAAAAAACCCCAAAACAAACCAAAAAAACAAACAACAAAGAAAAAACCCCAAAACAAACCAAAAAAACAAACAACAAAGAAAAAACCCCAAAACAAACCCAAAAAAAAAAAAAAAAATCACTTAACATCCACTGCCAATACAGTCAGCCCAGGGACCTGAAACGTAAAGTGAACAGGAAGAATATTCAGCTTATTTTAAATTGACCTCCTGGTTTTCTAGATCCTAGTTCTGTCAACTTTTGCTTATTGTTCACAGCTTCTCAAGAGAAAAGTCAAAGCCTTCCAGGACTGATGGAATTGCACTTCCCACACTGTTCCCCAGGAACTGGCAGGTAATTCTGTATTCCTGGTATTCCTGGGCTCTAAATTGTTCAGTGGTTCCCATGTCCTACAAAATAAAATCTTATCAGTAGCACAGAGGACAAGACTGCTCCTTGCCTAGCCTCCGATTCCTCTAACCAGTCTTTCCTCTTATCTGTGCCGCCTCCTTTCCGGAAGACCTGCACATACACTGATGCTGCAGGAACACTCAAATGCTCAGAGGCCCAGGAGCAGGTATGTTTCCTTCGGCCTCTATACATTTTCCTGGGCTGTTTCCTCTCAAAACACCCTCTGCCTGGTAAAATTTTCTTAATGCTTTATTTCAGGCAATCTTACATCCCCTTAACCTATGGTCTCATATGTCCATTAAAGCACAACATATACCATATTGTAATTGTTTGCTTGTCTGCCCAACTACTCACAAAGCTGTGAGCTCCTTGGGTTTTTACGCTTCCAGATTCCCAGGGCCGAGCACAGAGCCCGGCACATAGTAAGTGTTAAAAACTTAGTAGGGGAAATTTGATGAGTCGCTGAATGAATGAAGTTGAAACTGTTTGGGAATACTACAGGCCTACTTTCATAAGTGCGATAGGAACTTTCCTTTGACATTGCTGGAACGGGGATCAGTAAACTACAGCCTGTGGATCAAATCTGGCCTACCACCTGTTTTTATAAATCAAGCTTTATTGGAACACAGCCACACCCACTCGTTCATGTATAGCATATGACTGCTTTTGCACCCCAGCGGCAGAGCTGCAAAGGAGACCCTGTGGACTGCAAAGCCTAAAATATTCACTAACTGTACTATCTGATGCTTTAAAGGAAAAGTTTGTCAACTTCTTCCCTACGGGATCTAGAGAAAAAGAGAGCAAGAGAGTTGTAACATGAAATGGGGGAAGAGCAAAGAGATTTAGGAGAGAAGACAGGCAATCAAGTGCATTATGTCCTCCAATGTACAAGGCTCCAAAGGGAGGTCCAGTTGTCAAATGCCCTCTCAGACTGGAAGAACGGGACTCCTGAGCAAAGACAGAAAAAGCGAGAACAAATTCTCCACAGGAGCCTGGAACGCGAGGATGTTGCTTTCAACTGTTGATCAAGGCAGAGAGAAGGGCAAAGCTGATCTCAAGAAGTTAGTAAAAGCACTAATGCCTAATAATAACTGCAGCATAGAGCTTTTCAGGTGCCCCATTAAAAAGAGTGCTTTGTCCTAATAAATGGCAGAATAAGAGTCTGTTCTCAGAGCCCCCTTCCTGCTCTTTATTCTTAGTGAGCCTTCTAATGAGAGCGCTGTAATTATTTCCCTGAGAGACTCATCATTCCCCATTTCAGCCTGTTATTTAAATATATGGCACGGTGTGAAAAGCCTGGAAAAAAAAGTCCAAGAAATCTTCTCTGTACCTTTTCCAATGGCCTACGTCACCTGTGCAGGACAGAGGAGAGTGTATGAACTGGATTCATAAAATAATGACTCCCTCTAGTTTTAACAAGGCAAAAATCACAAAAGCTGAGAAGTACTGCCAAACTCAGGGTTGTTTTCTAGATATATTTGTTTTACAAAAAAAGCAGCACTTAGACAATAATGGTTTCCTTGCTCTGCTATTTAGCTCTTTAAAAGACAACAACAGCTCTTGGCCTCTAAAAACAGAAGGAATCAGGAGTTGGTAGGTTTACCTTAGAAGTCAGGACTTGGCTATTTCATTTCATTTCATTTTTGAAAGACTTTCTCTTTTTGTTATTCAAAAAATACAAATTACCACAGAAAGAAGGGAGTTACTCAGAACTCTTGCATTATGAGTCATTCTGGGATGTCAAGTTCTCCAAATAAGTAAGAATTTACTCTGGGTTTTTTATGGCAGAGTATTAAAAAAACTTTTTTCTTCCCATAACCATAACACCATTATCTTAGCCACCTAAAACAACAAACAGAAAGGAAAAAAACAAAAAAGCAAATGGTAATTCCTTAATATCATCAAATATTCTGTTAGTATTTAAATTTCTCCAATTGTCTCATAATGGGTGGTTAGAATCAATGTGTATCTTAAGTCTCTTTTAATTTACCGTTTATTGCGAATCCTACTTTATCCATTGTAATTTATTTGTTAAAGAAACCAAGTTTTCATACTGTAGAGTTTCCAACATTCTGAATCTTACTGATGGTATCCTTGTGTCATCCTTCAGCATGCTATTCTATACTCTCTGTAGTTAGAACTAGAAGGTCATAAGGCTAAGGAAAGATTGTCCCTATTCTTTCGAGATGCATACTAGTGAAATTATACAACTTCTGGCATTTGTACCAAACTAATACAGTGACGGGTAGGGATATAGAGGGAAGGCCTGCAGATGAAACAAGATTGGACACATTGATAATTGTTGAAGCTGGGTGTTGGGTAAATAAAGTTATTTTTTCCACTTTTGTATGTGTTCAAAAATACTTATAATTAAAAAGTTAAATATATATTTTATTAGTTTTAGATGAAAATTTCTGAAACACATCACACACTTTCTCTCCCTCCTAAACATTCGACCTTTTCTTGTCAACACTTGGTCCTCATTCTAAACAGTGCACTATAGTAAATAGCTCAGTAAACTAGAAGAAACTTCTCATTATGTGTTTCAGTATATGGAAGAAATCATGCTAAATTCTTGGTTTCATTTGAAATCTGGGTTTCTACACATTGAAGAGAATTTCATGTGTCTATATTTTTGACTAATTAAGAATAAAAAATAAAACCACTAATCTAGAAAAGTATTTATCAAATAAGGATCACAATCCCTCAGAGGTACATGAGAATTATATGAGAATCCACTAGAAGCATATCCACTTCCTCCAGTTCCCACTTGATACTTGAGACTAGCTAAACCCACTTTATTTTGTTTGTTTGTTTTATTAGTAACATGGTCCAGAAAAAGGTGGTGGGAAAAGTCTGAGACTTACTGATCAGCCAACATCAAGTTACAGTAAAGCTTTCTTCCCATCTCAGTCCATGACTGAGATGAATGGAGGTCAGAATTGTCTGGACATAGAGCCTTCCAGCTCCTATTCTGACCCAAAAAACAGGAAGATACCCTTGTTGGAGCTGGAAATAGGCCATACTGATTTAGAGGGACAAAACTCACAATTCCAGGCACCTCTCCCTGTACCAACCCATTAACAATGGTTCCAGTAAAGTGGAACCTCTTTCCAAATAAGTCTGAGAGTTTGCAATTGTTTCCTTTCTACCACTTTTGCTCCAGGAAAGCCACAAAGTAGCCCATTTGCTGAGAGACAAGTGATGCCTGCTGCTAGGCTCAGGGCACTTCTCCAGGATGATGCTCTTCCTCATTGTCTCCTTGACTACCACTGCTCAGACAGCCCCCATTCAGACCTCACGGGGTCTCAGCTCAACGCAGCTGCAGGTGCTTCTAAATGAAGAGACCCGGTGCTCAGTGTGTAGCTCTGATCTGGGCAGTTAACTGGTCCTCCCATGATGAATGAGCATTCTGCCCTGAATCCCACATCCATCAGTGATGTGAGAAAGAGTGTCTTAAAAGCAATTTTAGTTCCTTCTAATAGAATCTTAGAACGTCGCCCTTGCTTAATTAATTTAGAATTGTTATTAAACGCCCATGTTGCTCATACTTTTACTTTTAAATTCTAACTATAGCATTATTTCTCTCTATAATCAATAAATATTCTCAGGCTCACATAAAACTATTTCCAATTATTGATGAAAACACATAAGCCATGAATCCTCTAGAACAGCACTTCCCAATAGAACTTTCGGTGGTGATGGAAATATCCACTATGGTAGCCACTAATCACATGTGGCTATTGAGTACTTGACTACTTAAATATGAACAGTGTGATGAAAGAAGTAAAATTTTCATTTTAATTGGCTTTATTCTATTTTAATTAATTTAAATTAAAATTTAAATAGCCATATGTGGCTAGTGGTTAAAAATTTGGATAAAAAAGCAGCTCTAGAATCTTCTACTAATCTCACAATTATTAAGATGTTATCCACTCTCAGTTATTATCAAGTGCTGCTACAAAACCACCAAGCACTCTGCTCAACTGAAACTGATTTCTAGTGGCTGATAGTTTATGTGTTTTGAGATTTTATACATACACACACACATACACACACAGAGAGAGTTTTGGAAGTGTATTTAAATAAGTATATATTCAGCATGGAATCCTGGAAAAAGTACTGATTTTGATATCATGTAAAACAATTTGGACACCAGTTTTACCCTTATTAGTGAAAAGGCCTTAGATCATTCATTTACAAGCCTCAATCTCCCCTTCTGGAAAACAGAGAAGATAATGCCTCTCTTTCAAAATTGTTGTGTAAATTAAATTAAATGCATTAATCACATTCAATTACATTACATTAAAATAAATAACATAGGAATTGCCGAAAATGCTGCTCCTATATAGCAGTAGGCATTCAACCAGTGGAGGCTACTATAGATTGTGGTGAGATATCACAAGGCATGTAGTCAGTCAATTTAATTCCTTCCCTAAAAGGTCTTGAAGTAAAAAGCACAGTAGACTTAAATTTCAGGGAGGGAGAATTCAGGACATTTACTGTGTTAATAGATTTTTAGGAGAGGCTGTGAAAACTCTCACCAGAAAGATAACATGGCATTAAAATCATCTTTTTTCGATGGATTTTGATAGGTTTCATCCCTGCAGGCAGAGAATGAGGTTCCTCTTAAAACCACTTCTAAAAACATAAGTCTAAATAAACGTACCTTTGCAGGTACCATATCTGGAGATTCTGTTTTTCTCTTGTGGTTTGAAAAATGGACCATATACAATTTCCCAGATAGAGCTAAATTAGATTGTTATTCTTTGCACTAATACATTTTCCTGGTTACTGCTGCAAAGAACATGAAACAGAACTTGTGTTCAGCTTTCCATAGAGAAAGCAGTAAGCAATCAGCTAGATGACACTCCTCACCCCAAATACATGCAATTAACAATAAACTCAATGTCATTAATGAAAAGTCTCCCTGGCCATAATCAGAACATGAATCTGAGTTTGGTACTCACATAAAATGTACTTAGAAGATACCAGAGTCTTCCAGGACATGGAAAGGAGAAGCAGTCCTAGTAAGACAATGTGGTAACTAGTGAGGAAAATAAGTCCTAATCAAAAGAGCACTTGAGAAATAACAAGTCATCCATAGAAAGTAGCAGAGCTAAAGAATGTCACCACTCTTTTCATATATCAGTATCTTTTCTTCAAATATTTATGTTAAGTAGTTCATAGATTATAAATATTTTAGAAGAAGCTAAATATTAAAGGGAACAGTCAATAAGAGCAATGAGTCGTATGGCAATGTATGTCTTTTACTCAATGTGTCTTCATCTCTTTCCGTCTATGAAACCTAAATTATTATATACTGAACTGGGGAATTAAGACTCCTGGAGACACACTCCTCTCCTTGGAATTGTATTTTTACTCCAAAAGCAAGGGCTATTTATTAATAATTAGACCCTACATCGAATTTACCTCAATGTCAATCAATATAGCACCTCAAATAACAAGAAACCCAGATGCACAAGTCCTTCATGTTTTATATGTTATCTTCACATGTGATATTTCCTACACTCATTGACTTATTCAGGACCCATGTCTCTCCTGAAGTTTTATAGATTGAAGTAAAAAGAAATCAATGATATTAGAAATGATTATCATCATCTCATTTTTACTAAGTGCTAACTATATCTCAGGAGCTGGTTTAAACAATTAGCATCCATTCAACTCTTTTAATCCTCATGAATATCCTAGAAGCAGGTAGGTCTTATTATCACAATTTATAGATAAGGAAACAAACTCTTTGTAAATTATTATCACAATTTACAAAGAGTTTAAGGTTTAAAAATAAGAAATCAGGTACTGTATGGCCATTAAGAATCATGCTCAGTATAAATATTGACAAAATTCCATGATGCAAAATAGGTAAGTACTAACAGTGGTAATTCACAATAAGCCTTATGGGGTGGGGATGAGGAAAAGAGGGGAGGAAAGATAGGGGTAGAAACCAGAAGGACAGTCACTAAAATTGTTCAGATTTTATCTCTAGATAGTGATGTTATTGCCTTTTTATGATTTATATTTTTCAAATGTTTTGCAGTGAGCAGAAACCACTTCTATTATTAGAAAACATAATAATTTTAAAAGTAACTGATTTCCTTCTTACATTGAACCAAAGTGTTGGTTGCTAAGTTTATTTGTTCATTCAACAAATAATTATGGAAAAACTTCCATGCAAAGCATTATTCTGGCCTCTCAAGATACAGCAGTGAGCAAGGCTGACAAGGACCCTGCCCTACAAGAACTTGCATTCAAGTGACAGAAGACATAAACTATAAAACAAATACACATACACAATAATTTTGGAATGTAATAAATACTATAAAAGAAATAAACAAGTGATATGATAGAGAGTAACTTTTGTATGTTGGGGGTAGTTACATTCAAAAGGATGCCCTAGGTAGACGTCTCGTAGGATACGTTTGAGTTTAAGACCTGAAGTATGAGAGGAAGCGAGCCATTCAGTGAGACTGAGGAAGGGTGGTGGCACAAGGAATGGATATACGAAGACCCAAAGGTGGCAAAAGGCTTAGCAAATTCAATACCTAAACAGAGGCCCCATGTGGCTAGAGCATAATGAGTAGGAGGGAAAGGACTGGGAAGATAGGCAATGGCCAGCTCAAGGAGGGCCATGGAGGCACCCAAAAAAGTGATGGGAAGCCATTGAAATGTTTTAAGTAGAGGAGTAATGATCATTTATCAACTTTCTAAAAGAAATATCAGTCCATTTGTTGGGTGAGGAAAGGAATATAGAATCCAAGAATGGAAACTACAGCCAATGAGAAGGCTATTGCTGTAGTAATGTAGGCTAGAGATGATAATGACTGGGGAAGTAGAGTGGCAGTTAAAAAGGAAAAGAAGTGAACAATTCAAGAATATTTTCAAGATACAGCATACAAGACTTGGTGTCATTTTGGATATAAGGCACAAGAAAAAAAGCAGTTAAAAATAACACGTGGAATACAGGTTTAATCAAATGATGATGGTATAATTTCCTGACATAGGGAAGCTTAGGAAGAGATTAGGTCATGCATGGAAAGGTGACTGGAAGAAAAAAATGACATTTTAGACATGTTAACAGGAAACGCCCATTAAGCATCCATGTGGATTTATAAAATAGACAGGTATATGAACTCAAGCTCTTTTGGAATAGAGATATAAAGGTACTGGTAATAAGTTATATTCTTTTATCAGCCTGGTAATAAATTATTTCCTCTTCTAAGGAGAAGCTACAGCTAAGAGAAGAAATATCAAAAGACAATAATATCGGGCACTCTTTCATCTAGAAGTTGGGTTAGGAAAGAAAAGCCAGCAAAGGAGCCTGAAAAAGAGAAGCTACAGAGATGAGAAAAAGACCAGGAGAGTGTGGGGCCGTGAGAATCAAGAATGTTTCAAACAGGAGCAAAGAGGCAGCCATGCAGAATGACGCTGTGATTTCACGAAGATGGAGCTTAAGCAGTGCCCACTGGATTCAAAACACGGAGACCGTTTGTGGCCACGACAAGTTTACGTGGAGTAAGGGGAACAGATACCTGTTTGGAATGGGTTAAATGGTAAATAGGAGATAATAGATCCAAAATATAAGAAAACTGAAGTGACTTCCCACCTCTTTGTTGTCTTCATTGCCCGGCATCGTTCTCCCTGGAGGACTAATGAATGGAAGTCAGACTCTGTCTATGGATAAACACGGTCACTCCTGAAAAAGAGATGGTGCAATATGTTGCTTTTACTGCTAACTTTTAATATTTGTTTTTTTAAAAAAAGAATATATTCTTTTTGGAACACAGAAAGCCATTCCCAAGTACAATCTTTAAATTTCATTTTTGTTAAAGAATCGATCTTGTCCCCAAATCAAGAAGCATGGTTCTGCCCCAGCTTCAAAATACATGACATGACTAACAATAAGTGTCAGGACCCAGATACAAAAATGTAGGTTTACCTATAGTTTTTTGACAGAGCTTTCATTGAATGTGTCTTTCCATTAATAGTATATTCTAAAAATGTAGTAACTGTGAAAAGATTTATAAACATTTCAAAAAATTTTCCAAGATTACAGGCACAATTGGAATCAATACTTGTAGGAATACTTTTATCTTTAGCCTAATTGGATAATATTACCCAATTACTTCCGAAAGACAGCATAGTAATATTAAGTAAGAGAAAAGAGAAAGTCACCAACTAGTTCTATCCCATTACTTTTTAAGGCAAAACATCAACAGTCACATCAGTTAGGCATCTCAGTATCAATCTCTCTTAAGCCACAGGCCATCCACTGACTCAATAATAAACTGCAAATCATTAATTCACATTTATTGGAAGAAAATGTATATACAATAAAATCCTCCCATTTGAAGTGTATATATCTATGAGTTTGAACAAATGTATATGCCTAAGTAACCACAACAGTGATCAAAATATAGAACATTTCCATCACACCCAAAACTTCCTTTGTGCTCCTTTCAAGTCAGTTCCCATACTCTGACCCTATTTCTGATCTGATCTTTATGATTTCTTTCCTTCTGCTAAATTTGGGGGTTTTTTGTTCTTCCTTCTCTAATTGCTTCAGGTGCAAAGTTAGGTTGTTTATTCGAGATGTTTCCTGTTTCTTAAGGTATGATTGTATTGCTATAAACTTCCCTCTTAGAACTGCTTTTGCTGCATCCCATAGGTTTTGGGTCGTCATGTCTCCATTGTCATTTGTTTTTAAGTATTTTTTGATTTCCTCTTTGATTTCTTCAATGATCACTTCATTATTAAGTAGTGTGTTGCTTAGCCTCCATGTGTTTGTATTTCTCACAGATTTCTTCCTGTAATTGATATCTAGTCTCATAGCGTTGTGGTAGGAAAAGATACTTGATACAATTTCAACTTTCTTAAATTTACCAAGGCTTGATCTGTGACCCAAGATATAATCTATCCTGGAGAATGTTCCAAGAGCACTTGAGAAGAATGTGTATTCTGCTGTTTTTGGATGGAATGTCCTATAAATATCAATTAAGTCCATCTTGTGTAATGTATCATTTAAAGCTTGTGTTTCCTTATTTATTTTCATTTTGGATGATCTGTCCATTGGTGAAAGTAGGGTGTTACAATCCCCTACTATGCTTGTGTTACTGTCAATTTCCCCTTTTATGGCTGTTAGTATTTGCCTTATGTATTGAGGTGCTCCTATATTGGATGCATAAATATTTACAATTGTTTTATCTTCTTGGATTGATCCCTTGATCATTATGTAGTGTCCTTCTTTGTCTGTTGTAGTAGTCTTTGTTTTACAGTCTATTTTTTCTGATATGAGAATTGCTACTCCAGCTTTCCTTTGATTTCCATTTGCATGGAATATCTTTATCCACCCCCTCACTTTCAGTCTAAATGTGTCCCTACATCTGATGTGGGCCTCTTGTAGACAGCATATATACAGGTCTTGTTTTTGTATCCATTCAGCCCATCTATGTCTTTTGGTTGGAGCATTTAATCCATTTACATGTAAGGTAATTATCGATATGTATGTTCCTATTACCATTTTCTTAATTATTTGGGGATTGTTATTGTAGGTCTTTCCCTTTTCTTGTGTTTCCTGCCTAGAGAGGTTCCTTTAGCATTTGTTTTAAAGCTGGTTTGGTGGTGCTGAATTCTGTTAGCTTTTGCTTTTCTGTTCAAGCTTTTAATTTCTCTGTCAAATCTGAATGAGATCCTTGCTGGGTAGAGTAATATTGGTTGTAGGTTTTTCTCCTTCATAACTTTAAATATGTCCTGCCACTCCCTTCTGGCTTGCAGAGCTTCTGCTGAAAGATCAGCTGTTCACCTTATGGGGATTTCCTTATGTATTATTTGTTGTTTTTCCCTTGCTGCTTTTAATATTTGTTCTTTGTATTTAATTTTTGATAGTCTGATTAATTTGTGTCTTGGCGTGTTTCCTCTTGGATTTATCCTGTATGGGACTCTCTGTGTTTCCTGGACTTGATTGACTGTTTCTTTTCTCATATTAGGGAAGTTTTCAACTATAATCTCTTCAAATATTTTCTCAGTCCCTTTCTTTTTCTCTTCTTCTTCTGGGGCCCCTATAATTCGAATGTTGGTGTGTTTAATGTTGTCCCAGAGGTCTCTGAGACTGTCCTCAAATCTTTTCATTCTTCTTTCTTTATTCTGCTCTGCAGTAGTTATTTCCACTATTTTATCTTCCAGGTCACTTATCCATTCCTCTGCCTCAGTTATTCTGCTATTGATCCTTCTAGAGAATTTTTAATTTCATTTATTATGTTGTTCATCACTGTTTGTTTGCTCTTTAGTCTTCTAGGTCCTTTTTAAACGTTTCTTGTATTTTCTCCATTCTATTTCCAAGATTTTTGATCATCTTTACTACCATTATTCTGCAATCTTTTCTGGTAGACTACTCATTTCCTCTTCATTTGATATGTCTGGTGGGGTTTTTTGCCTTGCTCCTTCATCTGCTGTGTTTCTCTGTCTTCTCATTTTGCTTAACTTATTGTGTTTGGGGTCTCCTTTTCACAGGCTGCAGGTTCATAGTTTCTGTTGGTTTTGGTGTCTGTCCCCAGTGGATAAGGTTGTTTCAGTGGGTTGTGTGGGCTTCCTGGTGGAGGGGACTAGTGCCTGTGTTCTCGTGGATGAGGCTGGATCTTGTCTTTCTGGTGGGCAGGTCCACATCTGGTGGTGTGTTTTGGAGTGTCTGTTGCCTTATTATGATTTTAGGCAGCCTCTCTGCTAATGGTTGGTGTTGTGTTCCTGTCTTGCTAGTAGTTTGGCATAGGGTGTCCTGCACTGTAGCTTGCTGGTTGTTGAGTGGAGCTGGGTCTTGGCATTGAGATGCAGATCTCTGAGAGATTTTCTCCGTTTGATATTACATGGAGCTGGGAGGTCTCTTGTGGACCAGTGTGCTGAACTTGGCTCTCCCACCTCAGTGGCACAGCCCTGATGTCTGGCTGGAGCACCAAGAGCCTGTCCTCCACACGGCCAGGTAAGTGGGGAGTTTCTTGCCTTTTGGGAGGTCTGAGGTCTTCTGCCAGCGTTCACTAGGTGTTCTGTAGGAGTTGTTCCACATGTAGATGTATTTCTGATGTATTTGTAGGGAGGAAGGTGATCTCCGTGTCTTACTCTTCTTCCATCTTGAAGCTCCCTTAACAATTTTAAAATGTTAATCAGTCTTGTATTCTTGAGATAAACTCCACCTGTTCAGGATGTATTATCTCTTTTATGTAGTGGTGGATTCAACTGGCTAATATCCTGTTAAGATTTATACTTCTATGTTGAAAAAAACTATTAATTCATAGTATTTACTTGAAATGACTTTTTTATAACTTTGGTCTCAGGGTAATGCTGGGTTTATAATGAGTTTGGAATCATCCCCTCTTCACCTATCATCTGAAAGTATCTGTTTCAGATTGATATTATTTCTTTCTTAAATTGTTAATAGAATTCACCAATGACGCCAGATGGTTCTGGAGATTTTTGTGGGAAGCTTTTAAAATATGACTTCAATTACTGTAATTAAACAGATAGATATTTAGATTTTCCTCTTTCTTCATGTATCAGTTTTGATAATTTTTGAGCTTCAAGAAATTTGTCTATTTCTTCAAAGTTGTCAGAAAATTGGCATAAATATATTTTAAATATTCTCTTATTATTATGTTAACATCTCTTGGAAATGTAGTTCCTGCTTTTTAAACTCCCAGTATGGGGTAAGTGTGTCTTCTATCTTTTCTTTTTTTCTCGATCAGTCTAGCTAGAGTTTGACCAGTTTTAATGATCTTTCCAAGGAAGCAATTTTGTTTTTGTTGTTGTTCTTTAATTTATTTATTTATTTTGGCTGTGTTGGGTCTTTGTTGCTGCACGCAGGCTTTCTCTAATTGCGGCGAGCGGGGGCTACTCTTCATTGCTGTGCGCAGGCTTCTCATTGCAGTGGCTTCTCTTGCTGCAGAGCATGGGCTCTAGGTGCGTGGGCTTCAGTAGTTGCAGCATGTGGGCTCAGTAGTTGTGGCTCATGGGCTCTAGAGCACAGGCTCAGTAGTTGTGGCACACAGGCTTAGTTGCTCCGAGGCATGTGGGATCTTCCCGGACCAGGGATCGAACCCGTGTTCCCTGCACTGGCAGGCGGATTCTCAACCACTGTGCCACCAGGGAAGCCCCGCAACTTTGGATTACACTTCTCTTGTAATTTCTTCTTTGAACAATGGATTATTTAAAGGGTGTTATTTAATGTGAAATAATTTTGAATTTTTCCAGATATCTATCTATTATTGATTTATTATTTAATTTGTTGTGATAAGAGAACATATTTGTATTATTTCAATCATTTTACATTTATTCATACTTGTTCATGAACCACCATATGGTCTATCTTGGTGAATGTTTCATATATACTTGACAAGAAGATGTATTCTTCTGGCTTTGGATGGAGTGCTCCATGTACAATATGTCAACTAGGTCAGGTTATCTGTTTGAATCTTCTGTATACTTTTTGATTATCTGTTAGCCTGTTATAAATAATGCTGAGAAAGGAGCATTCCTATTTCTAACTGTAACTGTGAATTTGTCTACTTCTGCTTTAAGTTCTATCAATTTGCTTCATGTTCTTTTAGGCTCATTCATGAGGTACATAAACATTTAGGAATACTATGTCTTGATGGCTGATCCCTTTATCATTATGAAGTTACTCTCTTTATTCCTGGTAATACTCCTTTCCAGAAGTCTATTCTATATGCCATATTAATAGCCACTCCAGCCTCTGGAATTCTAATATTTAGAGGTTGCATCATACATTTTCCCATCACTCTACTTTGAGCTTCTCTGTATATTTATATTTAATGTGCATTTTTTCATAAAGAGTATAGAATTGAGTCTTACTTTTTACCCAGTACAACAACTTCTGCCTTTAAAGAATACATTCTCACCTGTTCTTTCACACTTTAAGGTGTATTTGCTGATTACAGTGGAATTAAGAAAAAGAAAGCTGGAATAATTTGTCTCTTGAAATGCTCTATAATATAAAGGCATTAGTAGCCAGTATAAAGCATTAGTGTCCAGACTACCAATGTGCTGAGTCATTCTAACTATTCAACATTCTAAATGATTGTGCACTGTGGAAATCTTATAGAAGTCGTGTCCATTCTAGACTTTTTTGTATGTTGGTGGTAATGACAATGAAAATCATTGAATTACAGACTTGAAGGAAACATTAGAGCTTTTATGATCCAAGCCCCTAGTTTTACAGCTATGGAAGGTAAGATGAGAGAGGTTAAGTAACTTACCCATGAGCACACAGGAAGTAATCTTTCTGAGCCAAGATGACAGTGCTGACTATTCCACCATCTCAATATATGTTGGGCAAACACTTGACACTTTCGAGCTATAGATCACTGAATGCTAATCCTCAACATGTGAGTGTTGGTGAGAGGCAAGACTCTATCTCCCACTCTGGAATTGCATGGGCCATACCACCCTCCTTGCTTTCTCAGCAAGTTGGGTGTGAGCATTTTACCCTGGTTGTGCCAACTGCTTCCTCCATTCTGATACTAAAACTACTGAGGGCAGGATGCATCACAGAGGGAGGTCAAGATTCTGGCATCAGCTATTAGTAGATAGCTGCAGCACCATCAAGAGTCCAGCAGGAGGACTCACTCTGTGGTGTGACCTCAGCTGTGCTCCATTCTGTCTAATCTCCCTTGGTTTATGATGACTTTCCATGCCTTATTCTCCAGGTTTCCCATAGATTCTCTAAATTTCCAGATTTAGCTCCAAGACTAACTTAGATTTTGTTTCTGTTCCTTGTAACCAAAAGAGGAGGGTGAAAACTGAGATCCACTTCTTTGGACATTTGTAGAAGTGGCAACATAGCTGCTGATAGGCTGAATTTATCTATAGATGTGGTGGATATATTTCTGGTGTACACAATTTTAAAAAATAAAATTAGTCACTAACATTCAAAAATAGATAGGGACCATTTCAAAATCCTGATCTCTGGCTTATCTTGAAAAGGCAGGATATATGGCAGACTGCATGGCATGGCAACTACCCAGCTGGAAATGAGCAACAAACAAGCCCCTGCCCACTATGGCAAACACATAATTTACAAGTCATCAGCATCTCCACGTAAACC
The DNA here is from genome assembly GCF_026419965.1 of Kogia breviceps. NCBI lineage: Eukaryota > Metazoa > Chordata > Mammalia > Artiodactyla > Physeteridae > Kogia > Kogia breviceps. The sequence goes on from NC_081319.1 coordinate 93,016,872, forward strand.
ATTTACTTCATTCACAACTATGTGCCGCCTGGTTGGCATTTGAATTGGTGGCCCCTGTTTTAGTCATACGGGACTCCTTCCAGTTTTGTATAAATATATATATCATGCAGTTTCATAACTTCAGGGCTTTATACACTATGTACCCTCTGCCTCATTCACTTCTATGCCTTGTAAATATTTAATATACTTCACGGTTATGACCAATTGTCCTGCGCACTTTGAAAATTTTCCTGGTTTCCCCAAGCAGAGGTGATCACTACCTCCCTTGAGCCAGCTCCACATCCTGTACATATCTTCTAATTTTATCACAATGATTTATTTATACACCTGCCTCTTTTGATTTGCTGGCTTCATAGAAGTCAGGGCCCACTGCATGTGTGTGTGTGTTTGTGTGTGTGTACATGTGTGTGCGTGCACGTGTGTTTGCACACATGCATGATTTCACCTCAGGATCTGAGGCATCAACAAATGAATAACTCTGTGAACTTGGTAAACTCCTCATCTATTACTGTCTTTATAAAATATTAATAACAATTTTCACCTGCCTCACAGGGATGTCTTAAGATTTGATTCACATTTACAAAGCACTTGGAAATCCTTGGATTTGAGATGCTATAGAAGTGAACACATTATTATTTTTATCAACTTGAGGCAGATAAATTGTAAAGAGAATGCACAGGACTGGGATCACTTGATATTTACAATCATATAGATCTCTTTGCTGGGAATGCTACCTCTCCGGAAATGCATATTATGAATTACATTTTCTTTCCCTAGAAAATAGTTCTTAACATCAAGGCAGACCTCTGTGCTGGTTATATTTTGCTTCACCTTTAGATTTATATAGCTCAGAGGAACATAGTATACAGCCTGCTATGAAACAATTTGGATACCCTCAAGGTATATATAAACACAGACAAAAAGGAAAGGTAATATTCTGTTTTTATGAACTAGCTCAGTGAAATGTCATTTACACTAAATCATATAAAACAAGTCTTCTGGATATTTAAAGTAAGAAATCAGAATTTGTTACGCAGGTTTTGTTTTTTATCACAGCCAAGTTGTAGGGGGAAATGTGTCTGTGTCTTCAGCACTTTTTCAACTCTCTTGCTGCCTAACTTAAAGGGATATGAGCACCTCCAGCCCACATACTCCTTTTCAGCAATGCTCTGAAATTTTCTCTTCTCCCATCCAGAGTTTTCTGATACATTACCACTGCTTCTTGCTCCATTTCACTGTTGGGGAAGTTCACATTCTGATAAGCCCACTTGCAGAAAGATTTCCCCTTCCAGTTGCCAATCCATTCCTTGTACTCCTTTCATTGACAGTCTTTTTGAAGTGCGTCTCTCCTTTCTCATCTCCCCACTCATGTGTCATTCCAATCTAATCAGACCTCCATTCCCTTAACTCCATTGAAACTGCTCTGGCAAAAGTTTCCAGCAACCTCTGAACAAAAGCCTTTGCTCATCTGCTCTCTCTACATAAAATGTTCTTCCGTGATAAATCCTGGCTCTCTCTCAAAACTCATCGTGAGGGGCACCTTCTTATAATGATGCCAGGCACAGCATCCTTTCCCAGACTTGGTCAAATATCCCTGTGTCTCCACTGTACTCTACATATTCCATCAGAAACTGTATTGTTCTCATATTTTACACTTTGGCCTCCTCCTTTATACCATAAACTGCTTTAAGAGAGTTGACTCTCAAACAACGCGGGGGTTAGGGGCGCCAACCCTCTGCTCAGTTGAAAACTCGCATATAACTTACAGTCAGCCCTCCATTTCTTTGGTTCCTCCACATCCATGGTTCCGCATCCATGGATTCAACCAACCTCAACCTGTAGTATTGTACTATTTACTATTTTTTAAAACTCTGCATATAAGCGGACCCCTGCAGTTCAAACCCCTGTCACTGAAGGATCAACTGTATTACTAATTTAATCTCTATAAGTTCTAGTATAGTATATACTAAATAACTGCTTTTTGTAAGGGGAAAATAAATGGAAGGCTAATAGTTGGTATCCAGATTAATATGTTACCTCTGCTGGTATATTTTGATTTTAACAGGGATATACTCGTGGATGTTGCACAGTAATAATAACCCTGAAGGTTTTGGATTGGAAGGGATTTTGCAGATTGATGATCCCCAACTTTCTCCCTTGGAATCTAGTCTTACAAGATGCTAACACATTTTCTTAAAAGAGGCTTCCATGGTCTAAAAATGTGAGGAAATAATGTACAGAAAAGCTAATCTAAGTTTGTATTATTTCTGACTTCAGGATTTCTGAGAGCCTTTCCCATACAACCATAGATGTCTAAAAGCGTTATATGAGTATTTCCCAAATGTAAGAGTAGATCATTTTATTTGTAGAGCATCCCATAGAACTGGTGTTCTTCAGAATACACTTTGGACAAAACTAGTGAGGCTGATTACTTACTTGCATTTAACAGAGGAAGAAAATGTTGATCAGAGACCAATGGTAATACCCAATGTCTAACTGACATTAGAAGTGGGTCTTCCAAAAAAAAAAAGAAGTGGGTCTTCCAATTTCTTGACCAGCATTCTTTCCAATAATAGATGATGGTAGAATTCTCAACATTTTGGGAAGCCATTTGAGATTAGATATAAAAAGAGAGAATTTAAGAGAATTCATGGCGTAACAGGAAAATATATAATAAGTATGACTGATAAAGTGTTATAATTCAGAAAGAAAGATGATTATCATGGCGAGGGCCTGAAGGTGATGGGAGGGGATGAAACACAGAGCAGAGGTGACAAATTTTGCATAGCACTGTGAGGCACTGCCCTACTGAAGTGGGACGCTCCTGAGAGCATAACTTGGGAATAGGAATGTGTTCTCAAAACACACAAAATAAACCATTATTTACTCTACCTCTGAGTAAGGCTAACTCATTATCCATTTAATGAGAAACCGTTGCGTACTTGGCCCATGGAAAGTAAGTAGATTTGGACACTCCCTCCCTTTAAAATTAAGAGGAAAAAATGAGGAAAACAGACACATATACAGTCTGTTTTACACTGTAAAAAATTTACAGTGGAATCCAAAACCCCCTACTCGTCATAGTTTCTCACGCTCACTGATTTAAGAGTCTTGACCAATACTGTATTGAAGTATCCAGTCTGAATAGTGGGTTTTAATTATTCTTAAATATGCTGGGTTGTAAGCTTGATTTTCCCAAGGCTGACCTATAAACATGTTTAGTTTTCTTGTTCCTTTCATAATCAGCTTGGACTCAGAATCTTTCAGATAAAATTGCTGTTTCCTATACCAGCTGTTAGATTTCCTTCCTTGGGTATAATTCAGAAGGAATCAGAGGGTAAAGTCCAGCTAAAACTAATTTAGGTATTAGCTAGAGGGAATTACTTGTAGATCAATTTTACTCTGACAGATAAATTTGCCTTAGAGATCCAATTACATACAATATTAAGACTAGCATGAATCACTTATCATACTTGGAAACAGCTACTAATTAAAGCACAGAGATACTAGAAGATTCAGAGGACACACTGAAATAGAGTTAAGGATTCAAAATGAAAAAAAAAGAAAGATTATTATTTATTTCTAGAAGGTAAATTCCAGCTGTCATGCTTGTAGGAGACTATTACTGGGTTCAACGAACTACAGTGAAATTCACTTTTACAATTATTGTTATCTCTTTAATTTTTTTATTCCAACCTCCCCATATAGTACGAAAATTGTAATTGTTTTGCCAAGAGCCTATGAAAGTGTTATTTTCCTAATACAAAGCGAGTGTAGTACAGTATAGTAGCTAAAAGCATGGGTCCTAGAATCAGACTGGTTTAAAAACACAGCTCTACCACTAATCAGTTATATGATTTTGTATAAGTTACTTAAATGATCTAAGTCTTAGCTTTCTGTTAAAAACCATAAAGTGGAACTAAGGATAGGAACTGCCTCATAGTGTTGTGGAGAGGATTAAATGAGTTAATGTCTGTAAAACACTCAACAGAATGTTTGAAAGAGAGTGCACCCATGCACAAACACACCAAAGATACACACTCAGTTAGTTTTTGTTTCTTCTTTTTCACTTGGCTCCTTGAAAAGAAATGAGAACTTTCCACTGTATTACACAGGTTGCTTTTTGATGCATTAGGAATTACTCTTCACTATTTGCTTAAATATATCTGGAAATCATCAATTTCTATGGCATTTAAAATCACATGAGTAATATGGATAGCAATATTTCATTACTTAGAAAGAACAATAAAAAGATAAGAATCTAAAATAATGTCAACATACTGCACTGATTATAACTACCTTGCTGTGTCTGGCATCCTTCACACCCCCAGTCATTAATGCCATTCAAATGAATCTTTGGGGGCAAACATTCATTCATTTGTTCAACCAACAGGTATTGAATGCTTTCTAGGTGTCTGGCACTGGGCATATACCCTGAGAAAACTATAATTCAAAAGGACACATGTGCCCCAATGTTCATTGCAGCACTGTTTACAATAGCCAGGACATGGAAACAACCTAAATGTCCAATGATAGATGAATGGATAAAGAAGATGTGGTACATATACACAATGGAATATTACTCAGCCATAAAAAGGAATGAAATTGGGTCATTTGTAGAGATGAGGATGGACCTAGAGTCTGTCATACAGAGTGAAGCCAGAAAAAGAAAAACAAATACCATATATTAACGTATATATGTGGAATCTAGAAAAATGGTACAGATGAACCTATTTGTAGGGCAGGAATAGAGACGCAAACGTAGAGAACGGATGTGTGGACATGGAATGGGGAAGGGGAGGGTGGGATAAATCAGGAGATTAAGTATGACATAAATATACTACCATGTGTAAAATAGATATCTAGTGGGAACCTGCTGTATAGCACAGGGACCTCATCTCGGTGCTCTGTCATGACCTAGATGGGGGGCGGGAGGGAGGAGGAAGGTCCAAGAGGGAGGGGATATAGGTATTCACTTCATTGTATGGTAGAAACTAATGCAATGTTGTAAAGCTACAAAAGCTTTACAATTGTAAAGCTACAATTTTACTACAATAAAAGTAATGAGGTATGATACCCTCCTTGAGAATCTATATCTTCTGATCCATACACACACTTTTTTTTAAATTTCAAATTATACTAATGGTTTTATGACTTCTCAATTGCAAACAATGTTTGTCCCTCTCTGTTTTCTCATAGAAATATAATTAATTGAACAGATTTTCTCCCTTCAGCTTACTAGGAGCACTAAGGCTCTAGTAACATGATGCATCTTTGCAGAGCAGAGGTTTCATGGAAATGTAAATTTGGGGGAGAAGGGACAACAAGGGTATTGCTTCATAGAAAGGTACAAAACCCCAAGTAAATAATTTTTTATTTTTAATTTTTTTAGGCCATATATACATTTAATACAATTACAGATATACTTTGACTTAAATCCAATATTTTACTATTTGTCTTCAGTTTTTCCATCTATCTTATGTTCACTTGTCTCTCCTTTCTTGTTTTCTTTGTGACTAATTAAGTACTCTTTTATTATTATTATTAAATGAGGCAGTCTTGATGCAGTTTGTGGTATCAATAGTTCTGGGGTCAGAGGAGAATGTGAGAGAAACAAAGATATTTTCTTTCTGTGGAACCTATCAAAAGACATTGTCAATATTTTTATATATCATGACAAATATATTGAATTAAATTATTAGGCATATAAATTTAGAAAGAACTATATAGATTGTGACATGTGTTAAGGTTCAATGTCCTCCTCATTGTTAAAAAAACCATCAGAATGATTGAGCTTAATCTCAGAAACATCAAGTCTGAACTCCCATTTTAGCTCCCAAGTTAGAAATCCTTAGCTGTCTTGAGGTGAGTTACATAACTCAGGTGGTTAAGTCTTCATTAAAAATGAGATCACAATTGGAAATTGGTATTTACATTGCTTTTCATTAAGAGAAATGAATCTAATTTAAGAGTTAGGGAATTATAAAGCGGGGTTCTTAAACATTACAAGTGCTTTTGAGAGTCTGATGAAAGAAGCACATATATACAAAATTTTGCACAGGAGCTTCTGTGAATCCCTTCGGAAACCACATCCAGAGAAACTAAAGAACCCCATGGATACTTAAGAAGGAAGCATGTTCTTACTGTTTGTTTGTGGTTGCAGTTAGGTAGTTTATACACAAATGATAACTGTGTGAGGTGAAAGATGTGTTAATTAACTTGATTGGGTTAATTTCACAATGTATTCATATATTAAATTATCATATTGTGCACCTTTAAAAAAGTCATGTGTTACAACCTAAGTATATACAATTGTTATTTGTCAATCATATCTCAATAAAGCTGGGGAAAAAAAAATACCTTAATACAAACCAAAAAACAAACCAAAACAAAAAAGCTTGGGTTGGCCTCCTAACTCTCCTACTGCAACCATCTTGCACTAATGCAGCTCCTGTCTAATTTTTGTTCTTCCCTCAAATATAAACACACATTGAGTCCTGCACTTCCTATAAGAAAAGTCGAGCCCACTGCAGCTCAGCTGCTCGGCCAGGTCTCTCAGTGATGTGGCCTAAGGGTTAGAGCTGGGGTTGGGGGCCATGAAAAGTGTAAAAGCTGAACTTGTACTCTGCTACACCATGTTCACTATGTATCTGAGCTTTTCAGAATCCAGGAAGGCTTAAATGGGGAGTGGCTCAGGAAGACCAGGAGGGAGGGAGAGATTGCTGCCCAAAGCCTAGTTACGTTCCCCTCTAACCTCTCTGTCAGCTCAGTGTTTAATTTCTTCCAGCATAAATGTTTGACATTAAGGTTAGAACGGGAAGGAGAGAGCATGGTTGGTACAGAGTAGGTCGTAATAGAGAGTGGCTATTTATCTTAATTCCTCAAAAATTACATTACAATGGGGGTGATTCATAGTCTTCATAAGAATTATTTTTAAGTTGCATAATATCCCATATAGTGGATGATTTATTATTTTGTTTTTAATTTTTTTTTTTATATTTGGGTGGTACTTTAATTTTCCTTGAAATTAATAATGCTAAAATAAAGCTATGATGCTCTTTAGGCAAATAAACTTTTCCACCCAAATTATGAAATTGTCATTTCTTACAAACTACAGTTTAGAGATAAACAGAAACATAAAGCTAGCATTCTTTCTACAAATAGCCCATTCAAACCAATTCCCTAAAACAAAACAAAATGAAAAACAAACAGACAAAAATAACAGGATAATTTCTGCTCTTTATATAATATATTATGAACATAACATGAAGACAAAAAGTCCATGCATCATCTATACTTTCAGTATATGGATGGGAGATCAGATCTAGAAAAATATGCCAATATGGAACATGAATGTTTTTTGAGGCCACCGGGTTACTTAAGCATTTTGCCAATACTTGTGACATAAACACAGAAGAATGAAAGTGAAAAAGATGTTAGACTTCCAGGCCACTAAGTGTTTATTTGGAAACTGGAGAGAAATAGTTTGTAGAACAGAAAACTTCTGGGTAATTCTACCAGAGGAGTTCACACTGTCGACAATGATCTTGCAGAAAAATGGAAGAACCAGGATTTTAAGGCAAAAAACCTAGCATATTTAGGTTAATAGATGCTTTGTAGAATTTTTATTTACCAAAATTTGAAAACAATCTACGTAAGGCCATATTTTCTCTATCACCGATCCATTAATTTTAATCAAATCATGACCTTATCAAAGCAGTTTTTCAGGGTGGCAGCCACCCACACTGCCTTTCATGAATGTTACCTGAGATGGTTGATAAGGGATTACTGTGTTTCTTTGAGTTAGGTTCCCAGAGGTGGGATTAGTGAGGTTATAAGCATTTTTATGACTCTTGACATATTGGAAGCAATACTACACTTGCAAAGCTTTTGATACATTTTGCTGGATTATTTTCCCAAAGGACTGTATTAATTTATAATGCTACCAGAAACGCATGAGGCGAGTAATTTTCTTTCACCTTCAAATGTTTAGACTTTGCAATTTTTTTTCTGTATTTAACAGTAGATGGAAACAGGCATTTAGAAACTATTAAGAAGTGCCCTTCTCAGCCTGAAGCAGCAAAGGAAATCTCAAATTCCATCATGTTTGATTTTTAAATGGCTGGAGCCCAAATATCAAAGACATGTCTAATTCATGCCACCTTGGCCTGTCCTGACCACCCAGGAAATTTTAGGGTCTTTCCTGTCTCAATAGTTAATGTGTGCTTAGGTTGTTTTACTTGAGAAAATGACAGTTAAAAGGTGACTGTCATGTAGAAATTTTGGTTATGTATATAAAACAATTCATATTTTAATTAAAGGCAAAGAAATATTTTATTATCTGATTGTTCTTATTACAGGTATTTCTGTTCTTCTCCTTGAATAAAGGAGACGGTATAGCATATGCCCATTACAAACCAATAATGGTGAACTCGCTATCTCTGCAAATATCTAATAAGGCCGAGAAAAAGCTCCCTGTGAAAATTCCATTTTCTCTTCTTACTTCCTGGCTTATGGAAAACTATACTTCCCAGTCCCTTTGCAGGTAGGCAAGGCCATGTGACCAGTTCTGGCCAATGAGATTTGGGAAGGAAGGCAATATGTCATTTCTGAGCTATGGTAGTGGAAATTCTCTTTGTGATTCTCCAGATTCGTTCTTTTCTTGCTCTAGCAAACCTCATGTGATGTTGCTGAGGCGCCGGCCAGTCTGGATCCTGACTGACCACGTGGCGGACAGAGCCACTGCCTTCCCCCATCCTGCCTCCCTACGACCTGTGTCAGAATTCATGAGCAATAACCTCGGGTTACAACCTTGGGTGTATTATGGGATCTGGTAGTCAGTCTATTTTTATATTTAGCATGACCGTCCCTGAATAATACCTCAGGTGTGGTCACAGACTCTACTGCCAAATCTGTCCCCCCAACCCAACAGCCCGAATAGGTAGAGCAGGGATTTCTGGAGTGCCTAACGAGGGAAGTGTTTACTGCCCTGAGCCGCCCAGTTCTAAGGGGAACTATCCTTGCATTTCATAAGCACCAGATACAAATAGAGAGATTAAAATGTATGAAGAAGAAAAGAATCCTCAGAACAACAGTTTAGATTTATAATAACAAACTTCAGAAAACTCATAAAAGCCCATCTGTTCTGTGAAGCATTCCAACAAAAATGACCACTTGGCATTCACTCTTCTGTACCACTGCTTGTATGATATTTGTGTGTGTGGCTCTCATATCCCCAAGTGTGCCTCAAATCCAGGGCTCTGTAGGGCAGGGAAGTTTATTGTGTTTTCTGCATGGCAGTTCACCTAGGATAAATGAATAGAGGGGAAAAAGGCAAATAGAAGGAAAAAAAACTATCTCTTTCTACAGATGTGTATACTGGAATTTCAATTTTATAAACCAATCAGAAGCAGAAGAGTGCATTTTCTCTGTCCTTCCAAACTGCCATTTCATAGGGCTTCCCATCTTTTATATCTACAAAGAAATGATCTCTGACAGCAGGCACAGGGAAATAGAGTAATAACCAGATTGTTGACCTCCTCTCCCTTCTATTCCAGAAACGTACAGCTCAACCAACTGCTGTGTCCTAGACACTATGGTTTAAAGTGGAGTTTTTCTTTGGAGGAAGAAGATTGTTGACTGAGACTGGACACGTTACCTAAGCAAAGACAAAGGAAATTCAGGGCAACCTACCACATCCCAGGCACCTGCTAAGGCACGTCACATAAATTAATGCATTTAGCCCTCCCCACAACCCTAGGTTTTTCTCATCTACAAGTGAAGATGATAACAGTATCTGTGAGGATTAAATGAGATTAGGCATGTGAGAATTCTTTGTAAATTGTACAGGAGCACCACAGTAATGAAAATGATGATTTTCAAAAAGTCGGCTGTTTCTCAAAGATGAGCAATTTTCTCTGGGATGCAGGAAAAGTATTGTTTGCCTTGCAGTGCTTAGTAAGTAACAACTAACAGGTGAAAGCGTATTCATTTTCAAATGATGTCGGAGAGAAGGTTTTTAGCAGCATCTTTGTGTGCTAAGAGAGAGGGAGGAAGGAAAAAGAGTAGGAGACATAGAAGAGATAAAGACAGAAACAGGGAAGCATAAAGGGCAGGCAGACAGACAGAAAGACAGGTACCAAAGAACAGAGAGAGAAAGAGAGTGAGCAAACTAAACCTGTTAGAGGAAAAACTCTATGTATGTATGTGTAATATATATCTGTGTGTGGATCGATCTATCGATCGATATATATATATATATATATATATATATATATATATATTATACACAGTAAGTCCCCTACATACGAACATTCAAGTTGGGAACTTTCAAAGCTGCAAACGTGCATCTGGTTCCAGCAAGGAACCAGAACCTGTGCCATCGACATCAGGCATGAGTAAAATTGCAGCTTGCCCTCCATCTCCTGTTGCTGACGATCCTTCAGCTCTACCATCTCCCATCTCCTTTCCCCCCTCCAGTCAGTAACTTTTCTTGCTTGTTCACTCGATGCCAGTCCCTGTATGCCAGCTGTTGGACTGTACTACTGTACTTTTCAAGGTACTGTACTGTAAGATTAAAAATGTTTTCTTTATATTTTGTGTTTGTTTCTTATGTATAATTTGGGTGAAAAGTATTATCAACCTATTACAGGACAGTACTATATAGCCGATTGTGTTATTTGTGTACCTAGGCTAACTTTGTTGGACTTACGAACAAATCGGACTTACAAACGCGCTCTCAGAACGGAATTCATTCGTATGTAGGGGACTTACTATATATACATATATATATATATCTTTTGCCTGTGTTAATTTGGGGGATACTGGGTATCACCTTCCATTAAACCTCAGAAGTTTTGAGATGTCTTATTTAAGGAGTGACAAATAATATGCCTTTACACATGTTGGGAGGAAGCAGTCTGGGGTCCTCTGGCTGGGCTCCGATTCGTCTGATCTGTACTTTTATGTCCAAGTAGGTGTTCTCAATTTTTGCAGTGAAAGAGCATTTTAATATGCAGAAGCCTCATGGCAGGCAACGGAATGGATGGCCAGATGTCAGAATCGTTAGTCTGCAGTCCATACACAAGCAACCGCCTCCGAGCACAGCCCAAGAGCTGCACTTCTTCCTCCCAGGCAACTTGGCAAATTTGTGCCACAGTTCTGTGTCACTGAGAGCCATGCTCTGGTCTAGTCTAGCCATGTTACACATCAACAGAAACCCTTGCCCACAAAGAAACCTTGGAACGTGCAGCTAGGTTTTGGTTCCATTCCTAGGATCCAACTGCCCTGATCACCTAATTTTGAAACCTACAGAATACTTCCAAGTAAGCACCCAAGTCTTCACCGGGACCCAGCTGTTGGCAAGGCCATAGAGGAAAACAATAATGAGAGGCTGAAACCCCACCTGCTGTGTGCCAGGCCGCTCCTCCCTGCTTTCCAGTGTCTTCTCATCTAATCTTGCCAGTTACACCATGAGGTCAGGACAATTATCCGTACTGTTCAGATGCGGAACCTAAGCTCAGAGAGGTTACTTTCCACTAGATTATGTGCCCTAGGTAGGCACAGAATCCTAAAGTCAAACCAGACACTACCTTTCCGTACCCATATTTTTAGAAAAACAAACAGAGGAAGCTCTTCTTGTTCCTAGCTTGCTGCACATTCATGAGCCCGCTTAACACGGTATGCACGTGCTCAGATTGGCTGCTCTGCATTTCATGAACTCACCTCAAAAAAAGGGGGAAACTTTCAAAAATATGCTTATGGCCAAAAAAAAAAAAAAACCACCACCAATAATATAACAACTGTTATTTTCTGAATTCAGATAAGGGTTTGAAATGTCCTCTTTTTTCTTTTTTTTTTTAAAGTCATTAAAAATGCCTCTGACAGACGGATTCCCAAGGACCAGGTTGAAAATGAGAGGTGACTGACTATCCCGGGGAGGTGGCACTAGAGATGCCCAAATGCATGAGGCCTCCACACAGCGTTGAGATGAGCCTCAAGACAGAAAGCGCGTGTTCAGAGGAAGGTTACATTATAAAGAGGGAAAAAGAAGCTTCTTCTTTATGTGCTGCCGCAGACAGAGACGTGAGGGAGGGAGCAGAGGGTGTTGATGAGGCAGTTAATGCACCACCGAAGCGAGGTTTGTCTGACAAGCCCGTAGAGCTCCCTGGGTCCATCTTCCCCTGGCTGCCTCCTCACCCAAGGCAGGAAATGCGGTGGTTGCTAAGGCAACATTGTCCCAACCTCAAAATTTTACCCTTTTACGATATTTAATAGATGTTTAACAGGAAGGGGGCACCTGGTGCAATACATCTAGAAGACCATGCCCACAGCATTCCCCCACCAGCGTGGTCCTAATGAGCATTAGCATATTAATCACTATGAGAAGACCTAAGGTGGACACACCTATCAACGTTATTGAATCCAATATCCTAAAAATAATGTTTTATCTGTAGATTTTTCAAAATTTACTCTTCCCTAGAACAGAGTTTGCTCAGTGGAAGTGTTGTCTAATGGAAAGATGGTGGACTATTCCTTTCGTCCGCTGCTGCAAGGCTCCTGGGACCAACTGGAACAGCTGCCCCTTTGTAAGCCAGCCCTCCACGTGGAGCTTTTCCATAGCCATTAACACCTACAGTCTGAGGGAAGCAACTTCCCTTGGGAGCCAGCAGAAGGCTCAGCAAAACTTTTTAAATGAGAGAAAGTTTATCTTAAAGTTTTCTGAATCACCTTTTAAGAAGGGTACTTATTTCACCTGAGTATTATTCTATACCTGTTCTACTCTTATAGAATCAAAGAGAAATGAAAGACTTAAATGCATTTCTATTTTAATAGAAAATCTTCTGTTTCTGTTATCCTGTTGAAAAATGTATCTGCAGGAAGACAGTTGGGAGGCCACAGAAGATAGCACAGCTCCTGAAAATCCCTACCTATAAAAGACACTTCTCTGCACCTGGTGGAGGTTACCAGATTTTTAAATCCTTTAACCTCGAAGCATAAATCATTCTAAGTAGAGATTGTTCTATCACCTCAAACATTTTAGCTGATCATGTCCATCCCATTTACATTTTTTGAGATGCATTTCTTATCTCTCTTACAGTAACAACGGAACACCAGGAATTACTTCCACTGTTTAACTAAATTCAGAAAATAAGAGGATGGAAGGATCCAAAGGCCTTATAACCACAGTTACTATCTCATTCAAGCCACCTGGGAAACATAATGTCCTTCATGCTTATAGGGCAAGGAGTTTTACTCTCCCACAAGTCTTTGAACTGTGGAATCCAGTTCAAATACAAATCTACATTTACAAGTAAAGAAATTATACCTCTGGTTCCTCATCATTGTCCACATCCTAAGCCTTAATTAAAATATCAACATCAAAAGTAGCAGTACCCTCACCCTCCGACTGGAAATCGGACTAGAACAGCTAAAAAGCTGTAGGGTGAAAATATTTTTCATGATAGGGTATCATGCAAGCCAAATAATTTAAATTTCTTAAGAAGTAAAATGGTCTATTATAATTTGTCCTACATATTTCAACTTGGAAAAATTAAATTAGCCATTTCCTATCAAATGAAAAAGTAGTTCTAACAAGCAAGCCTTTTTCGTGGGTCACTTGGGATTCTATCCATTAGGCATGAACTAGATTAAGTTTCTGCATAAAACTAGTAATTGCCTATAACATAATTTAATATCATTTTTGAATAAAAACCCAAACATTGTCATGGTTTTGTTCTAGGTCTCTTAGGTATTTTTTTTTACCATATAAATAGTATAATTAGCATTCATTTTGCAAAAAAAAACAGTTATATTCTTACTATGAACTGAGTCTCCCTCACTAATTTTTTTCTTTTTTTTTTTTGGAAGAAGAGAACCATCTTTGCGTTTCCTATAGAGGCTAAAACAATGCCTTGCATATTGTAGCAGGTAATCAATGCTTTAATAAAACAGTTGTTGATACAGCTGGTCAGATAGCTATGAAATTAAGCAAAGTAGGGGTGGGACAAATCCTACAAACTGGTTCCCCACAAGACTCCAAATGAAAGGTCCTGATTCAACCTGACAACCATACCTCCTTACCATTATACAACAGACCTACCTCAAATTACCAAAAGGTCATAATGGCCTATTAGTTTTTCTGCCATCATAAGGTAAATTCAGAGAGTAGAAATATCAGCAGAAACAAAATTCCTCTGAGGCAGTCAAGAACTGTAGGATAAAAAAAGACTTTATCCTGGGACAGGTTTTGTCACCCACACGACGAATATGACCTTACACAAATCATCTTCTCCATCTGTGTTCCATATGACTCAACTTCAAAATCTAGACAGTACTGCCAAACTCCGTATCAGTCTCACAACAATGTGATAGAGAGCTGTGCCCTGGTAGTCAACTTGAATGAGGCACTCCAGGAATCAAATGATGTAAGTGTCCCTAACAATAGATTCCTAAAAGTCTCATTTCTAAAACTAAATCACTCTGGTTTATTCATAGAATCCCTAGAATCACAGACTATTGAATATGAAGTGTTTGTATTGATAACTAGTTTTACTCATTCCATTAAAATAGGAAGAAAACCAAGTCTCCCAAATGAAGCAACTTACCTGAGGTCTTAGAGGTAATTCAAGGCACAGCTAAGGAACCAGGGCTCCATCCAAACACTTTTATAACTCTGGGGTATTTCCACCACACAATAAAACTTTCCTACAAAGCCTGCACTGTTGTGCATGAGAGAATTATTCTAATATTGAGAAGGAAATATTGATAAAAATGTAACCAATGCCATATACCAATTTAGGTCTCTATTTAATCCGTCAAACCATTTACAGGTTTTGGGGTTTGGGGTTTTGTTCCCCCAAAAAGCTACACACATCCAGAAGATATACACACCTACATTCAGACATTACTTTGGGGGACTTGCATGAGTGAGTGGCTGATTGACTAAACATGAAGAATTTCCTCAGTCGGAAATAGGTATCTTTGAAGAAAACTGACAAACCTATCCCCTATCTTATGTTAAACTAAAGGACTAGTTACTCAATGATCAGTAAGATCACATAGTCTGCCCAACCAAGAATCCATTCTTTACACAGTGGTAAGAATACTTCAATTATGGCTCAGAGGGGAAGCAATCATTCAGGAATCCAAGGACATTTACTCAAAGATTTCTTGGGAATGGTTTAAGAGATATGGAATCAAATTCAAAATGTAAACTGAGATCTCCTCCCCTAAATTTATGTTTAAATGAAATAAATTTCACATTTCTCCTTCTTCTCTAGTACCATAATACTGTTGCTTGCTTTATAAGTTCTACTTCATGCTGTTTCATAGGAAGCTACATTGTAGTGGAGAACAAGCTAATTTTATATGTATTTGTAGAAAAGTATATTACTGTTTTTTAAAAAAAGCAAAACAGTAACAAAATACTGGAAAATCAAATGTCAATCACAAGCCCAGTTTGGGCTGACTTAGCTCTACCTTCCCATCTCCAGATATACCAAGAAGGTTACAACTTTCTGTTGCTCCAGTTATCTTAGAGTCACTGGGTCTGGTCCCTGAAAGGTTGTGTACACAAGAAGGGACTAAGGCAGTGTGAGCACAGTTCAGGTTGAACAACTCTTCCACCTCCAAACTACACAGCAAATATTACTCAAAGCCACTTCCACTTCCCCCTCTTTTATGTTATTTTTCCTTTCTACTCCAAACAGAAAGTTGATTTTCCCTTCTCTAAGCCTCTATTAAGTAGATATTTTGTTTCCTCATTTTTATTTACCGTATACTGCCTTGTAATGTTTTTCGTGATTTTTTTTTTCCCCAACATTTCACTCTCTGCTTCTCCCTTAAAGCCTTTCCTGATCTCCCCACTAAGGAGGCTGGCTCACTCCTAAGAGTCTCTCTTGTAAATGGTATAAACATATTACAGCGTACATAACACTTTTGTCTGCGTATTGATCTGCTTCTCAGCTAATCCCTTAAATTAAAGATAACACCTTAGCACTTTGGGGTCTTTACATCTTATAATACTTCCCAGCACAAAATGAATATTTGTTTGATTAGTTAATTAATACCATAAATTCCTGCATCATCAGCCCTCACTAATTATAGGATATTTTCCATTTTGTTGTTTTATGACTGTTATCCCAATTGTAACCGTCCCTTTCTCTATCTGACATCATCCTGTATAGTCAGTGAGAATGGGTAGTCTCAGTTCACTCTGTTGGCACTTGGGGGTCAGCACTGTTGTGACTGCAGATGAATTCAGGGATGCCAGTCCCTTGGCAGTGATGAATGTTAAGTTAACATAGGGAGTGTTCACTTCAATAATCTAGGAGAGGATATGGAAAGCTTGTATTTTCTCTCCCCTCACACAAAAAACAAAGCTTATACTCCTGGGCTGGCCACAAATCCAAAACAAAATGGCACAGTGGTCACTCCAGCTGTCTTGGTTGACGGAACATTTCATCAGCCCAATGGTCAGACATCTGAGGAGTAAGCAAGAGATGTAAAGCATCCTTTTTTACTGGGGACCCTGGCTTGTTCTAGAGGGATTTGTTGGATAATCAATTCCCCAAACAGCTTGTTTTGTTTTGTTTTGCTTCCTTTGTATGTAGGCAGATTGTCTTAAACTGCCAAAGTAGGAAATAAATAGCATTAAAAATGTGTTCCTGTGAAGAAGCAAATTATCTCTTTTACCCTAATATTCATCAGAGATTTCCTGAAATTTTGAAATAACACAATAATCACAAGTGGTATTCTTGTGATTCTTCCCTTGGACTGCATCTCATTTCAGGTTCTTTCTTTCTGCACTTTAAAGTTGCTAATGTCTGCAGCAGTATGCAATATCACGCCAGCTCTAATTCAGGTGAAGCTAAAATTAGAGGTAAACTTGCTGGTTAAGTGGTCTCATATCACATATCACACCAAAGCTCAAAGTAGACACTTAGGGCTAAATTTTTTAAAGGGCTCTCCAAATTTGCATTGACAAAACCCTCATTGGTATGCATGAGCAGCTGTCTGGTTACCCACCCCACCCAACTGCAAGCTGGTGACTTCCTTATCAAAAGCTGTACAAATCCTGAGCTAAGACTATAATTGCAAATTGATAAAGCATTGAAACTTTGACGACAAAACTGCAACCGGCATGCTCTTATTCCTTGTGCTAGAATGAGCTAGTCTATATAGACTATCAACAATACACTCAATATTTGAACTTTTCTGTAATGTCTTCCTTCACTCTAACTCGACAGTGATATGCATGTTCTCATTCAATCAAGTATCACTGGACCGTGACCAAAGTATCTCCTGTGATATAGAACCCAGCAGCTGGGGAATAAGGCACATACAACCTAAATCTGCAGAGGCTGACCTGTAAACCAATCAATCTAACAAAATAGATATAATTCTTTCCTCCCATTCACTCACTCCCCATATGAAGATTGTCATGGACTGACTGTTTGCATCCTCGCAAAATTCGTATGTTGAAGATATAACCTTCAAAGTGAGGGTGTTTGGAGATGGGCCCTTTGGAAAGTGATTAGGGCTAGATGAGGTCATGGGGGTGGGGCCCTCGTGATGGGATTAGGTCCTTACAGGAGGACACACCACAGAGCTGGCTTGATCTCACTCTGCCTGCCACGTGAGGACACAGTGAGAAGAAGACCTCCTACAAGCCAGGAAGGGAGCCCTAGTGGAAATCGAATTGGCTGGCACCTTGATCTTAGACTCCCCAGCTTCCAGAACTGTGAGAAAATAAATTTCTGTGGTCTAAGTTACCTAGTCTATGGAATTTTGTTACGGCAGCCCAAGTTGACTGAGACAAAGAAACACTTATAGAAATAACTATATATACAAATACATAAATAAATATTACTATAATAGTTGCTACGACATTGGTATCATTGTATGGTTCCATGTAAATTTAGTTCAGCTCCACAACATGAAGTACAGTTGTAGTTTAAGTCTTCAGCTGGTAAAAGTTTCTCTCTCTGTTTAGTCCATGTGGAAAAGGTATTCCCTTGGGGGACTGTTTAATAAGTCAAAGACATAACAGAAACAGTGTTGACCTCATTAACATAAGCTCCCTTCTCCTGTTTATAACTTGGTCATAAACCTTCGTAACTGCTCAGTAAGAAAACCGTCTGGATGATAATAGTACTCAGAGGTGGTGTTGTTCTCAGATCAGTGAAGCCGGGCCACATGTCCCTAAACCAAAGAGCTTTAAAAGTGCTACTCTCAGTGAAAACAAAATTACTTCAAAAATTATTAACACGTCAAGACCACAATATAGAAAAAATGTGAATATACAGAATATAGAAGAAAGATTTTTCTTTACACATCTGATCTAAAGCAGGTTTACTCACACATTCCCTTGATTCTAAAATGCAATCACTTGCAAGCCTCATTTTAGGTTCAAATTAACTTTTGGAAGTATACATACACACATACAAACACAGATGTACACATTGTACACACTGATAGTGATACTTGTCCTAATAATCAGTGTTACATGAGAAATGTGTCATAAAATTGAGTAAATGGGTTACATTTATTTTGCAATTCTATTTGTCTCTCTATGTGTGTATATGTGTGTGTTTGCATGTGTTGGAGAGTCATGAAGAGGAGGAAAACCTTTAATCTGTGAATTTGCTCTTGTGATCTCTAAAGTGTTGGTAAGCTTCACATACACAGCTCATCAGGGAATATGATTAGACAAAAAAATTGAAGGGAAAATATGAATCGAAAGGAGTAGTCTAGATGTGGCTGTTTCTTCTTAATTAACAATGCCTCATTAGCAAAAAATGGTAAATTTCATTTAATTTCAAAAATATATTGAATGCACTGTCCAAAGCATCATCTATCTTTTTGTATTGGTTAAATACCTGCATTCAATATTCTCTGGAACCTGAGCAATGTCCTAAAGTAAAAGCTGACTTCTAAAATTCAGTGAGTACACATGTCCAAGTTAGAGTCCAGAATTATGTGAAATCATAAAGTGTGAAAAATACTGCAAAAAATTACAGTACTTTGGAAGTAAATGAGGATCACCTTCACATAATAATTAATATCAGCATCACCAAGGGTGAGCCAACCAGACTCATGGCCCCTATGTCTCACACCTGAAACAGTCTTTCTAATTGTAGAAACTGTCGCTCTAATCCAAATTGTAGATCTAATTTCCAGCTAACAGGAGCAGCAGCTATGAGAAGAACAAGTTAAATAAGGAAGCAGTCTGAGAAATCTAGATGGTGGAACTTTCTATAGGATAACCAGCTGGGTCTACTCAACAGGGCCATGGCATGGGGGAAAGGGGAGGAGGGAGGGTACATCAGTTCCCGATGAAAAGCTATTAAGACAAAACAGCCAAAGGTAATGTGTGGATCTTAACTGGATCCCAGTTTGAACACACCAACACTAAAATGCATTTAAAGGCTAATGGGGGAAATTTAAATATAGGTGGGATATTAGTTAATATTAAGGGCTTATGGATAATAATATAAGGTTAAGTAGGTGGTTAAATAGGAAAACTTTACTTGGGGAGTATGCCTTCTAAAGTATTTAGGGATGAAATATCATAGTCTATAATTTATTTTAGATATTTCAGCAAAAAATGTATAAAGCAAATATTGTGAAAGGTACCCAATGATTAAATTTAGCTGATAAATGCATGGGTGTTCATTATACAATTCTCTTTACTTTCCTATAGACTTAAAAGTTTCCTGATGAAAAGTTAAAGCAAATGAATCTCAGTTAATGACTAAGTTGTATTACATTATTTCAGTGTTTCTAAAATACTGAATAAAAGTCTGTGCATAAGTGCACCTGAAGATGTTATTAGGGAATTGATTTGCTAAGTAATTATTATAAAATGCAAATCCCAGTTTACTTCATAGTTGATTTACCTGGTGAATCAGGTAAATCTTATCAGACGGGTTCACTAGTAAATTAGGAAGAACGTAACTTCCCCAAAACATTGTGAGGATGAAATGAAGTAATGTTTTATAAACTATATGTTGTGATGTAAACGCTACTTACATTCACGACTCTAGTTCTGAATTGGCTCTTGCTTTATAATTTTCTAATTGCAATGAATGTGTTCCTTCTTCACTTAGAAATAGAAATGTACCCCTAGATTCACAACTGTAAACTTTCATGACGTCAATTACATTTCCTATTTTTCCGTCCTCCGGCAAGGAAAGAAATAATAGTACTTACTTCCAAGAAAAGCTAACATATGCATGCACGCATTTAGAGTAATTTATGGTTATTGAAGATAGTTCTCTCAGTATACATTTTAATTTCTCCCCAATTCACCTTACATCCTTCCTGAATACTGTTAAGATCAAAGACCAGCATTATCAAATCAAAAGAGATAGCTATTTCTGCAGTTTACTGGGGCATCTGACAAAAGGAGATGCTAGAATCCTGTTATGAAACCCTATACTTTGCAGGTTTTGAGTACATCAAGCAGATGTTTAACTTCTGAAAATTCTAAATCTCCTCACCAATATCTGCGTTAGTTATTTGAACCACATCTCCTTTTGTTACATCACCACTGAGATGAACCACAACTGGTCTTGTGAGAACTGACATTACAATTGACCAAGTTTATCAGAAATTAACTATTCTTGTAGACATAGGTCCAGGACCCTTCAGTTTTATATCTATTACTTTAAAAAAAAAAGTAAATTACCAAATCATAAACAACTAAAACACATTTCAATGGAAAATGAAATATTTAAAGTTACACTGAATATGTGTAGTGAGGTGGATGGACCTAGAGTCTGTCATACAGAGTGAAGTAAGCCAGAAAGAGAAAAACAAATACTGTATACTAACACATATATATGGAATAATAATAAAAAAAAAAAAGGTTATGAAGAACCTAGGAGCAGGACAGGAATAAAGACACAGACATACAGAATGGACTCGAGGACACGGGGAGGGGGAAGGGTAAGCTGGGATGAAGTGAGAAAGTGGCATGGACGTATATACACTACCAAATGCAAAATAGACAACTAGTGGGAAGCAGCCACACAGCACAGGGAAATCAGCTCGGTGCTTTGTGACCACCTAGAGGTGTGGGATATGGAGGGGTGGGAGGGAGACGCAAGAGGGAGGAGATATGGGGATATATATATATACATATAGCTGATTCACTTTGTTATACAGCAGAAACTAACACACAATTACACTCCAATAAAGATGTTAAAAAAAATAAACTGTAAGCAAAGATAAAAAATATACAAATAAATAAAGTTACACTGAACCCCCAACGCTATTAGGAACTTAGAATTCTTAAATTAAAGGTGCTGGTCTACAGTTACAATTTCCTGCCAGACATCTGCCATTGCAAGGGGTAGGAAGATCTTACAACAAAGGATGCCAGATGCTCAGTTCAAATCTAGAATCCTGGTAGATAATGTCACTGAGCTTCAAACAGTACATGAGAACTGAGGTAGGGCACCTACCTGGTCAGCAGGTGGTCCAGCAGCCAGGGGCAGTGATGGTGCACTGGGTGGGTGCAACAAAACAATGTGCTCCATCAACTGGGATCCACTGGAGACAGCTAATAACCACAGCCACAGAGAGAGGAATTATCTTAGCAGAGGCCAATAAGGACACAAGGAGCAGAGAGAGTCTACAAAGCAGATACTTCTTCCTTGTTGCCTTGGAACTTCTCACTCCCTGTCTACGCACTGTCCTGGAAGAAGAGTGGAGAATATTTGAGAAAGGAAAATGCCCTGATTGGGATTTTAAGCTGACTTAGCAATTGGAGTTCAGTTTTGTAGAAATACAACTATTTTTCTGTACATTTCAGTGTTGGCTATAAGTTTCAATTCCACCACCAACCATTTAGAACATAGCATCTAGTAATCTGGCTCAGACTCACAGAGGCAGGCTTTCTCAGCTCCTCAAGATGGAGAACTCAAAATTGCTAATAAAGAGTTGAATTCTTTCACCTTTTCTTCAGCTTGATTTTCACTGGGTAAACTTTCCCTTGATCCAGCTTCCCTGGCTCTGGGGATTATGTAAAAATTGTCAGTGCCTGCCATTTTCATGTGTTTTAGCACAGCAGGCTCATGAAATGTGGCAGCTGGAAGCAGGTGTGAGATGGGAGCTGGGTATGCCATCCTCTAAGAGAAACCAAGGTTTTCCCAGGGAGGGATTTAAAGGCAAACGTACATTACCACCTCCAGACTAGAACAAAATTTTGACCCTAGTACTCAGAGAAAGAGAGTAGGGTCAAAGACAATCACAAACACAAACGTAAAAGAATGGCACCCCCTTGTTGTTTGCAACAATGGGGTGAGGAAAAGGAGCTTGACAGTAGGGCAAAGCTCAGAGATAAACAACACAGGTAGTAGGATTCAATCATACACAGAAACCAAGAAGGTGACCACACAGCACTTAACCTGGATTGAGAGGAAAGGGGGGAAGGGTATTCTTCTTCATGTTTTTAAACTTTATAAATGTTTTTTGGGGGGTTGGGGGGCAGACAAAATTTTAGTTCATTGATCTCAAAGATTTTGCTTTGAGTTTCTGCATATGACAATACATGTCCCTAGACTTTTCCTTAAGTACTTACATGAGTGTATGTTTGTGTATAAATCTATGTGTGTGTAGGGCTGCTTAGGGGTGTGGGGTGTGTATGTGTGTGCCTGTGGTTTAAGCAGTAGATATAGTAGCCTACGTATCTCCAGTCGTTAAAAGATAGTGTAAAAATCACTGCTAATCCAAACAATATTCTCTACAAAGTACCCAGAGCAGGTTACCAGAATGAGGGTGTGAGACTAACAAGCAGAATCAGATAATGAGATTTTACTAACATCTGGTGTTGACCATCTACACAAATTGATGTTTAGAGAAATGACATTAAGAATATTTTTTTCCAAATGTAAATGCAGTTTGCAGAGTAAATCATCATGGTAACACGGTAAACTCACCACAGTATCTGATCTGACATTGTAGTTGAACCAGGTGACATCCTGAACCAGGTCCCCACATCATGCACCCTTGTTTTGGTTAAGATCTTTTTGTCTCACATCAGCTTGTATTTCCTTGACTAATGGGTTCTGAGCTCTTCTGTTCCTGACCTCTGGCTTTTCTCTCATGCCTGGACTCAAAGTCCTGAAATATTCCTGAGGACTTCACTCCTAGGCATGGCATGTAGTGGCCCCTATAATCACACCATTTCTGACCACACTGGGTCAGAAGCCCACTCCAGCCCAGCCAGCGAAATTTAGCAAGAATGTCTGAGCTCTTGCAAAATGGAATGAGACACAAGATTTCTACCAATCCTAACCACCAAACTGACTTCTCAGTTTGTGTCTGTGATCAACAAAGCTTTAGTGTCTAGACTCTCAAATTAACATCCTTCAGCAGTATCTCCACTAACAAGAAATTTGAGTTTTATAATAATTGCCCACACAGTTGGCAAGGTTTATTCATTCTTTCATTCATTCATTCACTCATTCATTCTTTACTAAAAAATAAAATAAAACAAACAACAACACAATTATATTGAATACCTCTTATGGGCTGGGAACAGTGATAGGCCCAGGGACATAAGCCTAATTCAGAAGCAAAATTGACGTTTGTCTGTACAGTAGGATTTGAAAGTATCATCTGTCCCAAATACACCTTTTTAAAAATTCTGCTACTGTGCCTAATCCAGGCATTTAGATCCAAGAGAAAACAGATTGTCTATAAGGAAACATGAGTTAGATTTCTCATCAGCAAAAACAGAGATAGAAGGTAACACAATAAGTGAAACTGTTAAAATAAAATATATACTAAATTATCATTCACTTGTGAAGCATATAGAGACTTAGAGAATTTATCATCCACAGTCAAACCTGTCTGAATTATTAAAGGATATACTACCTCATCAAGAAGAAATGTAATGAATGAAAAGGATCAACAGGGACAAACTTCTAGTTATAAAATAAATCAATCATGGGGATGTAATGCAGGGCATGGTAACTATAGTTGATAATACTGTATTACATATCTGAAAGTTGCTAAGAGAGTGGATGTTAACAGTTCTCTCCACGAGAAAAAAAATTTGTAACTATGAATGGTGATGGATGTTACATTTGTCACTTTTTATCAGACATTAAAACTGAAAAATTCAAAAATATATATTTATTTTAAATGAATGATGATAAACCCATTATTTTTTAAAGAAAATGATATATTTTTATAAAAGATAATTATATTTCCCAAAGAAAAGAATTGTGAGAAGAGCAGCAATGTTTTACATTTTTGCAAATATCTTTAATGTTTGGCTTAATAGAAGCAGCTGAATTTTCATATAAGTGTCTATAGTCAACATGTTGAGAGGTTACTCTTGCTGAAGTGTATGAAAAATATCTGACTTCATACAGATAAATACTTAGGAAAAGGAGAAGTATTTTCATAGCTCTTTTCAGATGATTGTGGATATTATTTCTTTTCTGAAACTACACCAAAACTCAGTAAGTGGAAGGGTTTTTTTTGGTTTTTTTTAATTTATTTTATTTTATTTTATTTTTTTTTTTATTTTATTTTTTTTATTTTTATTTTTTTTTAGTGGAAGTTTTTAAAAACTTAGTTACAATGTGTAAACTTAAATTGTCTAAGTAAATATTTTTACTCTATTACATTAAAATCGATTGGTCTATCTTGTACATTGAATGGCTCTCTTACCACACAAAGTTCTGTGATATTATACATTGATACTTCTTAGAAAATATTCATTTACTGCTATACCGATCTTCCAAATGTTCACACATTTCACTACACAATGTCAAAAAGTCGCCCTTGTATCACCATTGAGCTCATAAGAAAAATCTTTAAGAATGGGAAGTTTTCAAGCTCAGTGTAGACACAAGTTTTCAAAAATGTACATTTTTACCTGAAATTTCCAATTTTATACCTGGCAAAACATATGCTAGTTTGTTTCCTTGAATTGATGTTTTTAAGGAGAGGTCTGTCGAGTACACAAATCTGAACAACCATAGATGTGTATGGTTGTGTATCAGTGGCTCTTTCAAGGAAAAATGGTATTCTATGCAAAAAGCCAATAGTTCAGCTCACAATTCAACCTCATGAGAGCCTTCATACTTCAATATAAAGCAAAAATGTTTTATGTATACTTCCCATTTTGTCACACAAAATATTAAAAAGATGTTTACTCAAGGGTCAAGGTTTAATAAAATTAATAAATTGTATTGCTTCATTAAAGACAATTTTTAAAGAAACTGGCTTTTTGTTTTTTAACTGGAAAGACGAGGGAAACCGCTCTTCAGTTTGGTGCCACTGCCTTGAGTATTAAATGCTAGAAGTTTCACCCACCATTGCTTTTGCAGCATCACTGCAAACGTCAATACCATGTAAGAGGCAAATAACATTCTGGCTATTATGAAAACAGTTTTCATCTTGCAGACTCTCTGAACGTGTCCCAGGGACCACCAGGTTTCTACAGACCACTCTTTCAGAACCACTCTCCATACAAACAAAAAGTTTAATGACAAACAGTAGGATTTTATAAAAATTTGCTGAATGAATAGAGAAGCTATAAATGTGGGATGCTTTAAGTGCTTTAAGACTGACCTATATAAAGGAGGGAAGGAAACACAGTGGAGAAAAGACAGCCTCTTCAATAAGTGGTGCTGGGAAAACTGGACAGCTACCTGTAGAAGTATGAAATTAGAACACTCCCTAACACCATACACAAAAATAAACTCAAAATGGGTTAAAGACCTAAATGTAAGGCCAGACACTATCAAACTCTTAGAGGAAAACATAGGCAGAACACTCTATGACATCAATCACAGCAAGATCCTTTTTGACCCATCTCCTAGAGAAATGGAAATAAAAACAAAAATAAAAAAATGGAATCTAATGAAACTTAAAAGCTTTTGCACAGCAAAGGATACCATAAACAAGACCAAAAGACAACCCTCAGAATGGGAGAAAATATTTGCAAATGAAGCAACTGACAAAGGATTAATATCCAAAATTTATAAGCAACTCATGCAGCTCAATAACAAAAAAACAAACAACCCAATCCAAAAATGGGCAGAAGAACTAAATAGACATTTCTCCAAAGAAGATATACAGATTGCCAACAAACACATGAAAGAATGCTCAACATCATTAATCATTAGAGAAATGCAAATCAAAACTACAATGAGATATCATCACACACCGGTCAGAATGGCCATCATCAACAACTCTAGAAACAATAAATGCTGGAGAGGGTGTGGAGAAAAGGGAACACTCTTGCACTGCTGGTGGGAATGTAAAATGATACAGCCACTATGGAGAACAGTATGGAGGTTCCTCAAAAAACTACAAATAGAACTACCATATGACCCAGCAATCCCACTACTGGGCATATACCCTGAGAAAACCATAATTCAAAAAGAGTCATGTACCAAAATGTTTATTGCAGCTCTATTTACGATAGCCAGGACATGGAAGCAACCTAAGTGTCCATCAACAGATGAATGGATAAGGAAGATGTGGCACATATATACAATGGAATATTACTCAGCCATAAAAAGAAATGAAACTTAGTTATTTGTAATGAGGTGGATAGACCTGGAGTCTGTCATACAGAGTGAAGTAAGTCAGAAGGATAAAAACAAATACCGTATGCTAACACATATATATGGATTCTAAAAAAAAAAAAAAAAGTCATGAAGAGATTAGTGGTAGGATGGGAATAAAACACAGACCTACTAGAGCATGAACTTGAGGATATGGGGAGGGGGAAGGGTAAGCTGTGACGATGTGAGAGAGTGGCAGGGACATATACACACTACCAAATGTAAATTAGATAGCTAGTGGGAAGCTGCAGCATAGCACAGGGAGATCAGCTCAGTGCTTTGTGACCACCTAGAGGGGTGGGATAGGGAGGGTGGGAGGGAGGGAGACACAAGAGGGAAGAGATATGGGAACATATGTATATGTATAACTGATTCACTTTGTTGTAAAGGAGAAACTAACACACTATTGTAAAACAGTTATACTCAAATAAAGATGTTAAAAAAATAAAAAGGAAAAAAAAAAAAAAGAATGACCTATAAAATTTGCCAGAATAAGTGATACTTTCTCACCTGTGAATATGTCTTAGGACTTGTGCCGAAGAAACTCAGATTGGGCCAGTGAAGTGATAGTGAGAGAAAGGAGATGTGAGGAGCCAAGGGGTCTTATGACAAAACTGGAAGATTGGGAAAGAAAGAAAGGAAGGGAGGAAAGAAGGAGGGAGGAATGAAGGGAGGGACAGATGGAGGGAGGGAGGGAGGGAGGGGGAAAGAAGATCAAAGAATCCAGGTGAACCTTTGAAATCAGAGGAGCTGAAGAAGCAGCCTTTTCTAGAAGGGCCTTTTATATTGTCTAAGGTGTACTTTAAAATATTTCTGCATAGAGAGTGTGATATAGTCACAGGTTAGAGTTTGTGTATATCCTAGGGGCAATTAGTTAACATTCAATGTATTCTAATTAGGATACATACTGTGGAGTGTTTAATTAGCATCTGAAAGAATAATCAAGAATCTACACTCCAGAGAGCTACCAGTTATCAACTCTCTTGAAGGTTTTACCACTGCTGAAGGGTTTTATAATTAGCATAAGAAATGGTTTCCCACTGCTGAAATGAGTTCAAGATTGGCAGAATATCATATATCGTATATACATGTGTCATATATCTTTTGCATCTGCTGGACAGAGTGTAAGAATCTGATGGCAGTAGCAACGTACAACCTTCAGAAAGGGCCCCCTGGACCTATGACACTGGGTTCTGTGCTCAGACTCAAAATGATTCTGTCACCTAACAACTTCTCTAATCATGAAGCTAGAACACTTTCATATCTGCCTCAAATGAACTTTTTGCTCAAGATTGGTAGAATACCTTAAAAGGTTAGAGAGCCAAGACTTTATTGAATTTTAAAAGTGTTTTTGCACTCTTTTCAAAATTTATTTCTCACCTGCCTGCTAATAAGGGTTTGTATACGTGGCAGAATTCAGCCTGAGACTTGCCTTCTGAAACATACCACCTGCTAGCAAGGTTGTCAAGAAGGAGACTCCAAATATTCATTTATCTCAAACTAAAATGTTTCTGCTGGTTAAAAAATATATTTCTAAACAAAACCACCACCACCAACAACAAAAATTCTAACAGTTGGGGACTTCCCTGCTGGCACAGTGGTTAAGAATCTGCCTGCCAATGCAGGGGATACGGGTTTGAGCCCTGGTCCAGGAAGATCCCACATGCTGTGTGTGGAGCAACTAAGCCCGTGCACCACAACTACTGAGCTCGTGTGCCACAACTACTGAAGCCCGTGCGCCTCGAGCCCATGTTCCGCAACGAGAGAAGCCACCACAATGAGAAGCCCATGAACCGCAACAAAGAGTAGCACCCCGGTCGCCACAACTAGAGAAAGCCTGCGCGCAGCAACGAAGACCCAAGGCAGCCAAAAATAAATAAATAAATTTATTTAAAAAAAATTCTAACAGTTGGAAAAGACCAAAACATTTTTAACTGGAGGCATAAAGTACCTATGCAGCAAAGGATTAATCTTGCCCAAAGACAGGTCTGGCTTTTGTGTTGGCTCCTAAGAGGTACTCTCTAAGCCTTTTGAATGTCCTGCTTGATAAGAGTGTGCTTACAAACTTGGGACATGCCAGATAGTGGATGCTGAAAATGTGATTTACTATATCAGTTCAAACTTTGAAGGGGCTAGAGTCTAAGGTCAGACACACTGGTGGTCAAGTATGTCTACATGACTGAGCCCCAATAACACTCTGGACACCAAGGCTGGGGTGAGCTTCCCTGGTTGTCACTACTCTGTGTGTATCGTCACACATCGTTACTGAGACAAGTATACACTGTCCACATAAGTCATCAAGGGAGGGTAACTGAAAGCTTCCTGCTTGCAACTCTCCCGGGTCCCTGTCCTATGCCCCTCTTCCCTTGGCTGACTTTAATCCGAATCATTTTGCAGTAATAAACCACAAGCCTGAGAGACTTCTGAGTCCTTCTAGCAAACTATTAAACCTGAATGTGGTCTTGATTAGCCCTGAACTTGCAACTGATGTCAGAAGTGAGGGTGGTCTTGAGGACTTCCAAACTGTGTAGTACCTAAATAAGACATCATTTTATTCCTCCAGAAACTAACATGGGATTAAAGGTGGCTCAGACTCGGAGTAGAGAAAGAGAGAAAGTACACTAAACTGACCAGATCTTCCCCCACAGGAACTGGAATCTGAGAGAAGGGTCTAAAGAGTAAAAGAACTGAAAACATAACGAACAAATTTCATACTTTAAACCCGAACAAGTAGTACTGGGTAACATGAAATACTATGTTAAATTTACCTCAGTTGTTTATAGATGAAATCATGAATTTCCCTTACATTTTTTTGAACTTGAATTACTTTCAGGAGCAAAAATGTAAGGGTGATCAGAGTGGGAAAAGTTACCAACTGGTAAAGCAAAGGGGTCGCGGAGTCACGGTCCTTGAAGGGGACAGTTCCCTCTTTTAACCCGAGGAGATGGCAGCATGCAGTTAAGTTCAGAGCCAAGGTGAGGAGGGGAGAGAAACTGGCTTTCAGCCAATTTGATGACTTCAACAGCTGCCTTTACGCCCCGTGTCTCAGAGAGCCAAGCTCCCAAATTCACACTTTATGTAATGACAAAACAGAATGACAAGTCAAGAAGGAAAGCCAGAGGCCCAAGGGCCTCAGCACAGCCAAGTATATATTTCAAAGTGAGAAGTGTTTGGAAAACATGATGTTTCTATTATCCTGGAGGTGAAAGTTATATAACATCTGAAAGAACAAAGCATCAATTTATTTCCCCTTCAGGACATTCTGTTTTCCTCTCAACAGCTTATGTGTACTGTACACATCAGCTGATGAAGGACAGGTAGGTGGGTTTCAGTAACCTGTTTTCGTGAAAGCTGAGACGGCAACCATACACAAAGCAGCATCTGTTGCAGGCTCCAGCTGCCTGCTGGCGGCAATGTTGACTCTGCATTGCTTACAGGGCGGCCCTCTGAAATGGGTTTCATTGATTGTAAAACCCACTCCCCTTTCCACGAATGCGAGGCCCTGACACACTGAATACTTAAGATGTCACAACAGACTGTTTTCAAGATCTACACAGTCCAGAGTCAAATAAAAACTACGGAAGAATTACTGGTTTGGCCCATCGGAGCCTCTGCTCTCTGCAGTGATTTCAGAAGACCCAGAGGCTAGTGTGTCCCTGCTTGGTCCTCACATCTATTCCGTTTTCAACCTTAGCACCTTCGTCAACTCATTCAACAAGATTTTTCTAAGTCATGAATAAGCCTCTCATGAAAATCCATTGTGCAAAGTTCCAATTTTGCAAACCAAAGAAAGTAGATTTTTGTTTCATTAAAGAAGCAGGGCTCTGTAATTTCTGGATCTGAACATTTTCCCAAACTGGGCAATTCCTTATCATTTGACAAGCTGTGAATTTTCTGAGTGCTTTTCACACGTTGAGAAAACAGGCAAATAAGATGATGCCTGGCTTAGGTGGGAATCACTATGTTATATGGATCTGTCAAATGACCCTTGATTTTAAGTAGCTTTATTTATTTTAATTTAGTAACAATTCATTTTACCAAGCACATTTATAGAAAATATATTTCCCACTAAGTAAGGTAAGGCTTTGCTTGAGTTCTTGACACCCACTCCTATCCATTTCTCAGTCTCCATTTGTGTGTCTGTGTGTATGAGTGTATGTGTATGAGAGAGACAAAAGTCTACAAAGAAAACCAGACATATTTCCTCATTTTGGATCACAGCTGGAATGTATATTATCTTAGGAATCCAAAATCAGAGAAGATCTAAGTTGGAGAGATTGATATCCATCCACCCTTTCATATATTCATTCTCATTTAAAAGGATATTGATCATTGGGGATAAAATGGTGCAGAAGACTGTTGTGGTCTCAGGCCTCACGAAACTCAGTATCTAATGGGGAATACAGAAATCAAATAAGATATTCAGATCCAGTATGATATTATGCTTGATAAGGCAAGTGTGTGGTACCTTGGGAATATACCAGAGTTTAGCAGAGGAAGTAATATCTAAGCTGAAACCTAAAGACTGAGTAAAAGTTAACCAAGGGAAAAGGAAAGGGAAAACAGTCCCAAAGAGGAGGAACCGAAGGTGAAGGAACATGGGAAATTCTGGAAGTAATGGAGACTCTGCTGGGAGGAGCATCAAGATAAGAAGCAGACAAATTGGCATCGGCGGGATGATGGGTGCCCTCGTATGCCACGCTGAGAAGCTGAAAACTTATACAGACAGCAGTGGGCTTTACCTGAACGTTAACACAATTACACATAAAATTTTTCAGTGGCTTTAGGATCAAACCTAATCCCCTTTACTGGGCTAATATGACACTAGGAAACATAACATCAGGAATCAGAGATCCAGTCAAGAAGATCTTAAAAGTTCAGAGATAGGAAATCCAGTTGGGGATGCAGCACTGCACAGAGACTTTTGAGATGTGAGTTACTGAAAACCAGGGCCACTAGTTCAGATTATGACCAACAAAAGGACTAGCTAGATCTCTTGACATGATTCCTTTTATTCCCTGTCCTAGATACCAAGGTCTGGCATGAGGCTCAGCCTGGAGTGTAAAGACTCAGCTCCAAAAATTAGAAAGGTCTGAGGGATACAGGGTCATTAATTCAATGATCCATTCATTCTTTCCTTCACTTATTCATTCACTATTCTGGCACAGGAAGCCATCCTAGGAAAGCATCCATCTTTGCTCAAAAATTCAATACCTATGTAGGTGAAATAACATATTATAGAACACCTGAAAAACTAAATACATGTACAGCATGTCTCCAGTGTGTCTCTAAGGTCAAACACCTGACACAGTATCAGCAGTAGACAAATAGGACACCTAGCAATGTTAATGGCCAAAATGGCTTGACTTCACTAGCTAGCTGAGAATATTCTAGAATATGATGGCAATGTCAGGATCAGCCTAACAACTAGTGTATTTATTAAGCATTATTTTATCAGTCTGCCACCAGGATATTTTTTAAGAACTTACTATTAGAAGGCAGATTCAGTGCTAATGTTGGAGAATTAAAGAAGGCTGAGAAATGCTGCCCCTCATTTCGTGAAATTATAATCTAATTGTAAGTTATCTAAACATATAGGATAGGAAAATAAGTGTCAGGGTCTACACAATGGGTACAGTGAGTTCACAGTGGGTGAGGTTTGTCAGGAGAGGCTTTATGGAGGAGGAAGGGCTGGACCTAGAAATACAGAGAGGAGAAGTTACAGGGTTTAGTGGTGACGGGCTTACGGAACTATAGATGGCTGCTAGTAAGATGGCGTCTTTTTGCTTTCTTTTAATAAGGAAAGATTCCAAAGTCAACCATATGTTTGGATCCTGATTCAAGATGCCAATAGCAACATTGCTATCAACTTGTTGCTATGGCTCCCATACTTTCCAGCCCTCCAACCAATTGTCATGATCAGACCCAGCAAACCAATACTTTTTCTTACAGATTCTTTGTAGCTACTCCTCACCTATTTTAACACATTTTCTTAGATCAAGAAGATGTTTCTCTTCCTCCTCCAAACAAAGCTCAGAAGCCTCTGAGGTAAAAATAGTTTCCTACAGTTTCAAGCTACAGTGACTTTCAGGGAGCCATCTTAAGGGCATTCTTAATGACTTGGAGACTTTTGGATGGTGGGGTAGTTTACTGGTACCCTGAAACTTACTCAGCCTACTCTTGTAAGGACACTTCTCTAGCAGGTCAGTGAACCTAGAGACACTTTCTGAATCATAAACGCTCTTAGAGGGCAGTTGTGACTCGTATATACTCTTCAGTGAGATATCTAGAAGATTCGCTATCTTGATGTCTGTCAGATTCACTCTCAGGTATCTAGTAATTACTAGTATTGAACCCCCAAATCACTCTTATGCTTTATTGATGGATCCTCGTCAATCTCTCCTCCATTCTTTCCCCTCTGAAGGCTGTCCTGGAGAGTGATAGAGTCTCATACTCCATTCCTACTAGGATAAAGTCTCAATGCTATTATTGATTCTGACCTGACATTTAAGGAGCATCTGAGCCCTGCTTCATCAACAGTCTCTTACTTTCTCATGAATGTTTCCTAACAAAGTCCTCTCCCCTGACATGCAGGCGGAGAGACATAAGTATTTTTATCTACCATGCCTCAGCATTTGGTGTTTAATATTTTACATGCACAGATTTTAAGGCAAATCTACAAACAGCAGCAGCCAGACCTTTTGTGAAAAAAAATTATAGTTAGGGCAGCATGTCTATATTTCAGATCAGTAGATCTCCTTAAAGAGTCTATTTTGGATCATTAAGAACTCCAGGAGAAGAAAATTTATAATACCATTTTGGGGATAGAGTACAAGGAGGATAAAATTTAATGAACCTTCATTTTATGTAAATACAACAAAACTTTGGATTTATAGAACTGATAACATCAGGGAACTCATTTAATTTTGTATAACCCAAGGTCCCAACCTTAAGGAATTCATCTGTTAAAGTTATTGCTCTGTTAGACTAAGGGCCAGTAACCTTGTAAAATATGTATGCCAAGACACCAACCTGAGTGGCAGGGAGATGACTGAAGTTTCAGTTGATGCAGTATAGGAGGGAATGGTTTTCTCATACATGAAAGAGAGTAGGTTCGCTTGCAACAATTGTCCTATTGTAGACAAGTAAAGGGACACACGAGTGGCTCATTCTTAATGCAGTTGTAACTTGTCAGAAAGCTGTCTTCAGGGGTTGGTCCCATGAAGGAAGCAGGCCTGGGGAATCCCAGGCAATGTACTCCAGGAACAGATGGAAGGGAGGTGAAATCATTCCACACATGACTGAAACCAGGTGAAGGAGATTAAGTGTGCGCCAGACTGGGGAGTTGAGGGTAATGTGAAAAAACCTGGTAAACCAAGATGCAAAGGCTAAAGGTGGGGTTAAAATGAGAGAAGCCAGAAGATCGACTTACAGGGTTGTTAAGGAGAGCAACAAAATAGGGCAAAGATTTCAGCTCTTCACTCCTTTTATTTATGTTTTAAAAGCACAGTACTAATTAGTCAGGCATTGAGTCCAAGGTGAGATAGCTGACACATTCAAACTAGGGTAATCTGAAGGGGGCATAAAAAACTATTTACAAGTATGTGGGTGGGATGTAAGATAACTGTTAAGGAATAGCACCATAACCTGCTAGAAATAACAGCAGAGCCACTCTCACTCCTGGACCCAACAAAGTGAGACAAGGGAGTGGTCATTGGTACTTAGAAGAAGAAATTAGTGACTAGAAGGCCACCTTGAGACCCTAAGATCTTAGGTTGAGGGACACAGACAACTTTGAAGCATCTTCTCAGGGAGGAAGCTAGAGGAATAAATACCTGGACCCAAATCTTCTCCCTCCAGTCTCCCATCAGCGCTCCCCATTGACTGAACCCAACCAGAAACCAGAGAGCATGGAAGCTTGTTTGTGCAGTTCATGTGAATCAGCCTCCACTGCACAGAGCAGGGTGGAGAAGGGTGGAGAGTGAGAGCAGAGAATCCAGCAGTAGCTATCTACCTTTAAGTAGCAGCCCCCCATTTGAAAATGGGCAGTATACACATACCAAGGAAAATCATCCCCAAATACATCAACCCAGGGAAGAAGGTTGGTCTCCAAAAGCCTCCAGGAGCATGTTGCATTTAATCAGTCCAAAATACTTTCTCAAACAGTTAATAAAATTGATTCTGCACTCAGTGCTGGATAACTAAAGAGACTGCCATGCTTCCTGTTTCAACGAATCTTACAATCAAGTTTGTTCATATGATTAAACAAATATTTGTTGTTTCTAATGTTTGTTAAAAACAGAGATATATTGCATCTATGCCTTCAAATAATAAAAGCAGCTCAACAGGTCAACGAGATTAACAGGGAACTATACTGCTGCTCCTTAGCAAAACCAATACCCGCTTCTTTCTGTGGTTAACTTTGCTTTCTTATAAAGATATTTCCAAATTCTAAAGCCATGGGCTGCTTTGTGCCCTATTCTATTTTGCTCCTTCTTTATTTCTATTTCTGAGCCTGTCATGATCCTCTTTTCAAAACATATATTGGCCCTCTCCCTGATATAAGTGCAGTGTAATGAAACACCTTGATATGGGCCATCAGAGGACCAACTGATAAGGGCATGCTGGAGGCAAAAAAAAAAAAATGCTACCATATATATTTTTAAAAAATTCACCGGAATAGGAGACAGCAGGCTTGGATTTTACACATGTCCACGGTACCAATTTAAAGTACATTGAGCAAGACTCCTCTGTGCCTCAGTTCCCGCATCTACATAACAAATTTTCATTAGATCAGTAAGGTCTCCTTCAGATCTAACTTTCTGTGGTGCTCTCATGATTAGAAAAAGAAAATGCGATTTTTTACAAAGAGAGTGCCAGACTTTCTATTTTGAGTATTCTCTTAGGATATCTGTACAGTGTTATTATTACTGCTTTAAGCTCTGTCCCCAGTCTCCAAAATCACACATCCCAATGTCATTTCCTCTATTTTTCCCATAGCTGAACTCCTCCTTCTGTGACTGCTACAAGCCCCTTGATGAAAGTGTTTTCTCTCTTGCCCTCAAAGCCACCTGCTAACTGGCGTGTGATGGAGCATCCCACCTGTACGATACCTCTTTCCTACTAATAAATGACACAAATTAAAATGATCACACTTATCGTATATTCCACTTGAGATTAAATAAGGGAATGTTTTATTCTGTGTAAGTATCTTCCAGCTGTAGGAACAAAATGTTAATCCGACGTTGAAGATGCCAAGAAAAATAAATTCAATATGTAAATAGCTACTTTGAGTAATTAGCTATTTACTATTTAATAAATGCTAAATAAGATCTCCCAGTTCACCGCAACACTAGAGAAAAAGTACTTCGAAGGGCACAATAACAGGTTAGTGTTACAAGAGCCTACAGCCCCGGTGAAACATCTAAAAGTTTAATCAGGTTCTGGTGGCACTAAAAGAGCCCAGGATCGGAGCTCGAAGCAATTAGAATTGGTCTGGGTGGTAAGGGAGAAATCTCGTTTGTGACATTAAGTGATCCAAGTTTCTAAATAATATTACTTTGGTTCAAATCCATAGGCAATTCTGTGAGTCTGATCAAGGTTTGGAGTTAATATGTTCATCATCTGTGCATCTAAACAATATTTATATTTTTCAATTCTCTCCAACCTTCTCCCTACCCCACTCTGACCAAACTGAGGAAACAGTATTATATGTTCCACTTCTGAGTGCTCTGCATGTGATACATATTTTCCCTTTGCTGATAATATAAGCTTCCTGCCACCTGTGACCCAATAGGTTGAAGTTGTTTGTTTGCTAATCGACACGAAGCTCTCTTCTACTTAGCCCTGCACTTGACCCTGTACTGCCTCATATGCTAGAGTCTAATAATTTCCCCTGAGTTCTACTTACAGCTTGCACCTGGTGTTTTCTTTATTACCAGAAGCATTCCTAGCAGCACATCCTATGCTACATCTGAAAGCAGAAACACACCATGCTTTACGGATGAAAATTAGGTACTCACAAAATGTAAAATTCAAGAACTCCCTGTCCTTTCCTGCCATACATATCCACGTAGAACGCCTCGTGTGTGCTTTCCCTGACAGTTTGAAAGGGCCTTTGAGGTTTAATCAGTAGATAGTGACAAAAGGATAACACAGTGTTCATAGGTGGAATTCTTATCTCCATGCTCCTGCCGGCAGAACACCAAAGACTGCATGCTCTTCAGTTTATGTAGCTGTTAGGAATAGGGGTCTGGGTGATTCTTGGGTTACTATATATAAAAATACTACTTTCCAAACTCAAAAGTGATCTCAAGGCAATATGTAACAGCAACTTTTAAGAAGTTCAAGGTAAAATATTTCTTTTAAGGGAAAGTATTCCTTTCCCCTATAGTTCATATTATAATGATTCCTGAATTATTAATCTTGGTCTTTAATTTTCTTTTTGGTGTTCATTTTTAGCAAATGATCATTCCTAATTAAGTCAATGATGGAAAATTTAAAAGATGGACTTTGAAAATTAATCTCTTTTGGGACTCCCCTGGTGGTACAGTGGTTAAGACTCCATGCTCCCAATGCAGGGGGCCTGGGTTCGATCCCTGGTCAGGGAACTAGATCCCGCATGCTGCAACTAAGACCCTGCACAGGGCTTCCCTGGTGGCGCAGTGGTTGAGAATCCGCCTGCCGATGCAGGGGACACGGGTTCGTGCCCCGGTCCGGAAAGATCCCACATGCCGCGGAGCGGCTGGGCCCGTGAGCCATGGCCGCTGAGCCTGTGCGTCCGGAGCCTGCGCTCCGCAACGGGAGAGGCCACAACAGTGAGAGGCCCGCGTACCACAACAACAACAAAAAACCCTGCACAGCCAAACAAACTAAAAAATAATAATAATAATCTCTACTGATGTACCACAACAAGAAGGAAAAAAAAAAATCCATGACTTGCAGTGACTGAGCAAACACTGAATTTTTTTAGAGCAGTTAAGACCTAGATTCATAAAGACAATTCAAAAATTCTGTGAAAACACCTGAGTTAATACAAAAATTGTACATATTTAACATATTTACTATATATATTTTGTATAATTATTCTTTATGGTTCTATTAGAAATGCTAAGGGTGGGGGAGGAAGGGATAAATTAGGAGTTTGGGATTAACAGATACACACTACTATATATAAAACAGATAAACAACAAGGTCCTACTGTACAGTACAAGGAACAGGGAACAATATTCAATATCTTATAATAACCTATAATGGAAAAGAATCTGCAAAAGATTATAACTGAATCACTTTGCTGTACACCCTGAAACCAACATTGTAAACCAACTATACTTCAATTTAAAAATAAACGCTATTTAGCATTCCAATTATTTTATTAATTCAAATTTCTTACAAAACATTGTAAACTGCTTTGCTACTTTTAGCGTGGTCCTTGGACCAGCAGACTTGGTATCACCTGAGAATTTTTTGGCAATGCAGTTATTTGCAAGCCACCCCTACTGATTCAGAATCTGCATTTTTAACAAGATCCCTAGGTAGTTTAGATGTACGTGAAAGTGTAAGAAGCTTGTGGATAAAGAACTGAGCCTGGCAATTGTACAATTGTAAATAATGCTGCTATGAACATTGGGGTGCATGCATCTTTTCAAATTAGTGTTTTTATATGGAAGCAACCTATATAAATATTGTGTGTTCATTATATATACATATAATGAAATACTACTCAGCCATAAAAACGAATATAATTTTGCCATTTGCAACAGCATGCATGAACTTGGTATTGGAGGACATTATGCTAGGTGAAATTAGTCAGACAAAGGAAGACAAATACCGTATGGTATAACTTAGGTGTGAAATCTAAAAAATACAGCAAGCTAGTGAATATAACAAAAAAGAAGCATGCTCGCTGATACAAAAAACAAACTAGTGGTTACCAGTGGGGAGAGGGAAGGGGGGAGGGACAATATAAGAGTAGTGGCTTAAGAGGTACAAACTATTATGTATAAAATAAGCTACAAGGATATATTGTACAATGCAGGGAATATAGCCAATATTTTATAGTAACTATAAATGAAGTATAACCTTTAAAAATTGTGAATCACTATATTGTACACCTATAATATATAATAAAGAAAAAGAAATGAGCCCGGACTTTCAGTCCCACAGACAAGACCTCAGATTCAAGCTTCATGACTTTTGACTTTAGATGCTTACAAATTTCTTTAAACATCGTATTCTTCTTTTATAGAAAGAGCACAACAATATATATTACAGAATTGCTCAGAGGTTAAAGATAGTTAACACATATAAAGAAGTTAATTAGCAAAAGATTTCATCTTACTTTGTACATCTCTTAGCAAGATGTGTCCGAAGGTAATTGCTTCTTTGCTTTATACCTTTTTGGTTTATGTAAGGTTCTGTAGGAATGCTCTACTTTTGGATAGCAGGGAAACCTGTATATATATTTTCTCTTGTTTTTGTAAACTTTAGGCTTTTTTCCTGGTATAGTAAAGTCATCAATTCTATTCACATTGATCATAGATTAAATATAATCCATTCAAAATTTCAACAGAATTTCTGGTTAAATTGACAATCATATTCTGAAATGAATAAAAGAAACCAAAGTACTTAGGCAATATTGAAAAGGAAGAACAAAGCAGGAGCACTTAATCTACAAGATAAGGAAATTTATTCTACAGTTATAATTAAGACAATTAGATATTAGCATAGGGCTGGGAAAATGGCCCTGTGAAACAGAATAAAGAATCCAGCACAGACCTATACACATACTGTCATCTGATTTTATGACAAAGGTTACATTGCAGAGAAATAGGTAATGAATGGTTTTTTTCAATAAATGGTGCTAGATCAACTAGATAACACTATGGGGAAAAACTGTTGACCATTATCTCACTGCACATGCAAAAATCAATTCCAGATAAATTATAGGTTTAAATGTGAAACAAATTTTAAAGGGGAGCTCTTAAAAGGTAACTTAGGACAAAAATTCATGATACTGGTACAGACAAAAACAATTAAACAAAACCCCAAATCAATAACCATAAATTTAAAAAAATTTTAATTAGATTATTGTAAAATAAAATATGGTTGTTTATCAAAAGATACACTAATAAAAGTGTAAAGGCAAGCCACAGAGTGGAGGAAGAAATTTTCGACACATATATCTGTAAAGGACTAATATGAGAACATATAAAGAAAACCTACAAATCAATCAAAAAATGCTGGAATCCAAATAGAAAAATCGGCAAAAAAATTTTATCACTTTATTGTAAAGGATATCCAAATGGTCAATAAGCATAGAAAAATTGTGTTCAACTTCATTATTCTATAGGAAAATGCAAATTAAATTAAGATGTTTGACTACTACTCCACACCTTCTATAATACCAAAATGAAAATAACAGATTATACCAAGGTTCGGTGATAATGCAAATTCAGTAGTACTCTTAAGTTATATCCTTATAATTTGTGCACTCACGTGTATATATGTTATATTTCAATCAAAAGTTAATTAAAAATCTCTGCTCACTTATGGTAAAATTCTTAGCAAACAAAGGGGGAAACTCTCTTAAACTGATTAAGGATATATAAATGACACAAACAATAAACACCACATTTAATGGTGAAATATAGAAATTTCCCCCTCAGATCTAGATCACTAACACCTATTTGGCATTTCATTAGAGGTCATAGCTAGTAGAAAAAGGAAAAAGAGGGCTTCCCTGGTGGTGCAGTGGTTGAGAGTCCACCTGCCGATGCAGGGGACACGGGTTCGTGCCCCGGTCTGGGAAGATCCCACAGGCCGCGGAGCGGCTGGGCCCATGAGCCATGGCCACTGAGCCTGCGTGTCCGGAGCCTGTGCTCCACAACGGGAGAGGCCACAACAGTAAGAGGTCCATGTACCACAAAAAAAAAAAAAAAAAAAAAAAAAAGGAAAAAGAAAGGAAGAAAGGAAATAAAACTTACAGAAAATATGCAAGAACCCATAAACAAACAATTGGGATTAATACACAAATTTAGAAAATTACTGGCTAAAATGTAAATTTTTGTTTCTTAATATATAAAAGTCTTCAAATAAATTTTTAAAATTAGGCAACCTAATATTTTTAATTATCAAATTACACAAGCAACATATTGAAATGGTCAAAAAAGCCAACATGTTCTCAATCTCATTACGTATAAAAGAAACACAAATAAACTCCAAGAAAACACAAACCAATCAGAATGACTACAGTTAAGAAAATTGACAATTTCAAGTTTTATCAAGGATTTTTTAGTAACAGGAACTCTCATTCTGCACTACTGGGAACATAAATTGTTTCAAGCACTTTGGAAAATGGGAAGATCTATAAAACTGAACT
The DNA here is from genome assembly GCF_026419965.1 of Kogia breviceps. Lineage (NCBI taxonomy): Eukaryota > Metazoa > Chordata > Mammalia > Artiodactyla > Physeteridae > Kogia > Kogia breviceps. Next base: position 93,057,849 of record NC_081319.1, read on the forward strand.
TTTTAATATTCTATAACCAGCAATATTACTTCTAGGCATAGATACCCATGAGAGATGTGCGTGTATGTATGTGTGTGTGTACACCAAAAGACTTGTAAAAGAAAGTTTCTAGCAGCACTATACGTGATAGCCAAAAAGAGGATATAATTCAGTATTTTTAATGAAGAATGGATAAATGATTGTGTTATACGTAGTAAGCAGTTAGTATACCAAAGATATTCTGTTGGTGAAGAGTCTTTATTAGTAACTTTTTCTTACTTACATTGGTTAATGGATATGTGAGCAGTTGTGGTGTTTTTCTGTAAGCAATTTTGTACTTTAAACTTCAAATAATTTTTTTAGTATTTCTTAACCAAAAAATGCAGATAAAATATATATCTATAGGTTTCAAAACAGCAAGCAAAACACGAAATAAACAAGTATGGGTAATTAAACAAAAATTTTATAATTCCAACAGGCAAAGAAAGAGAGAGTGGGGGAAAGAAAGAAAGAAAGAAAGAAAGAAAGAAAGAAAGAGAGAGAGAGAAGGGGAGGAAGGGAAAGAAAGAAAGAAAGAAAGAGAGAGAGAGAGAGAGAGAGAGAGAAAGAGGAAGAGAGGAAGGGAGGAAGGGAGGAAGGGAAAGAAAGAAAGAAAGAAAGAAAGAAAGAAAGAAAGAAAGAAAGAAAGAAAGAAAGAAAGAAAGAAAGAAAGAAAGAAAGAAAGAAAGAAAGAAAGAAAGAAAGAGAAAGAGAGAAAGGGAGGAAGGGAAAGAAAGAAAGAAAGAAAGAAGGAAAGAAAGAAAGGGAAGAGAGTTAGATTTGCCTTTGATGGGAGAAGCTGAAAAATTCCATCATTTTATTTTTCTTTTCAACCCAGTACACAATGATGTATGTATTAACATGAAAATATATTCATGAAATACTATTTTGTGAGAAAAGTATGTAGCTAAACTTCTAATATTTTTAAATAATGTATTAGTTTTATAGCCAGAAAATCAACAATAAAGATACTGTCATTAAAAATACAGATTAATACCTACAGGTTCAAAATTTTCTACCCCACCTTTCACCCAATCCATACAAAGCATAAAACAGGATCAGATGCCACAGTCCATTTTGCTAGTACTGGTTATAGACTACTTGTTCCTCCCTGGGTCTCACGATTTTTAGGTTTTCAATTTTTTCTTTATATCTGGACTTACAACAGTTTTTTCTTCTCTCTTTTATACTGGATATCTGTGTTTAAACTTTAGCCTGTGTAGAGCTTTGGCATTCACTAAATGGTCCTTTCCAGGTTCTTTCCTGTCTTGAATCTATGCCACACTTACCCTAAAATGACATTTTTTTCCTGTCAATTCCACCTCCTTGCCACCATCAGGCCCCTTAAATTCACTTATAATTTAAAAGATATTGAGTAGTTCTTTTTGCTCCTCTCTCAGAGACACAATACAAAGGTCAATGTTATGGTGTATTTATGAGTTGCAATTTTTTTCACTGATATACACCACATATATGTACCATTATTAAAAAAATCTGTGGAAAATGCTGATAAGAAAGAATTGAATTTGAACTCTGTGTCTTTTGTGATCTGAGCTAATATTACATTGGTAGAAATATAGCATTATCTGACAGAGGTCTTTTGGGTTTTTTATTATGGGCCCAAACAGATCACAATGTAATCCATCACAGTTATACACAGACAGTCGGCTTTGGGTTGACTCACTTGATTGTCCTTGAAGGTGCTGCTGAATACTTTTATTTTTATTCCATCCACTATGGAAAATGTGCATTGTATGGTGCAGGCAATCACACTTACTAGAAAATGCCCTTGGCTTGCTTATGTGCACAGAGGTGAGGAGAGAAAAATAAAACTCACTAGTTATTTCCTTCAACCTTGCAAAGAAAAACAAAATTAATCTATAGAAACTTCTTTCAATAGAGTTCCAAGTACAAAAGTCAGTGTCATATGTTTGGCTAACAAGAAGAAGAAATCTGACCATGAATGAGCATGTGAAACACGTACGTAGTTTAGTCAAGTTGAGTTAAGATCTCAGGAGCTGTGTCTAGTCCAAATTTCAAATATGCTTATTATGGCTTGCTCAAATCTCATGTGCTGTGGGGTATGATAATTCCTGAAAAAGCAGTTCTTCTGGCAGATTAAGAGAACAGTTTGCTTTTGCCTCAGGCCATTAACATTTTAATAAAACAGTAGTCAACTGTGATAACAATTCATCTTTAGGGGACTTTATCTATTATTAACCTTATTAAATAACAAGTTTATCATTGCTGACATGTAGATTTTCCAACCTTCATCAAACATGCTTCTCACTCCAACTCTCTTTCACTCTGTCTCTCTTTAAAAATTTAGTTCAGTTAAGCTGAATTTCTGTGCCAAGCACATGTTTACAAGTTTGTTGGTCTGTTTTCCTTTGGAGCAATTTGAAAATGATCATCATTCCCAATAACAGTTAATTAAGCTAAACTCGTTTCATGTGCTTTGTTGAGGACCACAGTCTGTTAAGCAGGCATAATTTACTAATTCTGACTGATTTTTGTGAATTAGACAGTTGTCAATCTTAAGAAAATTTTGCTCTAGGAAAGAGCAGGAGGTCAAGAGATATGTTAAATTTTATTTTCACATGGCAATAAGGTGGTATAATAGGCAATTATGTTCCTTACCAACAGCATGATGCCCAACATTTTTAATTGAAATAAACATCCTATTTAATCTAAAATTAACAAGAGAAAATAAATCCAACATTAATCTTCTAAAATGCATGAAGAAGAAAAGGAAGGTATAGAAATATAATTGTTCATGAAGTGCTTGGGGAACTCACACTGATCCACTACTATGATAGTCATAGGCTGGACAAAGAGAAAGAATAGTTAGAAGGTAGGATTTTACAAACTGTTTTAGAAATAATTTTAAAGTATGAAAACTCATAAATGTTTAAACTAAAATAAAAGGAAGTCAGGAAGGATGCTCTGATTAATTTAAATCAGGGGAAGGCTAATTAGGACTGGGACTTTAAAACTCTGCAGCAATGTACAGAATCCGTTCTGCTGTGAAGTCTGGAAGCAGGTAAACTCTATGGAAGGTAGTTACAGGAGGCTACACAAAAGAGGGAGAGGATCTAAACTTGGTAGAGAGGGGAATAAGGAGGCAAATGAGATACACAATGGTCACTTTGAAGAATATTCAGTAGAACCTGATGAAAGATGAAAGATGCTTTGGAGAAAAAAATAACTCTGGGATTTTCAGTATGAATAACTAGAGTGTTGATGTCATTAGCCATCAATTGTGACAGAAAAGCACAAAGATATATGTTTAAGTGAGAAGATATTGAGTTCTGTTGCCATATGTGTATGTTTGGAGTTTGTGGATGACATCTAGGTGCTGAAACAAGAGTTTCTACTGAGGTAGGAAAAAATCAACAAAGCTGCTATGTTGTACATTTGCATTTCTAGAACTAAGCAAACCTAACCTTTTGGGTTAAAAAAATACACATGTACTTGAGGTCCACATTAGGACAAAACATTTTCCCAGCTTGTATTCATTCCAACTTCTATTCATTTTGCATTTGTACTTCCTAAAACTATCTCTAATAAATCTCTTTCTGTCCATTTCCACACTCATTGACTTACTCTTGCATGGTCTAATATAATAGTCACTCAGCTGGTAGTCCTGCCTTCAAGTTCAATCCCTGACAGATATATTTACTACATAGCTATCAGAATGATTGCTATAGAATGGAAACATATATGTTAAAACAATGCTCCCAGGGTCTTCCCTGGAGGCACAGTGGTTGAGAATCCGCCTCCCAATGCAGGGGACACGGGTTAGATCCCTGGTCTGGGAAGATCCCACATGCCGCAGAGCAACTAAGCCTGTGCACCATGACTACTGAGCCTGCGCTCTAGAGCCCGTGAGCCACAACTACTGAGCCTGCGTGCCTAGAGCCTGGGTTCCACAACGAGAGAAGCTAGTGCAATGAGAAGCCCACACACTGCAACGAAGAGTAGCCCCCGCTTGTCACAACTAGAGAAAGCCCCCATGCAGCAGTGAAGACCAAACACAGCCAAAAATAAATAAATAAAATAAATAAATTTATTTTTTAAAAAAACAAAAAAACAATGCTTCCAGCCAATGGAACTATGGACCATATTCCAGGAATGCAAGGATTCTTCAATATATGCAAATCAATCAACATGATACACTAAACCAACAAACTGAAGGAGAAAAACCATATGATCATCTAAATAGATGCAGAGAAAGCTTTTGACAAAATTCAACGCCCACTTATGATAAAAACCCTGAAGAAAGTAGGCATAGAGGGAACTTTCCTCAACATAATAAAGGCCATATATGACAAACCCACAGCCAACATTGTCCTCAATGGTGAAAAATTGAAACCATTTCCACTAAGATCAGGAACAAGACAAGGTTGCCCACACTCACCATTCTTATTCAACATAGTGTTGGAAGTTCTAGCCACAGCAATCAGAGAAGAAAAAGAAATAAAAGGAATCCAAATTGGAAAAGAAGAAGTAAAGCTGTCACTGTTTGCAGATGACATGATACTATACACAGAGAATCCTAAAGATGCTACCAGAAAACTACTAGACCTAATCAATGAATTTGGTAAAGTAGCAGGATACAAAATTAATGCACAGAAATCTCTGGCATTCTTATACACTAATGATGAAAAATCTGAGAGTGAAATTAAGAAAACACTCCCATTTATCACTGCAACAAAAAGAATAAAATATCTAGGAAAAAACCTACCTAAGGAGACAAAAGACCCGTATGCAGAAAATTATAAGACACTGATGAAAGAAATTAAAGATGATACAAATAGATGGAGGGATATACCATGTTCTTGAATTGGAAGAATCAACATTGTGAAAATGACTCTACTACCCAAAGCAATCTAAAGATTCAATGCAATCCCTATCAAACTACCACTGGCATTTTTTACAGAACTAGACCAAAAAAAATCACAATTTGTATGGAAACACAAAAGACCACGAATAGCCAAAGCATTCTTGAGAAAGAAAAATGGAGCTGGAGGAATAGGGTCCCTGACTTCAGACTATACTACAAAGCTACAGTTTTCAAGACAGTATGGGACTGGCACAAAAACAGACATATAGATCAATGGAACAGGATAGAAAGCCCAGAGATAAACCCACACACATATGGTCACCTCATCTTTGATAAAGGAGGCAAGAATATACAGTGGAGAAAAGACAGCCTCTTCAATAAGTGGTGCTGGGAAAACTGCACAGCTACATGTAAAAGAATGAAATTAGAACACTCCCTAACACCATACACAAAAATAAACTCAAAATCGGTTAAAGATCTAAATGTAAGGCCAGACACTATCAAACTCTTAGAGGAAAACATAGGGAGAACACTCTATGACATAAATCACAGCAAGATCCTTTTTGACCCATCTCCTAGAGAAATGGAAATAAAAACAAAAATAAACAAATGGGATCTAATGAAACTTAAAAGCTTTTGCACAGCAAAGGATACCATAAACAAGTCCAAAAGACAACCCTCAGAATGGGAGAAAATATTTGCAAATGAAGCAACTGACAAAGGATTAATCTCCAAAATTTATAAGCAACTCATGCAGCTCAATAATAAAAAAACAAACAACCCAATCCAAAAATGGGCAGAAGAATTAAATAGACATTTCTCCAAAGAAGATATACAGATTGACAACAAACACATGAAAGTATGCTCAACATCATAAATCATTAGAGAAATACAAATCAAAACTACAAGGAGATATCATCTCACACTGGTCAGAATGGCCATCATCAAAAAATCTAGAAACAATAAATGCTGGAGAGGGTGTGGAGAAAAGGGAACACTCTTGCACTGTTGATGGGAATGTAAATTGATACAGCCACTATGGTGAACAGTATGGAGGTTCCTTAAAAATCTTCAAATAGAACTACCATAAGACCCAGCAATCCCACTACTGGGCATGTACCCTAAGAAAACCATCATTCAAAATGAGTCATGTACCAAAATGATCACTGCAGCTCTATTTACTATAGCCAGGACATGGAAGCAACCTAAGTGTCCATCAACAGATGAATGGATAAAGAAGATGTGGCACATATATACAATGGAATATTACTCAGCCATAAAAAGAAACGAAATTGAGTTATTTGTAGTGAGGTGGATGGACCTGGAGTCTGTCATACAGAGTGAAGTAAGTCAAAGGAGAAAAACAAATACTGTATGCTAACACATATATATGGAATCTAAGAAAAAAAAATGTTATGAAGAGCCTAGGGGTAAGACGGGAATAAAACACAGACCTACTAGAGCATGGACTTGAGTATATGGGGAGGAGGAAGGGTAAGCTGTGATGAAGTGAGAGAATGGCATGGACATATATACACTACCAAACGTAGGGTGGATAGCTAATGGGAAGCAGGTGCATAGCACAGGGAGATCAGCTCGGTGCTTTGTGGCCACCTAGAGGGGTGGGATAGGGAGGGTGGGAGGGAGGGAGATGCAAGAGGGAAGAAATATAGGAACATATGTATAAGTATAACTGATTCACTTTGTTGTAAAGCAGAAACTAACACATCACTGTAAAGCAATTATACTCCAATAAAGATGTTAAAACAAATAAAATTGATTTTGTAATGCATTTTTACTGTCTGAAATAGAATTTATATATATATTTAACCCACCAACACATTTAGTTTAAAAAAACTAAATGTAAAATAATATAATATAAAAATAATAAAGATAAAATAAAATAAAAGAAATCTGTGATAAAATAATATGTATCTCAATATGTGAATGTTCAGGCACCAACCAGAAAACATAATGAAAAAAAACATTGATTGTATATATATGTGTATATATATATATATATATATATATATACATATATATACATATATATATGGAATCTTAATGGTTAAATGGACAAATGTAGTCCAGTGCAGATATGTGGGTTGATGACAGAAAATCTGATGTATAGTATAGCAAGTACAATTCACATAAGTGTAAAGTAGATTTAAGGTGAAGGTTTAGATCAATCTAATTCAGCTTTAATAAAAATGAATGTTGAACATGACACTTCAAAGTTTCATGGAGGGGAGAAGAAATTCTTTATTATGTGGAAATGTCCCACACATTGTAAGAGAGTATAATCTCTGGCACCCTCCTACTAAATGTCAGTAGTATCTCCTAGATGATATAAAATCTAACGTTGCTCTCCTAAGGAGCATATTACCACCATTGAGAACAAGCTTTATATCTTTCAAAGACTGTACATGTTCCAGAAGTTTCAAATTTTGTTCCATGCTGCATGATGCCACTTATGATCTGATCCCAGCTGTTTCTTTCATGACTGCTGCCTCAACATTTATGCCGAAGTCATTCTAAATTACTTTGTATTTGGGGGAAATTTGTTTGTTTGCCTTTTCCTCATATGGTTCGCTCTGCCTAGAATGATGATGATAAAGATGATATTAAAACAAACTTATGTCTAATATTTCTAAATGCTAATTAATCACATCTTTCCTACTTTTTAAGCACTGAGTCAATAGATAATAGACACAAAAATATATTTGTAGGGCTTCCCTGGTGGCGCAGTGGTTGAGAATCCGCCTGCCGATGCAGGAGACACGGGTTCGTGCCCTGGTCCGGGAAGATCCCACATGCCGCGGAGCAACTAAGCCCGTGAGCCATGGCCGCTGAGCCTGTGCGTCCGGAGCCTGTGCTCCGCAACGGGAGAGGCCACAGCAGTGAGAGGCCCGCATACCGCAAAAAAAAAAAAAAAAAAAAAAAAAAAAAAAATATATATATATATATATATATATATATATATTTGTAGATGAAAGTGTACTATCAAGGGATTTCTACTTTTAGTGGTAAACACTGGACTTGTCTTTTACAGACAATTTTTTTTGCTGAGAACAACTATAAAATCTAGAAAAAAACATGTTTGTGTTTTTCTCTACATTGTAGAACTACCAACATAGCAAGGACATGACAGGCAATATTTGGAAAGAAGGAAAACACAGAAGGATGACTCTAATATTCATTGCTATTTTTTTCTCTTGGAACATTTGCTGATTCACAGGCAGTGGCTGACATGCTGAGAAGCTGACAGAGAGATGGTAGGTGAGAGAAACTGAGCAGAGACTCCAGCAGTCTTATGGGCCTGGGAACGTTAAGTGTTGGGTCAGAATCCACGAAAGAGAAGGAGTATGATAATCATAACAGATGTTTGGTTGTGATTTTCAAAAATAACTTCAGAAAGGTAGTAGTTAACTAGAAACAGACCATCCTTTACAGAGACTGAATTCCAGCTTCAAATCAGCTTAATTCCTAGAAAAAGTGATTGTTTTGTATCATAGCCACTGCACAGAAGAAAAACTTACAGCCTGTCTAAAGGAAAATAGCATCACTTAGAGCCTTAAATTTCTTTACAATGGTTTATACACTATACATGGTTGGGCATGTAAGAAAAAGTTACCAGGCATTACCAAGACAAAAACTGGTAACCAAAAATCAAGAGGAAAAACATATGCAGAAATAGACTGAAGAAGTGGAGATATTGGAGTTATTAAACACAGAATTTAAGATATTTCTGATTAAAAAGTACAACGACTTAGACTATAAAATACAGAATTTCAAAAACAACTGAGTTTGTTTTTTAAAAAATCAAACGGAAATTCTGAACTGTATGACAAAAACTTTCAGAACTAAATTGAGATTTGAACTACTAACCACATAAGGTGAGAGAAAACTTACAGTCTGAATCTAACTGGGTTGACAGCCAGCTAAAAAAAAATTCAAGATTTTCCAGAGGATTATAACAGAACTCAGTGACTACACAACACAACAATTATAATCTCCAGGGCATATTCCAAAATTGCTTAACTTACAAAGAAGCTGAAAAATTTGAGGGGAAAGACAATGAATAGATTCCAGACAAAGAAGAGAAAGGGAATTATCAAAGATTTAAAATCAGCTACCATAACAATGAACAATGTGGAAAGGAAAAGATCCTTGAATTACATGAAAAGACAGAAAATCTCAGCAGAGAAATGAAAATACATAAAGACAAAAGGAAATTTAAATTTTTTTTAATATAATATCTGAATTTTTAAATGGATTTAATATGGCCTTAATATCAGGATGGAGATTTATTTAGAAGTAATTTAACTTGAAGATAGTTCATAAAGGTTGTCCAACCTGAAATTGGAAAGATTAGTTTAAAAATGGACTAAACTTCAGGGACCTATGAGACAATATCAAAAATAATAAGTACATATAATTTGAGTCCCATTAGGACTAGATTGGGAAGCAATGATATTTGAAGAAATAATGGTGAAAAACTTCCCAAATTTGGTGAAAATACAAATCTACAGTTTAAGAAGCTTTGCAAATCTAAACAAGATAATTTCAAGGAAAACCATGCTTAGATACATCATAATCAAACTATTAAATATCAAAGATAAAGTATGGAAAACAGCTAGAGAAAATAGGACACCCTACATACCAGGGAACAGTGATTAAAATAATTGCATATTTCTCATGATAGACAATGAAGCACATCTTTAAGGGGTTACAAGTAAAAAAGTCAAAACAAATTTTATTCACAACGTATCCTTCAGAAATGAAATCAAAAGACATTTTCAGACAAAGTAAAACTAACAGAATTTTTCACCAGCTGACTTGCTTTATAAAAAATGATAAAAAGGGGTTTCCTCAGACAGAAGGAAAATGATCCCAGAGAGAACCGAGGATCTTCAGAAATTAAGAAAGAGGATCAAAAATAGTAAATGTCTGGCTAAATATAAGACTACATTTAACTCTAGTTTTTAAATTATATGTAAGTATTTAAAGCAAAATTATACCATTATCTGGCAGAGCTGCCAAAATATCGAGAGTTAATAAATGTGAAATGTTTTAAGGAGAGTGGGTATGAGGACTTTTTTCTAGGTTTCTACATGTATGTGACACGGTACAATTTTAGTTCTAAGTAAACTACGATAGATTAGATATGTATATTGTAATCCCTAGAGCGATGAATAAAAAATACAAAGAAATAGAACCAAAAAAGTCAAGAGGTAAATTAAAATATTGTAAAATATACAAATAATACAAAAGAGAGAAGAAAAGTGGGAAGTGATGGAAAGAAAAACAGAAAACAAAAAATTAAAATAGTAGACTTAAAGAGAAGCAAGTAATTGCTACCTATAAGAAAAAAATTTTTTAATTAAAAATCACATTATCATATGACCCAGCAGTTCTACTTCTGGGCATATACCCAAAAAATTGAAAGTGGGGACTCAAATATTTGTACTCACAAGTTCATAGCAGCATTATTCACAATAACCAAACAAGAGGCAGTAACCCAAGTGTCCAAAGATGGATGAATGGATAAGCAAAATGTGGAATATATATTACTCCACCTTAAAAGGAAGGAAATTCTGATACATGCACAACATTGATGAATCCAGAGGATGTTATGCTAAGTAAAATAAGCCAATCATAAAAAGATAGTGTATGATTCTATTTATATGAAGTTCCCAGAGTAGTCAAATTCATAGAGACAGGGAGTAGAAGGGTGGTTGTCAGGGGCTGAGGGAAGGGTCAAATGTGGAGTTGCTGTTTAATGGGTTTTGCAAGATGGAAAGTGTTCTGGAGATCGATTGCACAACAACGTGAAGATACTTACTACTGAACTGCATGCTTTAAATGGTTAGGGTGATAAATTTTATGTTATGTGTATTTTACCATGATTTTAAAAAATCTCTTCAAACTCACAATAAGATCGCAGACAACCCAATAAAAACTGGAGCAAACATTTGAACAGACATCTCGTAACTGAAGACAAACAAATTGCAAAAAAAAAAAAAAAAATCAGCAACATTGCTAGTCATCAGGAAAAGACAAATTCAAAACACATATAACTACATCCCATTATAATGGCTAAAATTAAAATTACTTACCATACCAAGTATTAGAAAAGATGTGGAACTGCTTGTGGGAATTCAAAATGACACAACTAACTTAGAAAACTGGGTTTTTCTTTAAAAGTTAAACATACATCTGTCACTTCTCTTCTAGATAGTTCCAAAATATATGTGTGACCACATAAAGACTATGCAATTGAAATTTATATACCATTTGTATCATTAAAAGTAATAAAAATTTAGATTTAAAATAAATATGCATCTTTATATATCCATATATACATTACGTTGTCAATTTTTCATATTAAGCTTTTATAGAGTAATTTGTTATATAAAGGTAGAGTTACAAGAAAGTAATACCATTTCTTAAAGTTCTTCTATGTGTCAGATCTCTTATATACACTGTAATGTTTAATCCCTACATCAAATTACATTGGCTAAAATTAATTGAGCACTTGCTATTTGCTAAAAACTTTAAACAAGAAATTTGATGTAAGTATTTTCATTGTTTTCCTTTTACTTGGCTTTTATATAGAAAAAAAACCAGTTACATACTTAAAAGCTCACAGTCCAAAGTAAAGCTTTGCTCAGAAGCCTTTAGATCAGTGGTTCTCAGTTGGGGGGATAATTTTGTCCCCCAGAGGACATTTGGCAAGCTCTGGAAACATTTCTGGATATCACAATCAGCGAGATACTATTGGCATCTAGTGGGTAGAGGCTAGGAATGCTGCTAAACGTCCTACAACACACAGGACAGTCTTCCACAACAGAGAATTATCTGGCCAAAAATGTTAATAGCGTCACCGAGGTTGTGCCACCTACATTAGACATATAAATCAAAACCCTCATCTCTCTGCTAGAATTATACTCCATTCACTTTTCTTCCCAGGTCCCATCCCCCCTTTCATGATTGCATGGATTCAGTGTAAAAGGAGAGACAGAAATGACGATGGGGTCTACGTACACCTTCTCTATTCCTGGAAGCTGCCCTCATGTAAGTGCTGCCATAATTTTCCTGCTTTTAATCCTTTCTCTCACTGATGGTGCAACCTATTTAGCACTTCCTCTGTGGTGGCTAAATACTCACTTCTATACATCTCCCTTCTGTGTATGAATATTGGGATTTTGGTATGCAGCAACGAGAGGCTGCCTGGCTCTTAACATTTTACTATGTTCTTTCTTGTTTTACATGCCCCAGTCCTCTTTGTGATTTAACCATCAGCCTTCCACAAGTGTTCTCCATTACAACTTCTCTTTGTGCACTAACATTAAGAAAAGTGATCAAATGTATAGCCTTACAAAGTACAAGAATAGAAAACAGGAAGTTGGTTACAAATTTAAATCTAGACAGCTCATTCTGAACTATAATTCCATTCCATCTTCTCTCCTGTTCAATCAAAAGAGCCTTGGCACCCATTTTTTGGCTAATCTAGCACTGACTTTACTTTTTGTCAGGATGACAGCTGCAATAATGGACTTGTAATTAGAACAGAATATTCTATGTCAAGATGATGCTCACTTCAAGCTTTCTATCTAAAAGGCCTCGGGATTTTTCTTGAATGAACTACTGTAAAGCCAGCCTTCCAAGTTGCTCTTGGCTTTACCCACATCTTCAAAACTGCAAAATTAAATAGCAACCTTCTGTAATAGAACATTGCCTCCACCTGCAGTTAGAAAGACATTCACAACAAGAACCCCACTTCTAAAAAAAAAAAATAGTTTTCTTTAGCAAAGAACTTGGAAGAAGATGGTTTATTTAGAAGAATTTCAGATAACCATTAATTTTGAATTATCTGAAACAGTATGACTTCCAGAAACAGTTAATAATAGATTTCTATATTTTAATTGATGAATCATGGGTACACATATTAGTACTCTGGTTTGGCTAAAATAGATATTTAAGTAGAGTGAGGTTCCAAGGATTTATCTGAAGTATCCCTGATTGTGTTGGTTCAGTTTTATCCTCACCAAATCATCTGTATAAGATTTCTTCTTACATTTCTCAGTAACTGACCTAAAAGTTTTATCCTAGGTATTTCCATGGTTTGGTCTTTGGTGCCCCACATCACTGTAGATATGAGACCTCTGAGAAGGTAGCAAGAACTTTTGACCTGCACATTTTATTCAATTTATATTTCTCTCAAATGTTCATGCTTATTAGTATTCCTAAGTTGTCAAAATCTAGGCATTAATGAATTTACAACGACTAAGTCTGTAAAAAGAGGAGACAAAGCTGAAAACCCAGCAAAGACTCTACACAAGGTAACAGTAGTTCTTGCTCATTTTGAAATGTATTCTTTCCCTCTGACTTGAGATTTGCCATTTTTAGGATGGTCCAAATTCAATGTGATCATGGGAATAGCCTAAGGTGAGTTAGGTTCCTTTCTGACTACACCCAAATATTACTGGCTACTGAACAGCCAGAAAGCAAAGACGAAGGATATCTGAGATGGGCAGTGATCACAATGGAGTATAAGCATCTAATCCAAGGAGGGCAACTTCTGAAAGCTTTAGGTGTTAAGCTTAGAACATCTTCTTGATACAGTATCAGTATTACTCTGATACTCAATGTTAAATAGAAATAGAAAAGGGTGAGATTAATTTGCTAATCTATGTAACTTTAGAAATGAATTGAGTCTGTAAGAATTAAAGCAAAGGACCTGTACACAAGCACTGTACTCTAGGAGATGAGGTTTCTCTAACTGGAGTTCAGGTTAACAATTCTGATAACGTTATACATATATACTGAAAATGAACAGAACAACCCAAGTAAATAGATGGCAGATGGTAGGAGCCAGGTTTTTCACTACTGCAGTAGGAGGCTACAAACAAGTAAGAGGAGAAACCAGAGTGATCCACGTGGTGTAATGGATTAGAGTTGAAGACATCAGTATGATCTCAGATACAGATGGTTACATGCAGAAATATTTAGAGAAATGTGTGTATATAGCCATATAAATGTATATATTCACATAATGGAAGCATACATATGTATATGTATAGGTGTGCATGCGTGCATGCGTGTGTATATATATAAACACACACACATATATAACCATGCATACATATATTTCCTGCTGACAGCTGAGAAGGCCTGGTAGCAATGACATTCCAGTAGCAACTAGCACACCTAGTGCCCAAATCTGTGTTTCTAGTACCATTCTCCAATAAAAGGCTTCTTGGAGAAATGGCTGTTTCTAAGACTTGAGAAGCAAAGACACATGGACCATCTTGTAATGTCAGGATGTTAGAAAGTGCTAAAAACAAACAAAAGAATAAAAAGCCTCCACAATAATGGGAATGTATCAAAGGAACAGAGGAACCGACTGAAAGAATTCCCAATGGCCAAAGGTAGAATAATTTGAGCAAGAAGATAAACAACGTAGTCCTGGACTATAACCCAAAGTGCAAAATAAATATCCATGAGTTCATGCCGATATAATTAATGATTGAATAAATGGCAGAGGATAGAAAAATATTCCTGTGCAGAAATAATTTATGTAGCTCTTCCATATTAAAGAGAGAGAGCGTAACCCCCCACTCTAAATGTGGACTGTGCGCAGTGACCTTCTTCCAAAGAGCATAGTATGGAAAGGGAGGGGGGAAAAGAGTAACTTCACAGTGGGGAATTTGAAAAACACTAATTTAAACCAGGTGATCAAGGTCAACATCAATGGTGACAAGTTATACTGATAGTGTGTACCCTTGATATGATGTGATATGAATGCATTTCATCTCTGTGGATTTCTTCCCCAAAACCCATAACCTCAGTTGAACCATGAAAAAAACATCAGACAATGCCCAATCCAGAGACATTCTACAAGGTACCTGACGGGCAGTTCTCCACAAAATTGTCAAGGTCAATTAAAAATAAGAAAAGTCTGAGAAACTGTCACAACCAAGAGAAGCCTAAGGAGACTTGACAACTAAATGCAGTGTGGTACCCTGGATGGGATCCTGGAACAGAAAAACAAAAAAAAACAAAACTGAGGGAATCTGAATAAATTACAGACTTTAGTTAACATTAATGTATAAATATTGGCTCATCAATTGTAACAGTTATACAGTGATGTAATATAACACAGCTATGTAAGACGTTAATAGGGGAAACTGAGTATGAGTATACAAGAACTCACTGTACTTCCTTCACAATAATTCTGTAAATCTAAAACTGTTCTACAATAAAAAGATTATTTTAAAAAATAATAAAATGTTCTCATTTGAATTTACTGTACATCTGCAAAAGTGAGACGGACCCTAGGCAGAGCCAAACATATGAAAGTTGCACATGGTGCCAAACTTATCACCCAAACGCTTGCTCCAGAACACGAGTCTAAGCTTGATATCCGTATCTCAGCACCCTTCCTTAATCGAGCTTGTTACCTGTTATCAGACTTCCCTCTCTATTCCATATTACAATCCCATACATGAGTACTCAGCAAGTCAATCTGATAAGCAAATCTATGGTAACAGAACAAGGTAAAAGAGCATCAGCCAGTTACCATAGCAGCACAGTCAACTGTGGTCTTTTGGAGGTAAGACTCCAATCCCTTAATGACTCTCATAGTGGGGATGTCACACAAGGAAGGAGGAGGGTGAGGTTCAATAGCAGAGGCATAGTAAGCTAGGTCATACAAGGTCTCTATTCCCTTATGTATATTTATGCACCTAAAGTAGGTCTATCTCTTTGGAAGTCAGTCATCAAATTTCTCAAGATATCCCATAACACAGAGACTTAGCCAGTGAGAGCTTGTAGAAATAACCATGAAAAAAACAGATCAAATTATGTTAGTCTTCAGAAGACTGTCATAGACCTTTCCTATTTCATTAGCTTTACTCTATTTGGGAGATCACTGCTGGGTATATGCTTCCTGTTATGTTCTTCCATGAAATCATACCCTTTTCTATTTTCTCCAAAATATAAGGCTTATGGCAAAAACACTCCATGGATGAGCATCGTATTAATATACCAGGAAGAAAATGTCATTCAAAGGACTCTATGAAATACCAGGGCCAAATTACATTGGCTTGCGAAGCAAGCATACCTCATCCATTTCGTCTCTTGCTAGTTATTCTAGTAGCTGCCTCTTAAAAAAATCATTTAAATCAAACCACACTTCCCCTTACAGACAAACGAAATCACTTGCAGTTAATCCATCTCCTACTTTATTGCCCATAGAAATGAAGAACAGGTCGCACAAGCACAGTGTACAACAGGAGGCTGGGAGACAGCAGTCATCCATTTCCTCATAGTATACAAGTTCGATCGTGTTTGGCTAATTATCCCATTAACCTGTACCTAAAGATCCAATTACTCCAGCTGCGGGTGATTGAATAAAGGGCAATTGCAACAGATACCAGGCAGGGGACATGTGCACTCCTCATCTGTAAAGTTTGTAATTGCTGGTTTGGTCTTTCACCAAGAAATTCCTATGGCAGCAAAGATAACTGAAGTATTTCCGCAGGGCCGTTTCTAAACTGGTAAATACTCATTTAAATTTTAGATGTTTATTATGAATCCAAGTACTCTTCCTTCTCTTAAGTTCACATTTGTTCTATTACCACACTTTTTCTTATAGGATTTAAAAGATCAAGCCTACTGAATCAGATTCTTTCTTTCCAGGCATTTTCCCTACAATTCAGGTAGCTGTCATTAGAAACAGAAGTCCCCAATTCACATTAGGTAATGCATGAACCAACACTTTCTTTGGATGTGATGAAGTACGTATAAATTATGAGAGTAAAATTTTCCTATAAAAAGTAATCCTGTATTAAATAACTAGCATAAACATTTAGTTATGGTCTCTGATCTCTGATGTACTCTCAGTGTTGCCCACAAATCCTTTCATTATTTTCTAGTTGGGTGCCCAAAAGAAACTCACAAACTTTTTGTCTCTTCATCTTAAATATTCAATCCCATCTCTACTGTCAGTCTGAGCAGATGAGTTCACCCTACCTCACAGTGAAACAGACATCATCATCAAAAACCATTAAATGTCTGCTACATGGATCCCCTTCAACCACACCCAACTTCTCCTCTTCCTACTTTCCACCAAAGTCTTACCTGGATCTCAATCTCTCCCATCTTCCCAGAAACCTATTTACTCAGTTGATTATCTTCTCGTTTCTTCTCATTTCTCATTATGTTTGGCCACTACCTCTTCCTCTCTATTTGTTTCCTCTCATCAACATTTATACATGCTCAAGACATTGCTATCTTAAAAAAAAACAAAACCACAACTCTTCAGCTGGCATTCTCCCCCAGCAACCTCACTATCACTCTTTTCCTTTTTACAACCAAACTTCTTTAAAATATAAGATCCGTTCTTTCTGTGTGGGCGCACCTCCTCATGGCTCAGTCCACTCCAATGGAGTTTGTGCTCATGCTACTCCAAAATGGATGTTGTCATGGCCACCAGTGAGATCAACAGACAATCCTTAATACTGACTTCATATCTAATTGTTAAACACCATCTCTTTCTCCTCTTTTCTTGGTTTACACAACTCTTCATTTTTGTTCCTCCTTCTTTTCTATCTCCTCTTATCATTTACCTTTTCCTCCCCAGATAGCTATATGGCATATTCCCTGACTTTCTTAAGGTTCTTATTCAAATTTCATCTACTCAGTAAAGCTTTCTTTCCTCATATTTAAAATTGATAATTTCCTAAGTAAAATAACAAGCATTGATGAGGCTGTGGAGAAACTGGAATGCTTCTGCGCTCTTTGTGGAAAGTAAAATGGCGCGTCCACTATGGAAAACAGTATGAAGGTTCCTCAAAAAAATAAAAATAGAATTGCTGTATGATCCAGAAATTCCATCTCTGGGTATATGCCCCAAATAATTGAAAGCAGGGACTTGAACAGGTATTTGTACACCTATGTTCATAGCAGCATTGTTCACAACAGGCAAAAGGTGGGAAGCAACCAAAATGTTGAGGACGTTATGCTAAGTAAAATAAGCCAATCACACACAAAAAATTACTGCATGATTCCACTTTTATGAGGTTGGCACTGCATTAAATTTATAGATCAATATGTGGAAATTTGATATACCTAAATATTGAATCTTCTAATCCATCAGCATGGTATGTTCCTCAATTTATTTATTTTAAAATAAATCAATAATGTGGAAGGAAGGAAGGAAGAAAGAGGGAAGGAGGGAGGGAGAAAGAAAGAAAAGAAATGATTCCTACTCTAAGCCTGATTCCTTTGCTATAATCAATGCATCATCCTTTTGGTGCCTATTGATCGCCCATCTCTTAAAAGATGAAAGGACTAATTACTCAATTTCGTTAGTCTACTATTCCAGACAGTTCTGGTATCCACATATGTCATCTAAAAGTACATAAACCTTATCCAGATCAATAATCCATTTACTCACAGAAGATGGAGAGAATAAAAATGGTATCATATAGTTTAAAATAAAGAGTAATGTATATTCACATAGCACTCTTGAGTTTACAAAGCAGCTTCATACATTATAATTGAATTGTTTTGACAATTACTCTATAAGATATGTTTGATAATAATAATAAACAGCATTTATTGAGAACAATGTTCTACTACAGCTTGTGTTTTTATAATACCAACTACTCAGGAACAATATCATTATAACATGGTAGTAGCTGTGTTGGTTCATACATAGTTGTGTTGGTTCTAGTTCCTAGGCCCTAAGAAAGATCTGGAGTACCAGAATTATAACTAACCAGAAGAAAAGGCAAAAGCATAGACAAATAATTGTAAAAAAGAAAAATAAAGTCAAAGTACTCACTTTACCCTGTTTCAAGACTTACCATAAAGCTACAGCAACCAAGACACTGTGGTATTGTTAAAAAATAGACAAATAGATAAGTGGAACAGAGCACATAGTTCAGAAATACAGTCAAGTGATATTTGACAAAAGTGCAAAATCAATTCAATTGAGAAAGTATAGTGTCTTCAACAAATAGTACTGGAACAATTGGATGTCCATAGATAAAAAATGTAAACCTCAATACATACCTTACACCTTATACAAAAATCAATTCATTATGGATCATAGACCTGAATATAAAATGTAAAACTATAAAAATCTAGGAAAAAATATAGGAGAAAATCTGCATGACTTTGGGTTTGGAGACGAATTTTTATAAGCCATAAACCCAAACCTTTAAATTTAAAAATTGACAAATTAGGCTTTATTAATACTTAAAATTTGTGCTCTGCAAAAAACACTTAAGAAAATGAAAAGGCAAGCCACAGAATGGGAGAAATACTTGCCAATGATATATCCAGTAATTTGTATCCAGAATCTATAAAAACTTATGAAACTCAACAATTAGAAAATTTTAAAACACAATTAAAAGTAGGCAAAAGATCTGAACAGAAACTTCACCAAAAATTGGCAAATAAGCATTTGAGAGATTTTCACCATCACTGTCATTAGGAAATTGAAATTTAAAATCACAATGAGATACCAATCTACACATATTAGAAGAGCTAATTTAAAAAACAAACAAACCACCTAACAATATCAAATGCTGATGAGGATGCAGAACAACAAAGGGCTCTCATTCATTGCTGGTGAGAAGACAAAATGGTGCGGCCATCTTGGAAGACAGTTTAGCACTTTATTATAAAGTTAAACACAGATTATTCAATCCAACAATCGTGCTCCTGGGTATTATTCAATCCAATAATCGTGCTCCAAGTCAAATGAAGGCTTGTGTTCACACAGAAACCTGTATGTGATATTCACAGCATTTATTTATAATTACCCCAAACTGGAAGCAATAAAGATGTCCTTCAACTAGTGGATGAATAAACTGTTACATCCGTACAATAGAATACTATTCGATTGTAAAAATATCAAGCTATTGATTCACATGACATGGATGACTCTTAAATGCATTTTGTTAAGTAAGAAAGTCAAACCCCAAAAGCTACAAATTATAGGATCTCATTAACCTTGCATCAGAAAAAGTCAAAACTATATGAATGAAACACAGATCAATGGTTTTCAGGGGTTGGGGAAATGAGAAAGGATGACTAAAAAGGGAAGCACAGGGAACTTTTCACGGTAATGGAACTGTTCTCTATAGTCCGGGAGTGGTGGACTGTATGCATTTGCCAAAACTCATAGAAATGCACAATACACATCCCAAAGAGTGAACATTAATATATCCACATTAAAAGCAAAACCAAACAGAATGTTAGGGGGGATACCAGATGGAGTATAAAGTAGGGGGGATACCAGATGGAATATAAAGTGTGACAAATGAATCTAACTGTATTACAAATGTATAAATAACCCCACTGGAGGGGTGGTAGTAAAAAAAAAAAAAAAAAAGCTGATCTAAATAACTTTGAAAACAGTGTTTTGACTAGAAATTGTAAGGCTAAGTAAAGACAAAAGGAACTGCACATAAACATTGCACTCTAGTTGGTAGCTTTGTTTTTCATGAAGAAATGAATTAATTCTGAAATTGCCTTAAATAAATACTGGCAACAAACAGATAAGTAAATGGACGGTGGATGTTGAGAGCAGCTTTATCTCTGTCAAAGAAGGAAGTTACAGATAAACAAGGAGTAAAAGGGAGCTAGGATGAACCATGGAATACTGGAGTAGAGTCAGAGACATGAACTCCTGTTTAGTTTACTATGTAAACAAATGGATAGATGCAGAGAAAAAGTGGCACAATATGTGTATGTGTAGGTTAGTATACATACATATATTTCATAACTCTGCTAAAAGGGCTTAGAAGCATTGACACCCCAGCAAGAGCATGCATACACAATACCCAAATCTTGGTTTCTGGGCACCATTCTCCAATGACAGGAAGCTTCTTGGATAAGTAGTTAATTCCAGGACTATAACAGGAAACTACAAGTTGAGCCTGGAGCATCTTTTAGGGCCAGAAATTAAGGAAGTACCCCCCACCCCCGCAAAGAAAAGGATATTAGCATGTCAAGGGACACAGAAGCCAACTTGAAAGTGCTTCCAATGACCAAAGCTGGAAGAACTTGAGTAACAAAATAAATTATGTACTATGGTATTATAATCTGAAGAATTATATAAATAATAAATGATTATGCATGAATCCATACTGATATAAATTAATGATTGGAATAAATAATCAGGATAAGAGGCTAAACCTTTCTTACAAAAAAATTCCAAAAATATATGGAATGAAGCTTAATTTCCTCCTCCTGAGTGTGGGCAGGAGTTAGTGGTTCACTTACTAATGATAGAGTCTGTAAAGTTACAGCTACAAACAACAGCTTGTCACATGGATAACATATGTTCCCTACACGATGTGTTTAAAAGGATACTGCACTTCGTGGTATTCTTTCCCCAAACCTATGACTACTGTTTAATCATAAAGAAAATAGCAGACAAACCTCAACTGAAGGACATTCTACAAAATACCTGACCAGAGCTCCTCAAAACTTCCCAGGTAATGAAAACCAGAGAAAAACTGTGAAACTATCACAGACCAGACGATACTAAGAACACATGAACTAAATGCATGTGGTATCCTAGATTGGATCCTGAAACAAAATGGACAATAATGGAATGATTGGTAAAATCTGAATAAACTATGAAGTTCAGTTAATTGTAATGTATCTATGTTGATTTCTTGATTGTGACAAATATATCATGGTAATATAAGATGTTAACATTGGGGGAAACTGGGTGAGGGGTTTAGGAATTCTCTGATTATCTTTGCAACTCCTCTGTGAATCTAAATTTATGCCAAAATTAAAAGTTTATTTTAAAAATCTTAAAATATTTAATTAATTTTGAAAATAAGAAATTTTAAAATTCAACTGTATGTAAATGTTTTTATTTAATATTTTGATGTGAATTTAGAAAAATTTATATTTTGTCTTGTCATTTAAATATTTTTTAAAGTACTTAAAAACCTGTGATAATAACACTTTTAATTTTATGTTTACTCTAAATTTCATTGTTGATGAAATATATAAAAATTTTGGACTTAAAATGCATTTAGCTTATTACTCTGGATAAGAAGACATTATACCAAAATCTTGATTATAAAGACAAGTAAAATAAATCTGGGGAAAAAATGTCAACTCATAGGCTTAAAACTTCCTGCTTCTCTGCCTGAGATCTTCCTCCAGTCATGGGATTTTGCTCAGACGATGCACAGAACAGCCCAAAAGTACGGGGAATTTAATACTCTCAGAGACGATCACCAACCAAAGAGAGTCAAAGTCGATGAATAAATTCCCCCTGCTTCCCCAGCTCACCGTGAAACAATTCTTAGATGTAGATCAGACTAATGAAGAGCACTAATGAAAATGCATTCAGGTTAATCAGCTATTATTAGAAAGGAGAAATAGTTTCCGAAATGCTTCAGAGGAAAATAAACGAATCAACCTGCAAACATGCTTCCAGCACAGAAAATTAATTTCCTGTAATTGAGCTACATATTAAAAAGAAATAACTTCATCATGATCACGGACAAAGGCAAAAGTTGGCTTTTTAAAGATATGCTTCCAAGCTGTCCACAGTGGTAGGCTGTTCACTAACACACAACTTTCGGGCTTTTCTCCCCTTGCTGTGTCAATTTCCCTGCTCTCTCCCTTGTACTTTTTAGGATGACTTCCTTAATTGGTTATGTGCATCAAAATTCTTTCCTCAGGGCCTCTTTTCATGGGGAAACATCACTCCACAATCAAGAGAACACTCAGATATATGCAATAATAATAAAATTCAGCCATCTTAGGGGGTTTTTTGCTAATTTTTAGTCACACTAAAGCCATACCTCGATACCTTTATATGTAATTCTGATGCTGCATTTTTCAGAGTAGGAAGGTAGAATGTATTTTACTTAGAACTTTTGATAAGTAGATATAGAACTTTTAAAATATTTAGACATATAATGGGTGGGCCTCCTACCCCAGGCTCCAAAATATTTGAAACAGATCTGTCAACAGCAAACACTGAGTCACAGCTAGGGTTCTGACTAGTGGGGAGCCTCTTCACCTGTCCACTGGTGAGGAGGCATCCATGGCACCTTTTTAAATTACAGCTTGCTAGTTTTTCTAAAACACATGTAGCAGTAGCTCTCACTGGAGGAATAAAACTAGGAGTCTTAGCCTTGTCTTCGAAAGACCTCTGAAGGATTTTGCTGTGCCATATGCTCCCGGAACTAATGTCAGATGGGTCATTGTTCTCATAGCAAAGACATCTCTCGAGAACCCCACCTCTTTCTCTAGCAGCGGTGCCCTATATCTCTCAGGAAAAATGTGCTGAAATAAAGTTCTGGCTTATGGACTAGAGTTTTAATGATAACACACTCCCTTCAAACAATGATTCCTTAAAAGGAAAACTGGCATTCTACTCTAAGAAACAGGTTTCTATTTACACATATTTCATTCATTCATTCATTCATTCATTCATCCAGTACCAACTCATGAATTCTTATATTATTATTCCTATTTTGCTCAGTGGGTTATAACTCATTACATTATTTGTTTCAATGCCCTAATTTTCCAAGATTTAGCCAGTGGAGCCACTTCAGGCCAGGTCTGATGTCATTTTTACATGCTCCCGTCATTTTTAGAGAACCTCTATGCTTTCTTGTTCCACAGGATAGTCCAAGCTTATCTTGCATTTTCCCATCCCCAGGAATTGGCCATTCTTCAAGGATCCAGACTCCTTTTGGTGGAAAATAGTATTCGGAATTAATAAATGGAGATGGAATTATGGCATTAGAAAATCATGATTTGGCAACTCTTGTAGTAATAACTGTTTCAGGTAAGAATTATCAATGGATGCTAGAACCAGTGGGTGAAAATTTAATGAGGAACAGGATATTTACATAGCTTCAAAGTATCTCCCCACAAAATACTTGTTAACTACAAAGAAAAAATAGTAACTTTAAAGTGGAAAAATGTATTAGACACCATTTTAACCAAGTCATCAAAATTACCATCACCAGTAATGGTTTAAAATGACATCATGTGCGTCCTGATACAGTGTGCTGAGAATACAGTGTCACTGACATGATAATCTTGCAAAAAATACCCAATCTAAATCTAATAATGAGGAAACATTAGACAAACCAAATTATTCATCTGTACTCTTAAAATATGTCAAGGTTATGAAAACCAAGGAACTGTTCCAGAGTAAAGTGGACAAGACAGAGTAACTAAATGCAATTCATGATTGAATCCTGGCCACATTTTTTTTTTCCTGGAAAAGTATTAAATGAGACAATGGCTGAAATTTAAATAATCTATAAATTCGATATTAATATTTCACAAATGTTAATATTGGGTTGGCCAAAAAGTTCATTCGGGTTTCTCTGTAAGATGTTACAGAAAATTTAGCCAACTCAATGTTATGATTTTCACAATTGTACTGCAGTTATGTAAGAGACTTACTTCTTCCTTAACCAATGTACACTAAGATATTTGGTGGTAAAGGGCATCATATTTAAACTTACACTCAAAGGGTTCAGAAAAAAATGGTATATATGTTTATGGAGATGTAGGGGGAGAAAACAGAAGAGAAAGTAGATGACAAAGCAAATGTGAAAAATGTCAACAACTGCACTATATTTGTAGCTTTTCTATAAGTTTGAAATTATATCAAAATAGAAGTTTACAAAATAAAATTATACAGTTGGTGTGGAGACTATATTCTGTGTCAAGAATCCCCAGAGAGACCTGGAAAAACTAGCCTGATACAAAGTCTCAGAGAATGAGCACTGTTGTCTCAAATACCTCATGGGGCAGGGTTTTTGCAAAGACCAAAATGGGGACAATACTCCTAGAGTTGTACAACATGGCAGTGCTCTCTCTACCATATTCAGCAAATACATGGAGAGATGGCACTTATATTCATGTCCCTTGATCCATGATAAACCACACTCCTTGCTTGAAAGTGAGTTTCAAGATTTTCAGGTTCCTAGTCCTACAGCATTAGAATGTATCTGAATGAAATTTTCATGTGAAAATAAACTACCAGCTCCTTGAATCCTTTTGAAAGGGTGAATTGGGGAGCAATGATTTATAATATCAGCCCATAAAGTATTTTTATTCACATTATATAAGCAATTCTCTCAGCCCTAATAATTTTGGGGCTATCTGATAAATTCTGGGGGATACTTAGCAGACAGCCCTCTAAGAATTTATGCAGGGACCAAGACAGAGCCCTAATAAGAATGCATTCAAGTTAAGTAGCTATTATTAGAAAGGAAAATATTTTCAGAAATGCTTCAGAGGAAAATAAACAATTCAACCTATAAACATGCTTTTGGAATAGAAATTTAATTTCCTGTATTAAAGAGAAGCAGCTTTTTCGGCAAAGAAGGTAAAATTGGGCTTTTGGGAATTAAACATATTCCTTGTCTCTAAAAATATTAATGATGTTTCCTACAAACCATTTTGATTAAAAACTCATAGTGGTTAGATGATCACCGCAAAGCCTGAGTAGATTCATACTGCTTTTAAGGGTCAGACAGGAAAGAGATCAGAACACTTTCACCATTTTGATGTATTTTCCGTTTTATCCATTTGGTGTTCATCATAGGATTTCTGATCATAAGCATGCCAGGTTCCTCACCTACCATTATTTGGAGAAAAGAAAGCAGCTCTGAATGTTCCAGGCTTTGGGGAAGGATTAATAAGTTAGATAGCATAGGAAATGCACTTACAGACACTTATTAAATACTCTTCTTCAAATAGAAGGTGATTTAAAACTACATTCTCAACTGTGCTCAACGGTTCTCACTTGGAGTGCTGAGAAAAGGGCCATTTTAAACCATTTTCTCTTGAAATTATTTATTTTGGACCTGTTTCCTCTTCTATTCTCTTTCTCTGCCTATCATCTAACTCTATTCCTGTAACTATTAAATGTTTCCTGTTGCTTTTTTTGTCCCTGCCTATCACTTCGCTCTATTCCTATAACTGTTAAATTGGGTTTTCACCCTTGAACAAAATCCCAAGTACAACCATTTTATTCTGTACGTTTTTTCACATTTGTTATAAGAAAAAGATTTATTTACACTCAAGCATCTTACTGGGCAATTTTACTAATAGTGATAACTGAATCATTAAAATATCAGTATTAATAGCAATATTAGAAGTTGCTTTCATTTGAAACTGGAAGCATGTTATTAAAATACACCTGCTCTTTCAAAACCACCATTGTCTATTTAAAGGTTAAAACCATATTTTCTATCTCAATGAATCTGTCAAAGTTCATTCTTTCTTAAAATTGGCAACGCTCACATTTCAGTTCAAAATTTGACTTCAGAAAGGCCCCGTAGGGTATTTCCAGGTTTGCTACTATCTGTGAGTCATGTTCAAGGCATGGGCCTTGAAAGGGAGAGAGGACCCTTTCTGTGCCAGTGGTCCTAAATGGCAGGGGAGAATGATTTTTCCCAGGGAATATTTGGTCACGTCTGGAAACATTTTTGGTCGTTACAACTTGGGGAGAGTTGTACTGGCATCTAGTGGATAGAGGCCCGGGGTGCTGAGCACATACCCTAACAGCAAGAATTATCCTGCTCAAAATGTCAGCAGTGTTGAGATTGAGAAACTCTGCTCTAAGGAACCTTAGGTTGGAGGGATCCATAAAATGCTCTGGCAATGCAGAGGTAAAATGCTGCAGGTTGAGGGAATATATACTGAAAACAAAGTATGATTAGATGTTATAATTCTACCAATTGAGTCCCACCCAATTGTTAAAAAACCTTGCAGAAGTTAGCACCCAGGGCTTCCCTGATGGTGCAGTGGTTTAGAATCTGCCTGTCAATGCAGGGGACATGGGTTCGAGCCCTGGTCCAGCAAGATCCCACATGCCTCAGAGCAACTAAGCCTGTGAGCCACAACTACTGAGCCCGCGTGCCACAACTACTGAAACCCGCGTGCCTAGAGCCCATGTTCCACGATAAGAGAAGCCACCACAATGAGAAGCCCGTGCACCACAACAAAGAGTAGACCCCTCTTGCCACAACTAGAGAAAGCCCGTGTGCAGCAACGAAGACCCACAAAGCCAAAAATAAAAATAAATTAAAAAAAAAAAGTTGGCACTCATAAAGTTGCAACCACAGGCCATACGTACATGCTGATGTACCAGCACACCATGTCTAAGCAAAGCCCAGCTGTCCACAGAGGATTACAGAATGTACCAGAGTTTTACAACAGTTATCTCTTTGGGAACCTACCCTGCTCTCTGAGATTAGTCTGGAAGGAACTCACTGGCCTTCTGAGAAAAATCTCAGGACCCCCACCATTAGTAACATGACGCTCAGAAAAAAACATCCATAATGGAAGCTTCATAGTTATATGGAAAATACAGGAGAAGCTTTCCTTTCACAAATATAGACATCTAGCCTGTACTTCACTTCTTGTACCTAAAGCCATAAAAGAATAGCTTGTATTTATTCAGATGCTAACTGGTGAACTAGTGGGTATTATTCCATGAAGCACTACAGGTATTTTGTTGGCCCAGGCCCAGGTATTTAACAGACTGTAGCACATTCAGTGCAGCAGTGTGACAAGCAAGCCTGGGCATGTTTATGTTTGTATTCATGTTATTTAAATAAGATTCAACTTCTGTCACTTTCATTAATTAATGTGAAACTCATTAGTCCTATTGTTATTATTAGAAATGTTCCCTTTCCAAGGCATTCAAACAATGTGCTGTCTCATTGCAGCTACTCATTTCCAAGTCATCATAGCAGATGACACGGGGGAAAAAGGAGCTGTAGTACCAGGCCTCTGATGGGCCTGATCTCTTTTCAAAATATTTCTTACAAATTCATATCTCCTGGGATTCCTTATGTCCTTCTTCAGTAACCATTGGGGATTCACAGAGAAGTGTTCTTAGCCCAGGGGAAAGCACAAAAGTTCTTTATCTACTGAAATAGCGATAGCGTTATTGACAGTGATATTTAATTAAGGATAAGGGAAAGAGGGCGTTCACACTAAGGTATGTTTCAGGAACCTTAATCTTAACCACACAGTCTGATGATTTTACAGTTAAAATAAGATACAAAATGCAATTCTTCCTTCTGACTCAAAGCAAAATGTGAAATAGGACACATTACATACCAGTACTTGTAGATAATAAACAACTTGTTTCTTAGTTTGGGTGTTAAAAAATTGTCCAGTCAGGCTTCCCTGGTGGCGCAGTGGTTGAGAGTCCGCCTGCCGATGCAGGGGACGCGGGTTCGTGCCCCGGTCCGGGAAGATTCCGTGTGCCGTGGAGCGGCTGGGCCCGTGAGCCATGGCCGCTGACCCTCGCGTCCGGAGGCTGTGCTCCGCAAAGGGAGAGGCCACAACAGTGAGAGGCCCGCGTACCGCAAAAAAAAAAAAAAATTGTCCAGTCTAAGATTCTCAGTCTCATTGCACCTATGAGATATCTAAGCATCTTAGCATCTTGTACCTATGATTAGCAATACTGCATTGTGCACTTAAAAATGTAAGAAGGTCAAACTCAGGCTAAATGTTCTTACCACAATTAAAAACAATGCTCCCTCCCTTAGCTAAGGCCTCCTTCAGGCTGGGATATTGAGGATGCAGTCAGGGGCATGTTCAGTTTCTTCTCTCTCACCTAACCCTAACCCTAATTCTAAACCTAACTCTATCTCCTTCAATCAGTCTTGTTTCTATCTCTCCAGGGGGCTGGATGGCAAGAAACACATGAACTGAGGGGACAATTGTGCCAGTTGGAAAACAGACAGTGGATCCTCTAGACATCCACAAAAATTGCCCAAAAGACAGACTCATCTTTGGACACCCGCCATATCTAGCTGGCACCCAACAGCAGATCACAGTGGTACCAGGCAGATAAGACTCTGCCATTGCCCATTACTTCCCTCATTTTCCCCTCCAAAGCCAGAGGGGTCAAAAACCACAGGAAGTTTTGAAGAAATGACCCTGACCTTTCCCTGGATTCTAGGATTTCATGCCTGGGTCAGACCCAAGGTGGGGGAAGGAAGACTTACCTGGATAGGCACGTGAAGTCTTGATTAATATTCTGGACTGGAGTTGTGTGATTATTAGATCAGACTTAGGTTTTAATCCCCAAACAAGGGACTGTTTGTTTATCATCTGAGGGGTAAGACCTGCCTAAGGGTTCATCCAGGGGCAGAAAAAGGACTAATTCATGGAGAGTGCTTGAAAGAACTGAAGATGCATTTTGAAGGGAAAATTACATTGTTTCATGTTTGTATTCTATAGAGTCCAGATTTTTCAGTGAACCAGTTACGCCTTTATTTCATTTTTGGTGGGGTGTCTGCCAACTCGAAATGAAAGTGAATTCCCTTCCTCATTTGCACTCAACCATCAATACTGCCCTGAACACCTTTTCACAAGAAAAGTCCTGTAGAAACCCATAATTATATGTCTTTATTCTGTCTTTATAATATGGGCATGTTTAAATCTGAGAACTCCACTGGACTAAGATGCATGGACAACATGTGAGGGCACAACTGTAAAGTTCAAGGTTGTCTTTACGTTTGTTCTCGCTTAACCATACTTATTACAGAAATTAGGCTAACGTAGACTAAGAAATCACCTACTCAAACTTGATCACGTTACAATGAGGAAACTGGAGCTTAGCTAAAGAAAGATACTTACCAGAGCATATACAATAGCTACTTACCACTAGGACCCAAGCCTCATACTTCTTTTTCTAAAAACCTTGCTTCTGGCTTTCTTTAGCCCTTTACTTGTATTCATTCATTTTTATTTTGCTCCTTACCAGGAGTGGTCTAGTCTAGACCATACTGAAAGAAAACTACACACAACAGAACTATAGAGTGTTTAAATTCATATGCCCTGATGCAGAAAAAAATAGATAGATGACAGATAGACAGATAGATAGATAGATATAATAGATAGATATAGATATAGGCATAGATATAGATATAATATTTGTGTGCTTCATTTCCCATCAATTGAAACTGATATTTTCAACACATCATCATCATGTAGATGTAGGTGTAGGTGTATTGAGCACATGTGCTCAATACACCATCATTAGAGTAGCAAAGAATGCATTCGGCTGCCCTTTTAGACACAGTACATCATGGGCACATATAGTCATTTCTGCACTAGGTACACTATAAATCTTGCCAAATTAGGTTTACTTAGTGCCAAGTTGATAGGTATTGCCAGTTTCTCTCTCACCCTGGAAATTTATGGGGTTTTTTTCTGATGAAAGAAAGCACTCATAAGCAGAAATGTAAACACCTGCATCCCATTCTTGGTCTGCCTCTTGCCTTGAGAACCACTTTGGTTGGCCTGCTATACCTGTGGGTACTTCAAGGACCGTGGGCTCTATGGACATTATAATATCCATTCTACCTGTTGTTTTTGGAAAAATTAAAAATACAACCTGCTTAGAGGAGAAATCATTTCTTTCAAATAATTGAACATCTGGGGATTTTAGTCGGGCATTTGGTGCCTTTAACATCTTCAAACAGAATGCCTTCTCCCAGTTCATTATTGAAATAATATGCACAGCAATTTATAAAGTGATAACAGAGCAGCTATTATGCTTGGAGACAGAATTCTTGACTGGAAAAATAAGTAGACCTGAAATGCAGTGTCAGTCTTCCTACTCTTTAATACTGTAAGCCACTGATCTCTTGGACATCTTTAAATTTTCATGTATTTGGACTGGGGCCATTTGGTTCAGGTAGCCTTGTTAAAAAGGGATTTGCAGGTCTTTGCAGTGTTACGGCCCTGCCAAGTTAGAATAACTCAAGACAAGGTCAATGTCTAGGACTCTCTTGTATTAAATCAGCAAGTAAGCTTATATGCATTGCAGATTCCTTGCCCGTGAGATCTCTTGTCTAAAGCAATCTGCTGAAAGGTGATGGGGTTGAAGCATGGGCTAGACAACATGCATATGGCAGAGAGTTTGTAATATTCTAAGTGGCGTCAACAGTGTCCCCGTGGGTCAAGATAGGAACAGTACTGGTAAATCAATAGTTTAAACCATCTGAGACAAGACTATTTATCAAAATTCTTTCTTATTAAACAGAATTCTGCTAAACAAAATCCTTTGCTGACTTAGTTGGCAGGAGCCATCTTGCATCATATGGCATATCCTACCCACACTAAAACAGTAATCAACAGCTACAGTCTTCTTGTATTTCTGCTCCGACAGAAGGTTTGCTAAACAGACCAAGTGTTCTCCTTATGCTTAGGCACATGGCTATTAAGTAAATTTTGACAAATTGAATTATAATTATGGAAGATTTGGAGAGCAGTGACATTATTCAAATATTAAGTCATAACTGAAATCATTAAATCACAAGCAACATTCAAAAAATTTTGCTGAAATCTACAATGGCTCATCTGTACCTTTAAAAGAAAAATCTCTTTATATAACGGTTGGTCAGATATACGGAGAGATAAATTTTTTAAAATAGTCTTTATATTGAAACCAACCTACCTGATTTTATTCAAAAATGAAAAACAAAGAGAAATAACAATCTATAGGTTCTCTTTTGGTTCTAAAATATTTTACAAGCCTTCCATAACAAGTGAAAATTAAAATCATTAAGTTAATATACTAGAAACCTTCCCTGAGCTTTCAAGTTCTCTAAAGAATGAAAGAGACCTTCAGAGAGATAACAAAGAAAATCCTCCTTATAAGCATTGTAAGTCAAGAGCAAGTGTCAACAGCAGACATCTCAGTAGAATGATTTCCTCACATCTCATGGCATCTTCCATTTCCTATGCCCATGGCTGGGAGCTACAATCGCTGCCAGAAGATGGGATTTTTGAACCTTCTCCAAGGTGTCATTCTACAGAGAACAGAACAACCATGGCCACCCCTATTATTCTACTTATGGGCAAATTATCCTCTATGCTCCCCACCTTAACCTTACAACTTCTACCCAATGAATATTTCTCAACAGTACAAAGGACACAAGATTTCTAGGATACTGGGCAACCAAATATGTTCGTGTTTGTTCAAGGGACACTTTAACACACCTCTGCTCTTGCTACCTGGATGAGGATGTGGGTTTGCTGATGATGCATTTGGTTCAAGGATCAGAAGAGCATGATGTTTATAAATATTCCCTTAAATGGAAGACA
Source organism: Kogia breviceps (assembly GCF_026419965.1). Taxonomy (NCBI): domain Eukaryota; kingdom Metazoa; phylum Chordata; class Mammalia; order Artiodactyla; family Physeteridae; genus Kogia; species Kogia breviceps. The sequence continues at coordinate 93,089,875 of NC_081319.1, forward strand.
GACGATTAATGTAAGTTCTTCAACAATAGAGAGATGAAGATATAAGCCTAAATATAAAAGGCATGGCCTAGCAAGAATCTATCTCCCTTCTCAATTCTGTTGGGATTTTGCCTGCTTAGAATGTGTCAGCAACTAAGTCATATGAAGACAAAGGAAAACCCTTTGTCAAAGATAATGTGCATCTGGACCTACACTGTGTATCCTCCTCACTTACGGGAAGTTCTGTATCCTTGACTAAATATTCCAAGTAACCTTAGCATTTTATGCCAAGTGTGTATGTTTGTGGTAATGGCTGTCTCTTTAATCCACAAACCATCTGCCTTGCAGCAGTAGGTTAAAACTTAAGAGCACTTGAAGGGAAAATAGGTAAAAAACAAACAAACAAAACAAAACAAAATGGCCTCAAGTATTCTTGGAAGAAGGGTGTAAAAGATAGAAGAGATTCCGTCTTGCTGATTGTTGTGAGGTTGGCTGAATGGTGTCACTCAGTATATGTTTTAGCAATAGCTGAAAATAATTACGGCCTCCAAGAGGTATTGCCTAGGTCTATTGGCATGGGTCCTTTCAAAGAGCAGTACAGGGGCCTTGGCTTGATTTAGGGTATCCTGTACACAACACTAGAGTGAAACTGAATTTCTCAGCTAAGTGTCCTTGGTGTTTTACCTTCAACTATGTGTATCCGGGGATAGACCTAGACTTAGTTCAGGAGCCATGCAGATGAGAGATCCATTGAAAAGAAATACTGTGAGAATTTCAGACTTTTGTCCTCTGAGAAGCATGTTAGAGCTCTAGGATTAGAGGGAAAGTGCTGCTATTCATTCAAATCTCTGCTGTTAGCATTAGATGTTCCAGGAGTCAATGCCTGTCCACGTCCTGTTCTTCTGATAGTTTCTTTTAGATCATTCTTCCCAAGCTCAAGTTGGAGCATTTCAGCAGTCACTGAGCATCAATGGCTGAGCAAATCCTAGCACACTGTCAAAAGCATCCTCGTTTCTAATAAAATTAAATGACCAATGTCCTCTATTTTCTAGTCCTGGATACTAAAGCAAGTAAAGGAACTAGTTGTAATCCTCTAGTTTAGTAATCAAACTCATAATTACACATCCTTACATTCACATAGTACTTCACCATTTACAAAGTATGTTCATGAACATTTTCTCATTGGTTCTTCACAAAAATTCTATGAGGTGGATACTGTTATCTCCACATTATGAATAAGAACACTGAAGCATGGACTCAGATCCAGGAAATTTGACAATAACCTCAGATCTCTTCCAACTCTTTTACAACTGCCTCTTTCACTTCAGAAATCTTTCGTTGATTTACAAGTCATTTAGTACACTGTGGTTTATGGCCAGTAAAGATATGATTCTAAATTAAATTTTCTCTGGTGAAACTATGATTTCCTGAGGCTTCCTAGCCTCCCTCCACCCTTAGTCAGTATGTGCTCAGGTAATACAAGCAAATTCATTTTACCAGTATCCCAAGTAAAACATAATCACAAAGGTGAAAAATCATGGGAAAAGAAATTATCCATACAATGTATGGATCCAAACTTTACATTGGTAGCAGCTGTGGAAAAGGCAAGATTCCTTCCATGAGAATATATGCTCCCAAAACATCTCCTCATAGAATTTGTGCACTAAACAATTTATTCACTGATCATTCACTGTGCAGCCTTTTTTGTTTTTTGAGTACTATTCTAAGTGCCAGAGTATAACAGTGAATGTGAAACAGTTCCTGCAGTCAAAGACCTATAATCCAACAATCAGGCAACTGCAGTAGAGTGAGGGAAGTGCTTATACACTAGGAACAACCCCAGGAGCTACAAGTACAGAAAGAATGGTCCTTTACAAGTCTTTGAGGGTCCAGGAAGCAATGCCCCAAAAACCATGCCCGAGAAAAAAAGGACAAGCAGCAATTAATGTGACATGGAGATGGGGGCATGGGAAGCTAACATTTTTTCACCTTGGACATAATCTGCGGCCTGGGTATTTCTTTCTTAGCTGCACTATAGCTTTTACTAGCCTGGTTTTTCTATTTTCATTTTATAAACTAGGAAAGGCATGTTCAGAAATTTTGAGAGACTTATCCAAGGTCACATAGCTAGTAAGTTAGAGATCCAAGAACTATTATGAAGTCCGTATGACCACTATGGATTTAGAGAAGAAAGAGCACCAGACTGGATGAAGTCAGGCAACTGGAATTCTATTCTGTCACCAAATCCCTGTGCAACCTTCAACAGGTCACTGAACAGCTATGCTCTGCTTCCCTTATCTGTAAAATGAGAGGATTTAAACTAGATGACCTCTAAAGTTTCTGAGTTTTTAGTCCAATATATTGAACTCTCATCTCTTGCTAAGAAAAATTCAAGGAAATCCTGAAAAATAAAGAGGCACTACAAACACGTACCTTTAACAATAATAATAATAATTCCTTTCATAGACATATATAGAAGGGGAAATACACCACAATACTCTAAAGCATAATATAATTTTTGACATGATGTATGTGCTATTTTGGACTAACCACTCTTTTGGATTAACAAAGAGCATTGCAAAATGACTACAATTTGACAGTATTTCACTTCTGTGGTTGTTGGGATGGTGAATGGAGAATCAGACCTATTAAGGGATTTTTGTGGCTACATCTCATAAATTTTTTTTAATTTTGCTATGCTTTTATTTTCTAGTTATTGTGTAGGTTGTGGGAAAGCCAATATTCTGAGTATAATGAATAAGACACTCAAGCTTACTTGAAAAAACTCATGTACCCAGGGAAAGAAATTATTTAAATACATAAAAATGAAAGAAAAGAGAAAATGAACTGTTCAAGAATATTTATGAACTGCTGAAGTTTTCGGGTTCTGCTAGAGATATTTTTCAAGGCTAAAATCTTGTTATGAAATATTTTTTAGTGATAAAAAATATTTGTAACAGAGTTTAAAATTTATCCTTTCCATAGCACTGTCTGCTTTAAAGTTCATTTTAGTTTTATCTTAAGACATGAATTTTATCCTGATGTAATAGATTTCAGAACATCTTTCACATATATTACTATTTTTAACCTCATAATATCATGTGAGTTAGTTAGTGAATTCATTTTTTAGGACTGCTATAAGAAAGTATCACAAACTGGGTGGCTTAAAACAATAGAAACGTATGCTCTCATTGTTCTGGAGGCTAGAAATCCAAAATCAAGTGGTCAACTAGGCCAAGCTCCTTCTGAGACTCTGGATAAAATCCTTCCTTGTGTCTTCCTAGCTTCTGGTGCCTTTGTAGTTTATATGGCCTTCTCTCCGTGTGTCTCTATATCCAAATTTCCCTCTTCTTATAAGAAAAGCAGTCAAATTCAATTAGGGTCCACCCTAATGACCTCATCTTAACTTGATTACATCGTCTAAGACCCTGTTTGCAAATAGGGTCATATTCACAGTTCCAGAGATTAAGCTTCAACATATATTTTTGCAGGTTACAATTCAACCTATAATAGGTAGCCTTGATGTGGTTATTATTTTCATACATAAAGAAACTAAGACACGGAGCACCTAAGTGTCTTCTCGAAGGTCACACAGAATGTTACTAGCAGGACAGATACCAGACACCCTGTCTTCTAACACTTAAATCCGGCTTATTCTATCAAAGTATTAAGGTTTTCAAATCAATTATTTGCTTAGAATCAAAACTTATATCACTCATTTATCTAGGCACCTATCTTGCCTCGAGTCCAAATCACCTGAAGTGAGTTTCCTGAAGGCTGCTGGGCAACATGCTAGGTTATTACTTATAAAAATCAAATCCAATTGCCTTTGAGTATAACTGTACCTCACTTATTTTCCCTATAAGTTTGATAGGGAAAATGTATTTATGCTCTGAAATACATTTTACAGTGTCTACTTTCAGCTAACCTAGGTGAAATAATAGGCCATTCTTTAACTCCCTCCATTCATAACCCCAGACATTCTTTGGCTGCTGTGAATGGTGCTGAAATAAACCTGAAATATTCTGCGGTAAATGGGACATGCTGGAACCTTTCTCTTAAGTACATATGCCAAGAAATACTTCATTTGGGGTCATGGGATGAAAGGAACAAAATTAAAACATGGATTCTTCAAGCACCAGCATACGTATCCCAAGGAAACTGAGCCATCTCAACTCTTTGTCTTATTTCTCAACTGTATCTTCCAGCTAGACAGCGGTCTTCACAGACAGCCTTCTCCACTTTGGGATTTCACTTATTTACTGATGTATTTGTCCAGCTATGAAAAGTGGCTGTGGGCCAGGGTACAAGGGATAAATTAAACCATCCCTTGGCCTCTCCTCTCTAATTCAAGTGATTGTTTTTTAATAAAAATCTATTTGTGGGGAATTCCCCAGGAACTCCTTTGCATGGCCAGCTGCCTGATGGTTGAATGAATGATTTTTGATGGAATGTAGCTTCACTTGATGTTCTAACCTAGAGATACAATCAACAGAAACAAGTTCAGGTGACTAATATGACACCACTGGTAAAGATTAATAAAACCAATGAAAAAATCAAACTCTATATGTCTTTAGATTTTGTATGTTACTTGCAAAGCTGAATCCATCGGCTTTTCATGATATCCTGTAAACTGTACTTAATTGTGGTCAATAGCTTTCATTTCATTCATTTATTAATTCTTTTACCAACATTTATTGTGCATCTACTACATATCAAGCACTCTTCTGGCACTGGGGATGCAGTCGTGAGTCAGAGACAAAGATCTTCCTTTTATCATGGTAGACACCTTCTTTTTCCAAAGATATATTATAATGGCCCAAGTGCAAGGAGGGTAAGATAGAAAGGTAATTCCACTGGGAACTGGACAGCCTGTCTCCGTCACTGTCTATGGGCTTCTGCTCTCTGGAGCTCAGGTAACTTGTTTACAAAAAGGAAGAAAGGGATAAATAAACTTTGGGACTTCCTTCCATTCTTCCCCTCTTATTAGCTACCTCTTCAAACACCTCGACATGCCAGACCCAACAAACTGTTGTGAATACCTGGAGCTTACATTCAGGCTTCCTCCAGAATTCATAAATGACAGGGAGGGATGCAGCCTTCGGAGATTAGAGTACAAAGTCAGTACATACTGAAGCAGAGCACAGGTACATAAAGTCTCTTTCAGGAGAGAGGGCAGGCACAGACCAGTATGTCTTGACCACTGTAACAATATTAGCTGAGACACTAGCATTGCTTAGCAATAACAGCAGTCCATAAATATTTATTGCACAATCCTAAAACTCTGTATTGTACCATTGAATGGAGGTAGCTTTTTAAAGGAAAGATTTCTTTAAACAAAAAATGACTTTTTTATCTGAAATTTGGTTACTTTTCTCTTTGTGAAATACAGATCACACTATTCTGTAATTCATAGAATTTCCATAAGGGTAGGGACTGTGTCAATCTTGTTCATCACTGGAACCCCAAACTTAGGACAGCATCTGGCACTCAGTAAATATTGGCAGAATGAATGAATTAATAACTATAATAATGAATGAAAAAACTCATGTACAAACAACATCCCTATATAGCACGCCCAGTTTTCATTGCAATGTTTTCTTCCAAAAGGCCAAAACAAAACATTTTTAAACAATCTTTAAATATATGTTTAAACAGAGTTTTTAATCATAGGCCTTGCTCTTCCCTTCCCTTTCCCTCTTACCTGCTCAGTAAAGCATTCTGCTTCCCCATGCCTTCTGAGAACAACCTGTGGGGCCTTTCTGCAGCACCTGAAGTTAGCTGAGGGAACCAGGCTAAACCCAGATGTAGCCTGTACCCATCATCAGTGCCACATGCTTACAGGGTTCCCAGTCCTCAATTCCCTGTTCACCAATATAAGAACTTTATATTAAAAACACCAGTTCGGGCCTTCCCTGGTGGTGCAGTGGTTAAGAATCTGCCTGCCAATGCAGGGGACATGGGTTTGAGCCCTGGTCGGGGAAGATCCCATATGCCGCGGGGCAACTAAGCCCATGTGCCACAACTACTGAGCCTGCACTCTAGAGACCGTGAGACACAACTGCTGAGCCTGCATGCCACAACTACTGAAGCCCGCGTGCATAGAACCCATGCTCTGCAACAAGAGAAGCCACCACAATGAGAAGCCCGCGGACTGCAACGAAGAGTAGCCCCTGCTCGCCGCAACTAGAGAAAGCCTGCGTGCAGCAACAAAGACCCAATGCAGCCAATAATAAATTAAAAAAAAAAAAAAAGCACCAGTTTTAAATCCTTCCTGTATCCATGGACTAACAAGGTATAACAGAATAGGGACTTCCCTGGTGGTCTAGTGGTAAAGAATCTGCCTTACAATGCAGGGGACGCGGGTTCAATCTCTGGTCAGGGAACTAAATCCCACATGCTACGGGGCAACTAAACCCGTGCACCACAACTACTGAGCTCACACGCCCTGGAGTCTGCACACCACAACTAGAGAGAAGCCCGTGCACCGCAATGAAGAGCCCGCACGCTGCAACGAAAGATCCCACATGCCTCAACGAAGATCCTGCGTGCCGCAACTAAGACCCGAGGAAGCCAAAAATAGAATAAAATTAATTAATTAATTAATTAAAATAAAATAAACAGAATAATACTAGGTCCATAAAGAATTTGGGAAAACATTGTTTAAACGGTGAAGAATTAATTTCTAGTCACAATTCCAACAGCATGCCTATAAGGCTTTCAAAGGCATGGCGCGCGCACACACACACACACACACACACACACACACACACACACACACACACACACAATGTACTTTCTTGTTTCCATAAGGGTCCTAGTGTGAACTCATCTACAATGTTCCTCATCTAATATGAAGACCCTATTGTGCATCACAAGATGTGGAATTTGGAGAAAATTGTATTTAAAATCCTATGCCTGGTCATCATAGGAATCTTCAAGGCATCCAGTCACAGTTATGCAGCACTTATTATTCAAGAGCCTGCTCTATAACTATCAATATGAGTAAACTAAGTTTTAAGACAAAAATCTGGTTAAAAAGTGAGAACTCGTTGGCCTTATTGCCTCCACAGACTCTGTTCATCAGTAATGGCAACCTCTTCATTTCCATTTCTACATCTTTAGGAGCATCTACCTTGATGCAAGCCTAATTCAATTGACAAACGGAAATTTCCCAGCTTGCTTGTCTGCATTTAAATCTAGGTGACCACCAGGACGAATAAAAATAAAGATGTTACCATATCTAAATTTTTTCCAGCAGCAAAGTAACATCAAGAGAGTAAAGACTGGCCTTGATTTATAGATAGAAAAAAGAACAAAAAGAGTGAACTAACAAAATAATGGCGAAAGCCAAGCACCCAATGGACGTGTTTATTCATCCTCAATGCTCCATTGCACTTCATTCTACTAGTACAGCTCTTCAGAGTGCTACTTTCTGTTGTGGGTATTGGGTTGTGAGTTAACTCATTAAGAAACCAAGTTCCCGCTCAAAATAATGTTTTTTAAAGTACGTGGCACAGACCTTCGCAACAAGAAAGAGATATTCAATATATGTTTTTGGTTAGAAGGTTCTGAGGCTATTTGCTTGCTGAAGAGGGAAGAGGCACAGCGAGAACAAGCATATCTTCTGTTAAACCTTTCAGGTAAAAAAAGAATTAGTCATTCTTAGAGAGACAGAGTTACATGGTAGAAATCACTTAGACTTTGGGATCATATAGACCAAGGTTAAAATCCCAGTCTCTCAGTTATTTTCTCTGAGCCATGAATTCAATTCTCAATTTCTTACTTACTAAATGGAAAAGATACATCTTTTCCTGAGTTGTAATGAGCAATTATAAGTAAATAATATGAACATAATATAAAGCACCTATCACGTAAATGGTATAGGCGGTGCTAAATAAAGAGTATCTATAGTTTTCATATTTTGGTCCCAAATGGCATAACTCGTGATGACAGTTGGAAGTATAAGGACGCTCATTTCAGCTCAGTAAAGAAATTTCCTATAAGTTAGAACGGCCCAAAGATCAAATCAGCTGGGTGGCTTATTATGAGGTGGTGACTTCCCCTTCATCAAGAGCCTTCAAGCAAAACCTAAATGACCTTTTACCAGGCATGATGAATAGGGAATTAAATATAAAATTCTAGACCCCTTTAAATGCTAAGTTCCTATGATGCCTTGAAATTCCTGATAGATTCTGAAATGATGAGCATATTTTTTCTGATTATTCTTGAAAGAAAAGATAACAAGTTTACACAGAAGGGAGGAAATTTGTCATGAGACGTTGAGTCTGGCTTAAATGGTAACTTTGCATGTCTAGAAAATTAGTATTCAGAGTCATGATTTTTTGCCAGCAATAGGCTTTAGAAAAATAGCAAGGTCTAAATGTTCCCAAGCCTCTGGCTTCCAGTTGTCTATTTAAATAGCTCTCACTGGGAAGAGATATGGGAACATATGTATATGTATAACTGATTCAGTTTGTTGTAAAGGAAAAACTAACACACTATTGTAAAACAATTATACTCCAATAAAGATGTTAAAAAATAAATAAATAAAATAAATAAATAGCTCTCACTGTTCCACTTCATCTTTTTCTCTCTAGTTGAGAAGTAGACATGACAAAAGTAAAGTGAGTGCTGTTGATTAGCATTAGGAAAACATCCATTTACTTCTAATTCATCAGGATATGTCCTGGGAATTATCTTCTCCAACCCTCTCTCAGTTGGCTGAAGTTCTCTCTCTCTTCTCCCTACTTCATCTGAAAAGAGAAAAAAAAATCTCTTCTTGTCTCATGAACAGTTTTCCTCTCTTCTCTGAGACTCAGCATACTTAGTCCTATACAGAATTGCCTACTCTAAGAAGGTCTCTCAAGGCAATTTCCCAGCAAGACTATTCAGTCACCAAATGGAATCCTCACACCACCCACCAAAAGAGCCATTTTCTTCATTTCATCGCAATGCACTGTCATACAGTAGCTGAATGATCCTAGAGAAGGGCACAACTTGGGGAGAGGTGGACACAGACTCTTAAGTTTTCCATGAAGTGGCCTCAGGATGCTTTGTGAAGTCCCTGAAAACTATGTGCAAAATTTTACAGGAGTGTGCACTTAGCTGTATGAGCGTCCATGAATTCATCAGATTCTTAAACACTGCATATGATATCAAAATAGATTAAGAATCAATGTCTTATAGGAGAAAATATCTGCAAATAATGTATCTTGATAAGGATCTCACGCACACTAGAGTTCTTTGCGATCCAACAATAGATAAATGACCCAATTACAACGGGCAAAAGGTTTGAATAGACATTTCTCCAAAGAATATACACAAACAACCAATACAGATTACACACAGGTACAAGTGATTAACATCACTAGTCATTAAGGAATGGCAAATCAAAACCACAATGAGTTAGGACTTCCCATCCACTAAGATGGCTATAACCACAAGGACAGAGGATAACAAGTGTTGGTGTGGATATGGACAAACTGGAAGCTGGTTCTTTCTAACCAGTAGGATATTGACCACAAGTTGGCAACACAAATGAAATATAACAAATTACTGATTTTAGAGAATGGGCATCTAAGAAGCACACTCATGAGCCTCTCCAGCTACTGGAACCTAGATAAGTAACCATCAGTGAGAAGGTCTTCAATTTGCACCACTAAAACATGGTGGAAACTTGAGATTGTATTTCTAAATTTCTCATATTTTCCAAGCTCACCATGAAGCAATGATACCTTCCTTCATGGCGTTGTTATGAAGATTAATGAAATTGCATCTGTCACATAATTTGAGTCTTTGCCTGAAATGTTTTCTGTGACTTCAACAGGACATCCACATGCTTTCCTGTTTACCAAATAACATGATAGCTCAAAAAGGTATTTGGATGTGTTGCTAAAGATATTGTTTTATTCCAATAAAATTGAGGCCTCATGGACATAAAACTGATTTGGAAGCCAGGTGACCTAGTGTTTCAATTACCTATTGCTGCATGACAAGCTAACCCAAAGCTTAGTGATTTAAAATAACTTCCATTTTGTTCATGACTTTGTGGGTCAGGGATTTGGAAAAGGCTTGGCTGAGAGTTTTGTCTCTAATCTGTGTGTCATCAGCTGGGGTGACTGAGGTTAGAGGATTCACTTCAAGATGACTTATTACTGGGCTTCCCTGGTGGCGCAGTGGTTGAGAATCCGCCTGCCGATGCAGGAGACACGGGTTCGTGCCCTGGTCCGGGAAGATCCCACATGCCACGGAGCAACTAAGCCCGTGAGCCATGGCCGCTGGGCCTGCGCGTCCGGAGCCTGTGCTCCGCAGCGGGAGAGGCCACAACAGTGAGAGGCCCGCATACCGCAAAAAAAAAAAAAAGATGACTTATTACTAATGTGACTGACATCTCAGTGCTCTTTGTGCTATGTGTGTGTGTGTTTGTCTGTCTGTCTTTCCATGCAGCATCTTGTCATCCGAGGAGTCTCCATGTGGCTTGGGTTTCTAACAGCACTGTGGTCTCAAAGAAGTCACACTTCTTGCATGATGCTGGCTTCTGAGAAGGAGGAAGCAGAAGCTTCCAGGTCAATTAAGAGCTATGCCCTGAACTGCACAGTGCCACTTGTGCTGTATTCTATTGGTCAAAACAGTCATAGAGCCTTCCCAGATTCAAGGGAGGGGAAAATACACTCTACTTCCTGGTGAAGAACTGGCAAAAGGTCACATTGCTGAAGAGCATGTGCGATAGGAGATATGTTTGCAGTCATCTCTGGGAAATACAACCTGCCACAGCCAGGTTCTCATCTCGGTACAATTTCCATCAACATTTCATAATGCTCCAAATAAACCGATACTTATACCTACACATGTACATATACCTGTACCTCTGCTACCTACAAGAGGTCTCATTGTTTGAAAAATGCAGGAATTGGACTGGAGTTCTACTTAGGATCCTTTGATTGCAAGGAACAGAGACTTCCCCAAGATATCTTAAGAAAAATAGAAATCTCATAGGAAAACAAAACTGACTGCCACTGAAACAAGCAAACTCTCAGGCATCAGCTATGCTCCTTGGCCTCTCTTAGAATGTTGGAATGTGTGGTTTTCCTTTCTTGGGCAAGTGGCATCCTTACAAATGTGATTTAATCATTGTCCTAACCCGTCCTCACAAGTCCACACTTTGTAGGGTCTATCAGTTTTAAATCCCAGTTAAACAATTACATTGTCTCCTAGTTTTTCACATCTTTCTACAGTAGGCAACTACATGTCTCTCGCTACTCCAAGGATTGCATTTTTTTAAATCAATTACACACTTTAATCATCAGTGGCAGCTAGGGAATGGGGAGGTTGGTGTTAAAGATAAAGATGATATCACTTTGGTACAAAAAAATGGCCATCTCATCATGGTGATCCATGAGTAATACAACTAAATAATCTCCAAAGTCAATCCAGCTCCAAGCGTGTATGGATTTTGTAAAGGTAATTTCCATTAGCTTGTGCAGTAACACAATAGCCTACCCATTTCACAACGCCTCACAGAGTGTTCTTTAAAAAAAAGGAGCTACTGAGCAGCTTCCATTCCTTAGACAGAAGAAAGAGGGCTCCAGGGACCCAGCCTAACTTCCTATAGCCATTCTATTATCCCAGCTGTATCTATGGTTTCTATTAGCCCTTCTGTGCTATTGATCAGCCTGGTCACAATGAAAGAGCTTTATTGAATTCCAAGTAATGGAAACTCATTACATGGCCTAGATAATTAATTACCAATTCTTTCCTTTTAGTGAAATTGAAACTGGCTGTGGAGAGTAAGCTGAGTGAGCCCAGTAATGCAGCCTGTCAGAAGCTTTATTTAATGCATATAATACACTGGCCTTAGAGATGCGTTTGATGTACTGCAGACCCTTAAAACAACCAAAGCACTTTCCTTTAAAATAAACCATCTTGGAGAGACCTTCAAGATGGTGGAGGAGTAAGAAGTGGAGATCACCTTCCTCCCCACAAATACATCAGAAATACATCTACATGTGGAACAACTCCTACAGAACACACACTAAACGCTGGCAGAAGACCTCAGACCTCCCAAAAGGCAAGAAACTCCCCACGTACCTGGGTAGGGCAAAAGAAAAAAAAAAAAGGAAAAACAGAGACAAAAGAATAGGGATGGGACCCGCAGCAGGGGGAGGGAGCCGTGAAGCAGGAAAGGTTTCCCCACACTAGAAGCCCCTTCGCGGGCGGAGACTGCGGGTGGTGGAGGGGGAAGCTTCGGAGCCACGGAGGAGAGCGCAGTAACAGGGTGCGGAGGGCAAAGTGGAGAGAAACCCGCGCAGAGGATCGGTGCCGACCGGCACTCACCAGCCCGAGAGGCTTGTCTGCTCGCCAGGGCGGGCGGGGCTGGGAGCTGAGGCTCGGGCTTCGGTCGGATCCCAGGGAAAGGACTGGGGTTGGCGGCGCGAACACAGCCTGAAGGGGTTAGTGCGCCACGGCTGGCCGGGAGGGAGTCCGGGAGAAGTCTGGAGCTGCCAAAGAGACAAGAGACTTTTTCTTACCTCTTTGTTTCCTGGTGCGCGAGGAGAGGGGATTCAGAGTGCTGCTTAAAGGAGCTCCAGAGACGGGCGCGAGGCGCGGCTGTAGGCGCGGACCCCAGAGACGGGCATGAGACGCTAAGGCTGCTGCTGCCGCCAACCAAGAAGCCTGTGTGCGAGCACAGGTCACTCTCCACACCTCCCCTCCCGGGAGCCTGTGCAGCCCGCCACTGCCGGGGTCCCGGGATTCACGGACAGCTTCCCCGGGAGAACGCACAGTGCGCCTCGGGCTGGTGCAGCGTCACGCCGGCCTCTGACGTCGCAGGCCCGCCCCACAGACGTGCCCCTCCCTCCACCTGGCCTGAGTGAGCCAGAGCCCCCGAATCAGCTGCTCCTTTAACCCCGTCCTGTCTGGGTGGGTACAGACACCCTCAGGCAACCTACACGCAGAGGCGGGGCCAGATCCAAAGCTGAACCCCAGGAGCTGTGTGAACAAAGAAGAGAAAGGGAAATCTCTCCCAGCAGCCTCAGGAGCAGCGGATTAAATCTCCACAATCAACGTGATGTACCTGCACCTGTGGAATACCTGAATAGACAACGAACCATCCCAAATTGAGGTGCTGGATTTTGGGAGCAACTGTAGACTTGGGGTTTGCTTTCTGCATCTAATTTGTTTCTGGTCTTATGTTTACCTTCGTTTAGTATTTACAGTTTATTATCGTTGGTAGATTAGTTTATTGATTTGGTTGCTCTCTTCCTTTTTTTATATATAGATATATATTTATTTTTCCTTTTTCTCTTTTTGTGAGTGTGTATGTGTATGCGTCTTTGTGTGAGTTTGGCGGTATACCTTTGCTTTTACCATTTGTGCTAGGGTTCTGTCTATCCAGTTTTTTTCTTTTTTTTTTTAGTATAAGTTTTAGCACTTGTTAACATCGGTGGATTTGTTTTCTGGTTGCTCTCTTCATTCTTTCTTACTTTTTTATTACTTTTTAATTTTTAATAATTAAAAATTTTTTACTTTAATAACTTTATTTTATATTATTTTCTTTCTCCCTTTTCTTCTGAGCCATGTGGCTGACAGAAACATCGTGCTCCAGCCAGCTGTCTGGCCTGTGCCTCTGAGGCGGGAGCTCCGAGTTCAGGACATTGATCCACCAGCAACCTCCCAGCACCACATAATATCAAACAGCGAAAGCTCTCCCAGAGATCTCCATCTCAACGCTAAGACCCAGCTCCACTCAACAACCAGCAAACTACAGTGCTGGACACCCCATACCAAACAACTAGCAAGACAGGAACACAACCCCACACATTAGCAGAGAGGCTGCCTAAAATCATACTAAGGTTACAGACACCCCAAAACACACCATCAGACACAGTCCTGCCCACCAGAAAGATAAGATCCAGGCTCATCCACCAGAACACAGGCAACAGTCCCCTCCACCAGGAAGCTTACACAACCCACTTAACCAACCTTTGGTGTCTGCCTGGGAGCAGACACCAAAAACAACAGGAGCTATGAACCTGTAGCCTGTGAAAAGGAGACCCCAAACACAGTAAGTTAAGCAAGATGAGAAGACAGAGAAACACACAGAAGATGAAGTAACACCTGACACTGCAGAAATACAAGGGATCATGGGAGATTGCTACAAGCAACTCTATGCCAATAAAATGGACAACTTGGAAGAAATGGACAAATTCTTAGAAAAGCACAAACCTTCCAAGACTGAACCAGGAAGAACTAGAAAATAAAAGCAGACTAATCACAAGCACTGAAATTGAGACTATAATTTAAAATCTTCCAATAAACAAAAGCCCAGGACCAGATGGCTTCACAGGCGAATTCTATCAAACATTTAGAGAAGAGCTAACACCTATCCTTCTCAATCTCTTCCCAAATATAGCACAGGGAGGAACACTCCCAAACTCATTCTACGAGGCCACCATCACTCTGATACCAAAACCAGACAAAGATGTCACAAAGAAAGAAAACTGCAGGCCAATACAACTGGTGAACACAGATGCAAAAATCCTCAACAAAATACTAGCAAACAATCCAACAGCACATTAAAAGGATCATACACCATGATCAAGTGGGGTTTATCCCAGGAATGCAAGGATTCTTCGATATATGCAAATCAATCAATGTGATAAAACATATTAACAAATTGAAGGATGAGAACAATATGATCATCTCAATAGATGCAAAAAAAGTTTTTGACAAAATTCAACACCTATTTATGACAAAAACCTTCCAGAAAGTTGCCATAGAGGGAACTTACCTCAACATAATAAAGAACATATATGACAAACCCACAGCCAACATCATTCTCAATGGTGAAAAAATGAAACCATTTCCTCTAAGATCAGGAACAAGACAAGGTTGTCCAATCTCACCACTATTATTCAACATAGTTTTGGAAGTTTTAGTCACAGCAATCAGAGAAGAAAAAGAAATAAAAGGAATGCAAATCAGAAAAGAAGTAAAGCTGTCACTGTTTGCAGATGACATGATACTATACATAGAGAATCCTAAAGATGCTACCAGAAAACTACTAGAGCTAATCAATGCATTTGGTAAAGTAGCAGGATACAAAATTAATGCACAGAAATCTCTTGCATTCCCATACAGTAATGATGAAAATACTGAAAGAGAAATTAAGGAAACACTCCCATTTACTATTGCAAAAAAAGAATAAAATATCTAGGATTAAACCTACCTAGGGAGACAAAGGACATGTACGCAGAAAACTATAAGACACTGATGAAAGAAATTAAAGATAATACAAACAGATGGAAAGATATACCATGTTCTTGGATTGGAAGAATCAACATTGTGGAAATAACTATACAACCCAAAGCAATCTACAGATTCAATGCAATCCCTATGAAACTACCAGTGGCATTTTTCACAGAACTAGAACAAAAAAATTCACCATTTGTATAGAAACATAAAAGACCCCAAATAGCCAAAGCAATCTTGAGAAAGAAAAACAGAGCTGGAGGAGTCAGGCTCCCGGACTTCAGACTATAGTACAAAGCTAAAATAATCAAGACAGTATAGTACTGGCACAAAAACAGAAATATAGATCAATGGAACAGGACAGAAAGCCCAGAGATAAACCCACACACATCGGGTCACTTTATTTTTGATAAAGGAGGCAAGAATATACAATGGAGAAAAGACAGCGTCTTCAATTAGTGGTGTGGGAAAACTGGACAGCTACATGTAAAAGGATGAAATTAGAACACTCCCTAACACTGTACATGAAAATAAGCTCAAAATGGATTAAAGACCTAAATGTAAGGCCAGACACTGTAAAACTCTGAGAGGAAAACATAGGCAGAACACTCTAAGACGTAAATCACAGCAAGATCCTTTTTGAGCCACCTCCTAGAGAAATGGAAATAAAAACAAAAATAAACAAATGGGACCTAATGAAACTTAAAAGCTTTTGTACAGCAAAGGAAAACACAAATTAGACAAAAAGACAACCCTCAGAATGGGAGAAAATATTTACAAATGAAGCAACTGACAAAGGATTAATCTTCAAAATATACAAACAGCTCATGCAGCTCAATGTCAAAAAAACAAACAACCCAATCAAAAAATGGGTGGAAGACCTAAATGGACATTTCTCCAACAGACATACAGATGGCCAAGAAACACAAAAAAAGCTGCTCAACATCACTAATTATTAGAGAAATGCAAATCAAAACTTCAGTTAGATATCACCTCACACCAGTCAAAATGGCCATCATCAAAAATCTGCAAACCGTAAATGCTAGAGAGGATGTGGAGAAAAGGGAACCTTCCTACACTGTTGATGGGTATGTAAATTGGTACACCCACTATGGAGAACAATATGGAGTGTCCTTAAAAAACTAAAAATAGAACTACCATATGACCCAGCAATCTCACTCCCAGGCATATATCTGGCGAAAAGCATAATTCAAAAGGATGCATGTACCCCAATGTTCACTGCAGCACTATTTACAATAGTCAGGACATGGAAGCAACCTAAATGTCCATCGATAGAGGAATGAATAGAGAAGATGTGGTACATATATACATTGGAATATTACTCGGACATAAAAAGGAATGAAATAGTGCCTTTTTTTGCAGAGATGTGGATGGACCTAGAGACAGTCATACAGAGTGAAGTAAGTCAGAAAGAGAAAAACAAATATCATATATTAACGTGTGTATGTGGAATCTGAAAAAAAATGGTATAGGCGATCTTATTTACAAAGCAGAAATGGAGGCAGAGATGTAGAGAACAAACATGGATACCAAGGGGGAAAGGGGAGGGTTGGGTGGGATGAACTGGGAGATTGGGATTGACATATATACACTACTGATACTATGTATAAATTAGACAACTAATGAGAACCTACTGTATAGCACAGGGAACTCTACTCAGTGCTCTTTGATGATCTAAATGGGAAGGAAGGAAACCAAAAAAGAGGGGATATGTGTATATATATAGTTGATTCACTTTGCTGTACAGTAGAAACTAACACAACATTGTAAAGCAACTGTATTCCAATAAATTTAATTTTAAAAATAAATAAAATAAACCATATTTTCAAATGGAATCAATTGAAAGGAGGAGGAACTTAAACCATAAGAAGTAAAAAAAATCAAAACAAAAATATAAATCATGTAAGGATATTAATGTAAGGCATCACTTTGCTAGTACTTTTAAAGCAGGCCATCAAAGTGTTTTTGCAAACCACTAAGTCAGATGTAGGAAGTGGGTTCATGCCTTCAATCTTGTCTTTTATTCTCCTTGCCTCATATGACAGCCAGGTACATTGCCTATGTGATTTTCAAATAGTGAGTTACTAAGCAGGCATGAATACCTATGTGGAGAACTGATAACATCATCACTGGGATGGATTAAAGACTGAGGAAGACAGTTACTAACAAGAATTGGCATTGATCAAATGCCTACTGTGCATCAGGCACTGGGCTAGGCCTTTTGCATATATTATGTCATTTAATTCTCACAACTCTACAATCTAGGTTATATTAATACTTATTTTGAAGGTGAGGATAACAAAACTCAATCAAAATGCCCCAAATCACAGGACTATAATTCTATAAATCCAAATTTAGTTTTGCCTAACTGATTAAGCCTATTCAATCCATTATGCCATGTTACCCTCCACCCAGAATTTGTATGATAAGATAAGACTTCAAAAATCATTTACAAGAAACACTGAGAAAGACTTGTAGTTTATACAGAGATCAAAGTGAAACATGTTAAAGACATTATGCCTGGAGTTAGAAGCATAGGAGGAAATAGTTCTTTTATTGCCATCACATCCCTTCTTATGGATGCTACTGGTGACAACACAGAATGCAGTGTTAATCTGTGTTTTGCAAAACTTGGTCCTACAATATTTGAAGCCTGGATGGGAAGTATAAAAACTAGCAATGACAGACTTCCAAAGCCTTACTCAATCCTCTGTGTTATAAGAGGTGGAGATTTGTGAACTTTCAATTATATTGGATGGATTCAAAGCCAATTTTTTCCAAAAGAAACACAAGTCAGACTCTGAGAAGCGTTGAACTGGCCTTGATGTTCTTCATTCTCTGTATCAAACTCTATTATAACCATAGCATACTGAACACTGCAGATAGTATGCTACTCCACTCTCTGGTACACTGACATATTTCTCCTACCACCAATTAAGTTCTCTGCTCATCTAGAGTCAGTAGCATTTGTCCTCAAACCTGATTATACCAGTTGTACTTGCTACAGTGATAATAACATTTAGTCTCTTATTATATAAATCAATGAAATGAGAAGTGTATAAGGTAAAAGAGTTGTTGGTTGTAGTGAAAAAGAAAACAAGATTGAATGCTTTGTAATACTTGAGTATTGCTTAAAATATTGTTGTTGAGTTGGGTATGTATAAGAAAACTGTTAAAGATTAGGGGTTATGTAAAACTATACAATTATTCTGTACTTAAATTATCTCACAGGTACTTACTTCTAAGGGATTGCTCCAAATTTAAAAAAATAAAGATTGAAATTGATTAACTATGGGTAGAGTTTATGCAATAAAATAATTCAGATATCTTGTCATTGACTCAAACTCACTTAATAGCTCTTGGCCCTACTTCAAAGTATGTACTTCCAATTTAAAATTAAAACTTTCATGAAACATTTTTTTCCATCCCCACAATAACCATATATATTTTTAAATTAATCAGCTACCAATTAACCAGTTTGTCTGGGCTAAGAGGATTTCTAATATAATCACAGATGTATACCAAAGTTTTCTTTAAAGGAAGCAAAGTGAGACTATATCACGTGCACTGTGAAAGCATTCCTAACATCCTTTCTTAGATACACCTTTTTTTCCCTAAAGCTCCACTCCTTTGTGCCACTGTCTTATATCTATCGAAACCCCCAAAATTCCTCATTCTTCAGCCATCTGACTGTCACTGGCTCTACCTTTCATTGTCTCTCCCTCACCTTTTCTCATACAGACCAACTGAGGTTCTTTGGCTTTTTCCAGTTCTGCTCAGCTTGTGAAAGGCCCAGGAGGCCCCCAAAATGGAAAATACAGAATCTCCTTTAAAAAATAAAGTAAAAGAAAAGGTTATACCTGCATATATTTTAATATTTTATCCCCTTTATATTTGAATAACTAATTTAAGCAGACTTCTATTCATTCTGAGAAAGCCTCCCCAGTGAGCCCTTTACTTGTAAAATATAAAGCAAAGACCCTGGGCTGAAATGAATGTCTTTGGAGAAATTTGTCACTACTAAGCAGCCAAAACTCTGCTTTGATAATGCGATGAGAAAATTAAAAACATTCTGTGGGGGAGAGAGAGTTCCATGTAGGAGGAATACGTAGGTTTTCAGAAGCATGGATTGAGTATGGGGACATGAGGACAGTGAGGCATTGACATGGAAGTTTCTTAGTTAGGACCTGATTTCCAGTGGTTAGATGGGCATGAACCAGAAGCTGGCAGAACAGTTCTTGAGGGATAATAGTTCTTGACATAAGCAGGGTTAGGAAGGAAAGGAATATCTGCAAGGCAGGGGAGAGAAGTAACTTGTAGATGGTTTCCAGTTTACGTAGGGTGGATTAGTGGGTTAGAGGGCTGAAGTGAGGATGTGATTGATGAAGAAGCCAAGTGGCCATCTACATATCTGCAGGTAGAATACTACAGGCAAAGGCAACGCCAAAGTGCAAATGTTCTGAAGCAAAAAAGGGCTTGGTGTGTTTGAGGAATAGCAAGGAGGCCAGGTGGCTGGAGCTGATTGAGCCAGGAGGGGAGTGGCAGTAGATAAGATCAGAAAATGAGGGATGACATTACTTTGTGGACCACTGTGAGGCCGCTTTTTACTCTGATGTAATCAAGAAGACTTTAAAGAGAACTATGAGACAGATTTTAAAGTCCATACAAAACTGAATATTATAGAAGTGAATAGATGTGACATTTATTTTTCCATTATTCAAATGCTTACTAAGTGTAAAGTAAGAGCTAGCAAACTGAAAGTGAAATACAGACATTTTCAGATAAAAAGTCTTCTAGGTACAAACGAGAGACGGAAGTTTAGTCCTAGGTGTCTACCAAGTGATAAAATTATAAAGGTAACAAAGTGAAATTAAATTTTACTAAAGGGCCATCAAAAGAGTCTCAACCATGTCAGGTATGTAAACATGAAGAAACTGTCTCTGTAAACCTTAGTTTCCTAATCTTACAAAGTGAGGGATTTAATTGATTGGATTCTTACAGGCTCTCACAGCACTGACATTTGGGATTTACTACTGATATTTGATGACCTGGGACTTATGTCTGAAATGAAAGGGATATGTCCAAGTTCAAGAGTCACAAACCTAAAAGGAAGAAGGAAACACTGTGTATCAGGAAGGTATGTACATACCTGTATTTAAATTTACCATCTGAGCAATAATGTGAGCACACAGAAGGACAAGCTAATGTCATATTGTTGTAAGAGACTTCCACATATAACCCAGAGAAATAGAGGCTACAAGATAAGTTTTTGTAATAGAAATTACAAAATTGGCACAGAAGCAAGATAAAGAATCATTGGGGGACTGCTATTATCAGGGTATCTATGGGAGTCTCATTCTCTTAAAAAGTAGAGCATCTGATAAATTATTATCTTGCTGACATTTTCAGCTTTTAGAAGATGGAGGGAGCCAAAGGGGCATTACGGATAAGATGCACATGAACAAGGAAGAATGAAATCATGAATAGGAAATTGACAGGTATGCAACCTAGATTTTAGGAAGGCTGATTTCAGGATAGAGGAAAAAATGAAATGCCATGGATAGGACACCTTGAATATGGATTATGTGCAAAGTGAGGTTTCAGTACATGCAATTTTGACTGCATGGCTATAAGTAAGGCCAGGAAGAAAAGAGGAAAGAACTCTTAAGAACCCAAAAAACAGGAAAGGTACTCTTAAGTACAGGTGTTAAAAGTATGAAGGGAAGGACAGTTCATCAAGCACCACATTAAGTTTGCTGGTGTTTAATAGATTGAATATGTTCAACAACAATCTTAATTTCCTTCAGAGATCAAACTTGCACTGGCCAAAATACTAAGCTACTTGTGGCTATTAAGTATTTGAAATGTGACTAGTTCAAATTGAGACACATTGTAAGTGTAAAATACATTTAGTAAAAAAGATTAATATGGAACAAAGAAAATAATATCTCTGGTTGATAAATTATATTTTTATATAGTTAACCTACATGTTGAAACAATATTTTGAACACATTAGCTTTAAAATATACTACAAGATTAATTTCATCTGGTTCTCTTTTTACTTTTTTAGTGTGGCTACTATAAAATTTTAAATTACATGTGTGGCTCACATTGTATTTCAGACAGCTTATACCCTCATTTTGTGGAAGAGGAACAAACCTAAAAAAGTTAAAGAATTTCTTCCAAGTCACAGAACTACTATACTATTAAATAATGTATAATTTTTTTCTTTAATAAAATAGAAAAAAACAAAGATTTGGAGAAACTGTAAAGACAAAAACTGAAAAATTTTTAAACCATACATAAGGCAGAAAATATATAAAAGGATAGGCCTTCACCTGAGGTAGGGTAGGGGGAGGGATAGGAATACATGTCCAGGGCAGGGGAAGTAATGTCTGCACGTTGATCAAACATCATATATCTGGGCATGCAATGACACACTTGAATATGTCACCAAAAACAACAGGAATAATGATGTGTTTTAGATAAAAGTGCTTTCGAAATGGAAAAAAATACCACATGAATATGGCCCACTTCACCAACACAGAGATACAAGAAAGTTACATGTCATTTATTTTTCTAAAAGGCTGTAAGTTCGGTATCTTTCTCTTGAAGTCCACTCTTTCTTAGAATCTGGAAAGATTACAAACAAATTGACTTGGCTTCAGTGGAAGAAGCAATAAGGTTTGCAGGTGGAGATATGAAACTTAAAGACATATGAACTGGCCAAGTGGTGGTTACCATTGAACGAAGGAAAATTATATGAATTTCATAAAATTGTGGCCTAATGTGATAGAAAAATTTTAAAATCTTAAAAATATATTAG
This sequence comes from Kogia breviceps, assembly GCF_026419965.1. Taxonomy (NCBI): domain Eukaryota; kingdom Metazoa; phylum Chordata; class Mammalia; order Artiodactyla; family Physeteridae; genus Kogia; species Kogia breviceps. The sequence continues at coordinate 93,111,953 of NC_081319.1, forward strand.
TCTAATTTCCTTGTTCCAATATTATTCAAAAATAGTGCATGTTTCATTTACTGCACAGTCAATATTATAGCAACAATAGAAAAATCAAAAAGATGTTAGACATCAGCAAGATGGCAGAATAGAAGGCTCTTGACTTTCCCTTCTCCCACAGATGCACCAAATATACAGCTACATTCTGTAGGAACAATTCTCTCTGAGAGAAATCCAGAAATGTTAAGTGATTGTTACACATCAAATGACTGAGAAAAAACCTGACAATAAAATGAATAGGAAGAGCTGAGACACACTCATGCCACAAACCCCACTCCAGGCACAGCACCTTACAATCAGGAGAAAACACCCAACTCTAGGTTTCTTCCTGAATAGTCCAGAGTTTGGAAAACACATCTAGTACTCCAGCTTTTATGGTTGCCACTCAAGAGACTAGCTCCCAAATCACATAGCTCAGAAATCTAATGGGACTTTGCATTTGTGAATCCACCCAAAACCACAGGAAACAAACAGGTGATTTTTAAACACATATGACCACTTCCTGTGGTTATCCCCTGGGGTTCAGTGCAGAGTGAGGCAAAACACCCAGATCCCAATTTCTTCCTAGAAGATGTTTCACTGCATACATTCCCAGCTGCTGCCCAAGGGTCAGCCTTTTAATCAGCCTGTATCTGGGAGCTGACTGAACTCCTCCTGAAGCCTGAAAGGGCTTGTGGGTGCTTCCCCTGCCTTGTCTCCCTGGCTCATTGCAACAATAAAATATAAAGTCTCCAGTTTCTCCTTCGAAGGAGCTTGTTCACACGTACAGCACTCCAACATTTATGGCTCCCACCAAAAGCATGTACTCTCCAGTCACTAGTTCTGAGAGCTGATAGGACTTGGCATTCACAAGTTCCCCAGGACTACATTAAATTAAGAGGAAGTTGTGAACAGAAGTGTGAGCACATCCTGCATCTACCTACACTGACCCAGTGCAGAGATGACAGGCAAAAAATACAATGCTCCCAGTTTCGCAAGGAAGGGGTTTGACTACCTACTTTTGCAACTGCTTTCCAAAGGTTGGGCTTCTAATTAGCCTGCATCTGGAAACAGACAGAGCATATAATTAGTAGTCCTCTAGGAGCCTGCATGGGTATATGGGGACTTCCTGTGACTTTTACCCTCTGCTCCCCCAGAAATAAAACCAATTCTCCAGCTTCTCCCTAAAATGACTTTGTCCACACACCTAAACTACTTCCACAAGAGGGACTGGCTCTTATATCATCTCATTCTGGGAGTTAATAGGGCTTAGCATACATGAGACCTAGAAAGAACAAAGAGAAATTTTTATATGGGAACACAAGCACTCTCACAAACTATTCTCCCTGACTCAGTACAGAGTGAATAAACAAAAACACCCAGCCCCCAGTTTCTCCCTGATAGGGCCTAGATTGCATATCTAAAGTCCTGACTTTCCCAGCTGCTGCCTAAGCACAGAGTTTCCAACTAGCCTGCATCTGGGAGTTGATGGGGTAGGCAATTTGTAGTGCTCTGTGAGCCTGAATGAACACATGGGCATTTATTACACCTCTGGGGTACTGACAGGGCTAGGCACAGTATAATTTCCTGAGAGCCACTAAAACAAAGATGACAGCTTTGACAAGCACCAAGGTTTGAGAGGCACCAAGACTCTCAATCAGAGCTGATTGGTAACTTTCATATCCGACATGAGGTCAATTTATAAAGACTGGGAGAGGTGGATGTTTTATCTAATGCTCAGAAACAAACATGGAGAGTCAAGGAAAATGAATAAATGGGGGAATACATTTCAAACAAAATAACAAGATAAATCTCTAGAAATCAACCCTCATGAAATGGAAATAAGTGAGTTACCCAAAAGTGAGTTAAAAGTAGTAGTCATTAAGATATGGCTTCCCTGGTGGTGCAGTGGTTGAGAGTCCACCTGCCGATGCAGGGGACATGGGTTCGTGCCCTGGTCTGGGAGGATCCCACGTGCCACGGAGTGGCTGGGCCCGTGAGCCATGGCCGCTGAGCCTGTGCGTCCAGAGCCTGTGCTCCGCACGGGAGAGACCACAACAGTGAGAGGCCCGCATACCGCAAAAAAAAAAAAAAAAAAAAAAAAAAGTTCAGTTAGATCAAGAGAGCGATGAATGAAAAAGTGAGAATTTCAACAAAGAGATAGAAAATAAGTACCAAACAGAAATCACAGAGCTGAAGAATAATTTAACTGGAAAATTAAATAGAGAGTTTCAGAATAGAACAAGTGGAAAAAGGATCAGTGAACTAGAAGACAGGGGAGTAGAATTTATCCAATCAGAATAAAAAGGAAAAACAATGGGGAGAAAAGTGAAGATAACTTAAAGGTCTTCTGAGACACCATAAAGGGGACCAATACACACATTATAAAGGGGAAATAAGAAAGAAGCATAAAGATAATTCAAAGAAATAACAGCTGAAAACATCCCAAACATAGGGAAAGAAATAGACACCCACATCCACAAAGCCTAAATAATATCAAATAAAGATGACTCCAAATAGATCCACACTGAGACACATTATTATGATCAAACTGTCAGAAGTTAAAGACAAAGAGAATTTTGAAAGCAGCAAGAGAATAGTCACTTGTTACACACTAGGGAACCACCATAAGACTGTCAGCTGATTTTTTGGCAGAAACTTTGAAGGATAGAAGGGAGTGGAATGATATATTCAAGGTATTAAATGAAAAAAACTACCAACTAAAAACACTTAACATGGAAAAGTTATCCTATCCTCAGAATTGAAGGAGAGATAAAGATATTCACAGCCAAACAAAAGCTGAAGGAATTCACCACTACTAACGAGGTTTACAAGAAATGATAAAGGAGATTTCTTCAAGCTGAAACAAAGGAATGCTAATTAGTAACATAAAAACATGAAAGTATAAAACTCACTGGTAAAGGTAAATATACAGTAAAATTCAAAATACTCTAAAATGTAATACTGGTAAGTAAATGACTTTCAACTCCAGTATAAATGTTAAAAGACAAAAGTATTAAAAATAACTATAGATACAATAATTTTGTTAATGGATACACAATATAAAAAGATGTAAATTATTACATCAAAACAATAAAATGTGTGTGGCAGGTGAGAGCTTTTAAAGTTAAGTTGTTATGCTTAAAATAGGCTGTTATGACTATAAGATGTTATATAAAAGCGTCAAGGTAACTATAAAGAGAAAACTTATAGTAGATATATAAAAGATAGAAAGGAATCACAGCAGAAAATCATCTAATCACAAAGGAAGACAATAAAAGAAGAAAAAAACAAAAAATTTTTAAAACACTGGGAAAACTATTAACAAAGTGGCAATAGTAAGCCTTTATCTATTAATAACCATTTTAAATGTAAATTGAATAAATTCTCTGATCAAAAGATGTAGAGTGGCTGGATGAATAAGAAAATGAGACCCACCTACAATATGTTGCCTAAAAAACTCCCTTCAGCTTTAAGGACACAAATAGACTAAAAAATGGAAAAACGTATTCCATGTAAATGAAAAGCAAAATAATGCAGGAGTAGCTATACTTAGACAAAGTAGATTTAAGCCAAAGACTGTAACAAAAGACATGGATAGTCATTATATAATGGTAAAGGGGTCAATTCATCAAGAAGATGTAACAACTGTAAATATTTATGCACCTAACGTCGATACATCTAAATATATAAAGCAAATATTAACAGACCTAATGAGATAAATAGACAGCAATACAATAATAATAACTGGGGAACTTCAGTGCCTCACTTTCAACAGTGGTTAGGTTATCCAGATAGAAAATAAATAAGGAAACGTTAGACTTGAACTATCCTTTGGACCAAATGGACCTACCAGACATTTACAGAACATTCCCTCCAAAGTAGCAGAATACACATTCTTCTCAAATGCATAAGGAACATTATCTATAGATCATATGTTAGGCCACAGAACAATCCTTGAAATTTAAGAAGACGGAAATCATATCAAGCATCTTTTCCAACCACAATGGTATGAAATTAGAAATCAGTAATAGGAGGAAAACTGGAAATTTTACAACTATGTGGAAATTAAACATGCGTGAACAACCAAAGAGTCAAAAAAGAAATCATGAGATAAATCAAAAAATATCTTGAAAACAGAAACACAACATAAACTTGCAAAATAGTGAACAAAAGGGAACACTTCCAAACATATTTTAATGAGGCCAGCATTATCCAGACATCAAAGCCAGACAAGGACACTAGAAAAAAAAAAAAAGTACAGGCCAACATCCCTCATAAACAGAGATGTAAAAATCCTCAATGAAATATTAGCAAATTAAATTCAACAGCATATTAAAAGGATTATGCACCATGAGCAAGTAGGATTTATCCCTGGGAAGCCAGGATGGTTCACTATATGCAAATAAAGAAATGTGATACAACATATTAACAGAATGAATGATTTAAAAATGATCCTTTCAATATATGTAGAAAAAGCATTTGAAAATTACAATTTTCTTTTATTATTAAAAACTCTTACCAAATCAGATAAAGGAGGAATGTACCTTGACATAATAAAGGTTATTTATATATGACAAGCCCACAGCTAAAATATTACTCAATAGTGAAAAGCTTAAAGCTTTTCCTCTAAAATCAGGAATAAAACAATGATACCCACTCTCCACCACTTCTATTCAACATAGTAGAAGTTCTAGCCAGAGCAATTAGGCAAGAAAAATAAAGAAAAGGCATCCAAATCACTGGAAAGGAGTAAAATTGCTTTTGTTTGTAGATGAAATGATTTTATATATATACAATACCCTAAAGACTGCCAAAAACCATTAGAATTGATAAATAAATTTTGCAGAATATAAAATCAATATACAAAATTTAGTTGCAACAACCCAAGTTAAAAATGAGAACAGTAATTGAATAGATATTTCTCCAAAGACATACAAATAGCAAACAGCTATATGAAAAGATGCTTAACATCATTAATCATCAGGGAAAGGCAAATCAAAACCACAATGAGGTATCACCTCATACCTGTTAGGATAGCTGTTATCAAAAAGTCAAAAGATTGGCAAGGAAATACTAAGCTAGAGGGATAGAAGAGTTGGGAAGCATGGAATCAATGATAGGGAAAGGGCATGAGGAAATTCTCTTGAAGGATAGAAATGTCCAAGACTTTGATCTGAGTCATAGTTACATGGGTGAATACCTATGTAAAACTTTGAAGAGCGGTGCACTCCAGATCTGTATATTTTACTGACTGTACAGCATACCTCAATTTATTTAAAAACAGAATACAAGGGGTCTGCTAACATTGAATCTAAGCCTTTCAGGCTCAGTAAAGTTTCACAGAAACATAAGAAAAGACATTCCCGATATACATTGATTTTCTTGTTTCGGTTCTGTTTTTCACCCAGAATACCTGATTCTCAACTTTTCACAATTAGATAAATTTTTGAACTTATTAAGTCAGCAGTCCTTGCTATCCCAGAACTTTCTTTAAAATTTTTTAAAATTAGCCCATCTCCATTCTATTCCTTCAATCTTAACCACTACTTGTAATAATACTTAGATTTACAGGTTTTCAAAGGAATATATAACACATTATTTATAATCTTTCATAAGCCAATCAGCACAAACTTCCCATCACTATTCACCCTTCTCTTAAAGAAATCATTACTCTAACTTCTGTCACCATAATTAGTTTTGCCTGATATTAAACTTCATGTAAATGGAACCACAGAGTACTATTTGGTACCTGGCTTCTTTCATTCAACTTAAGGGTTTTGAGAAATAGTAGTTTGACATGTCCAGGCAGACAGATTTAACTGTACTCAACTAAAAACAAAGGGAACTCAGAATCTGGAATGAGTTCTGCCCACTGTTATACAGAAGGTCCTAGAGCTTGAGATCCAGCTGCCAATGATGGAGACAAGTTTCTGTTGCTAAACTGATTTGACATTACTAACATTTCATTCTAGTTTCAGATCCCAGGTAAAATGTAAAATCCTTTAAAACTCTGAAAGAAACACAAAAACACTTTTAAGTTCTTTTATAGAAGGGAAAAATAAATAAAAACACAAAAGCCAGGGATTTTCAGATATGTTTATGTTTCATCAGTTAAAATATTGCACAGTGCATTGGTGATGCCTAATTTTAAGGCATGAATATACACTTATCTTTCATATTTTTTTCAGATGAGTGCTTTACCATTAAAGTTTGGCAGAAGTAAAATTATTTCATTGTTCCTGTTATATTGTGGTATTTTATGAGTTTTCTCCTTTAACCACAGAATAAACTTCTAAAATTCATAATTTTAAAAGAACATTCTGCGGTTAAAAATCCTGCCCATGTGCATTTATAATGTAATTGGTTTTCCCTTCAAAAAACCACAACATACTTTCAAAGTTTATCAAATATTTTGGATCTTCCCACAATCATCAGTATATTATAGGTTTTTTCCCAATGTCACATTATTCAGCGTTCCAGTCCATTGCATAATCAGTTAGTAGGTTTTAGATATGAAAATGATAACTTTGATAGAATTCCAAAAATGAACATACCACAAGGGCCAACTGAGAGAGTTCCCAAACCTAATCCATTTTACAATTTCCTCTGTATCTCCTTTCCGAATGTGACAATTTTAAGCTATAGGGACTAAGCTTGGCATTGTCTAACCACTGCTTCTACTGTTGTCAAGTGAGTGACAATAACATACAATGTGAATGTCACTCACAGAAGGTATGAATTATTCTGCAAGATTCAGGAAACACCAGTGATCCAAGTAAAGGAGGGAAAACGCTTCTTTCTTGGTGAGAAGATATGTATGTCCACTTCTATTTAGATCATACAAAATCTCAAAGAATCTCTAAGACTAAAAAAATATTTTTTGACTCATCTGGATATAGAACAAGAAAGAAAGCCAGTAGAGTTTTCCTTATTATTAATGTACAGGGTACCACTAGAGTCAACTCTGAATTCCCACTTTAATTACTCTTTGTCTGGAGATTGTTTTGTTCTTTAGTTTTACTGAAATACCCTCAGGAGGATTAAACTTTGAGTCCACAAAGTCCAATTATCATAAAACTTCAACAAGCCAACTTATGAATATTTAGTCTTCTCCTCATATTCAAAAACATCTAAATAAAGATGATAATATAAAGAAATGGTCCCTAACAGGCATGATTATCAACTCTAAAGAAATGTCAGTGTCTATGGATTTGAGACATGCAATGTATTTAATATTTTAAAAACTCTTTAACAAGGTATGAACTTTCCTCTTCAATTAATTATTGATCCAGGCACTTATCTCCTTTCCATTTAAAACTTTTAAACAAAGTGTCTGAAGCACTTGGGTGCTAGAGGAGAACACAGTCATTGACTTGAGTTGTTTGGGACTGTGATCAGAAAGGAGTTTTAACAACGACGAAAAAAACCCAGTACAACAATCTTCCATTATTCCTACATTTGATATTGCTGGAGCCATCAAGCAAACACTAAATAATAACAAGCAAATTCCGTTGAAATGTTTAGCTAAATGGAACTAAAACAGTCACAGTTGACAATTTCATAAATACATTAACTAGAAGTGTCTCCAAATAGCATGTGATTTTGAATTATTAACATAAAACACTGCATTATAAATGACTGCAAATTGCATTCCTAGTGTTCTCCATGCTTAATTTATTATGCTGTAGGAAAATTTGCAAATTACTTCACTGTTTTACACTTAATGGCTAGTTTTATGTGTATATTATTACTTTAAGATAAAATTAAATTAGTGTACATACGTGATATGTGACATGTTATAGGAGACACTCAAATTTGGGTCAAAAATTGGCCAATCTCCCTTTCTTATTATGAGCATACTGCATTCACAGTACTTTGTTGCTATGATTCCACTTAAATCCTGGCTACCCTTCTCTGTCTCGGTGCTCCCTCTCCTTTCTTCTCTAGGGTTGCAGTCCATCTATATTGGTACAAAATTTTTACTGAACTTAGCAAAGCATGGCTTTTTGTCAGTGAGCACTTCTTGGTATCATACTCATAAACATATAGAGATTAAACTCTCTGAGTATGAAAAAGCCAGGAATCGGGCCAAACTTAACCTTGATGGGTATTGTCATTCACAATATGAGAACACACTCTTTGTTTGAAAGCAATGTTCTCTGTAAGAATTTGCAAAGACTAAAATTCTTATGATTTAGTCTTTTATTTCATATTTATACTGCTAATTTATCTACATACTTTATAAAGAAGTGATTTTTCACTTATTCTTTTTTTTTAGCTGTAGAAACGCTTTATTAAATAAAACTCAAAAGCCATTAATCGCAGTCTGAATAGAGTAAGCCTTATCCAGGTATTTAAGAGGCTAACATAATATGAATTTTAAAATTACACACAAAAATGATTTATCTTAAAGGTAGGCATCTAAGGAGGGGAACCTCTCCAGGTTCTCCCTTCTAAGACAGATCCCTTCCCTCCTCTAGGGATACCAAGGTATTGATTTGCCCACATTTTCTATGAAGAGTGACCACTGTGGTTAAAAAGTCATGCACCACACTGTGGCCCTCTATTCATCTTCATCTTCCATCTATGTTGCCAGAACCAAAAACTGAACTACTCTCCTCTCTTTATTTTGAATACTTATTGTAACTGGTTTTATTATTCTGCTTTTAGTTAGGGGAAGAGAAGAGGCTCCTAGGCCTTGTCTAGCATGGGCCATATGCTCAAGTTCAATTCACTGGTGTTCTGTGGTAGGGACTTACATAGAGATTCATAAAGTATGAATTGCCATCTTCTTAATTTCTCCTCCTCCTTTCTCAGCAGAGCTTCTGTAAAGAGTTTTCTACATTCATTATCCTTATTTTCCCATATAGTGTTCTCTCTTCAATCCACTACACTCTAATTTCAACCTTACCACTCAACAGAGATTGCTCTTACCAAAGTGACCAATAAACTCCTGATTGCTAAATCTAATAAATTTGTTGTTGGCTTTAAATTTTTCACTTATAGAATTCCTCTGTAAATTCCACAGCTGGCTGTTCCTGATTAATTAAGATTCTCTACTTCCATGACTTCTATAATAAACACTGCCTTCCAAATTTTTTACCTTTCTAGACAGTTTTACCCATGTTCCGTTGTGGCCTCATCTTTTTCTACTTGTGCCTTAAATGTCAGCATTAATCCAAGTTCTCTCATCACATACTCTCCTCATTCCTTTCTATCCTACCCAATTGAAAGCATCCTCCATTTAATAGACTTACCTCACCTATCAGTACCTTCACCCTGATTCTGATTTAAACTCCAGGTCTATATATATTCAAATGCCTACTACAAATCCAAGTTTGAAAGAATCTACACGCCTTGGAGGAATAAAAATGATGGAGTAGAAGGACGTGCTCTCACTCTCTCTTGTGAGAATACCAGAATCACAACTAGCTGCTGGACAATCATTGACAGGAAGACACTGGAACTCACCAAAAAAGATACCCCACATACAAAGACAAAGGAAAAGCCACAGTGAGACGGTAGGAGGGGCACAATCACAGTAAAATCAAATCCCATAACTGCTGGGTGGGTGACTCACACACTGCAGAACACTTATACCACAGAAGTACACCCACTGGAGTAAAGGTTGTGAGCCCCATGTCAGGCTTCCCAACCTGGGGGTGTGGCAATGGGAGGAGGAATTCCTAGAGAATCAGACATTGAAGCCTACTGGGATTTGATTGCAGGACTTCGACAGAACTGGGGGAAAGAGAGACTCCACTTTTGGAGGGCACACACAAAGTAGTGTGCATTGGGACCCAGGGGAAGGAGCACTGACCCCAGGAGAGACTGAACCAGACCTACCTGCTAGTGTTGGAGGGTCTCCTGCAGAGGCAGGGGGTGACTGTGGCTCACCATGGGGACAATGACACTGGCAGCAGAAGTTCTGGGAAGTACACCTTAGCGTGAGCCCTCCCTGAGTCTGTCATTAACTTCACCAAAGAGCCCAGGTAGGCTCCAGTGTTGGTTCGCCTCAGGCCAAACAACCAACAGGGAGGGAACCCACCCCCACCCATCAGCAGTCAAGCTGATTAAAGTTTTACTGAGCTCTGCCCACCAGAGCAACAGTCAGCTCTACCCACCACCAGTCCCTCCCATCAGGAAACCTGCACAATCCTCTTACACAGCCTCACCAACCAGAGGGCAGAGAGCAGAAGCAAGAAGAATTACAATCCTGCAGCCTGCGGAACAAAAATCCCAGTCACAGAAAGAAAAACAGAAGAAAAGACAGAGGACCATGTACCAAATGAAGGAACAAGATAAAACCCCAGAAAAACAACTAAATGAAGTGAAGATAGGCAACCTTCCAGAAAAAGAATTCAGAATAATGATAGTGAAGATGATCCAGGACCTTGGAAAAAGAATGGAGGCAAAGATCGAGAAGATGCAAGAAATGTTTAACAAAGACCTAGAAGAATTAAAGAACAAACAAACAGAGATGAACAATACAATATCTAAAAAGAAAACTATACTAGAAGGAATCAATAGCAGAATAACTGAGGCAGAAGAACGGATAAGTGACCTGGAAGACAGAATGGTGGAATTCACTGCTGCAGAACAGAATAAAGGAAAAGGAATGAAAAGAAATGAAGTCAGCCTAAGAGACCTCTGGGACAACATTAAATGCAACCACATTTGCATTATAGGGGTCCCAGAAGGAGAAAAGAGAGAGAAAAGACCCAAGAAAATATTTGAAGAGATTATAGTCGAACACTTCCCTAACATGGGAAAGGAAATAGCCACCCAAGTCCAGGAAGTGCAGAGAGTCCCATACAGGATAAACCCAAGGAGAAACATGCCAAGACAAATAGTAATCAAATTGGCAAAAATTAAAGACAAAGAAAAATCATTGAAAGCAGCAAGGGAAAAATGACAAATAACATACAAGGGAACTCCCATAAGGTTAACAGCTGATTTCTCAGCAGAAACTCTACAGGCCAGAAGGGAGTGGCATGATATACTTAAAGGGAAGAAAGGAAAGAACCTACAACCAAGATTACTCTACCCGGCAAGGATCCCATTCAGATTCGATGGAGAAATCAAAAGCTTTACAGACAATCAAAAGCTAAGAGAATTCAGCACCACCAAACCAGCTCTACAACAAATGCTAAAGGAACTTCTCTAAGTGGGAAACACAAGAGAAGAAAAGGACCTACAAAAACAAAGCCAAAACAATTAAGAAAATGGTCATAGGAAAATGCATATTGATAATTACCTTAAATATGAATGGATTAAATGCTCCAACCAAAAGACACAGGCTTGCTGAATGGATACAAAAACAAGACCCATCTATATGCTGTCTACAAGAGACCCACTTCAGACCTAGGGACACATACAGACTGAAAGTGAGGGGATGGAAAAAGATATTCCATGCAAATGGAAATCAAAAGAAAGCTGGAGTAACAATACTCATATGAGATAAAATACACTTTAAAATAAAGAATGTTACAAGAGACAAAGAAGGACACTACATAATGATCAAGGGATCAATCCAAGAAGAAGATATAACAATTATAAATATATATGCACCCAACATAGGAGCACCTCAATACATAAGGCAACTGCTAACAGCTATAAAAGAGGAAATCGACAGTAACACAGTGATAGTGCAGGACTTTAACACCTCACTTACACCAATTGACAGATCATTCAAAATGAAAATAAATAAGGAAACAGAAGCTTTAAATAACACAATAGACCAGATAGATTTAATTGATATTTATAGGACATTCCATCCAAAAACAGCAGATTACACTTTCTTCTCAAGTGCGCACGGCACGTTCTCCAGGATAGATCACATCTTGGGTCACAAATCAAGCCACAGTAAATTTAAGAAAATTGAAATCGTATCAAGCATCTTTTTCTGACCACAATGCTATGAGATTAGAAATGAATTACAGGGAAAAAACCGTAAAAAACACAAACACTTGGAGGCTAAACAATATGTTAATAAATAACGAAGAGATCACTGAAGAAATAAAAAAAATACCTAGAGACAAATGACAATGAAAACACGATGATCCAAAACCTATGGGACACAGCAAAAGCCATTCTAAGAGAGAAGTTTATAGCTATACAAGTCTATCTCAAGAAACAAGAAAAATCTCAAATAAACAATCTAACCTTACACCTAAAGGAACTAGAGAAAGAAGAACAACAAAACCCAAAGTTAGCAGAAGGAAAGAAATCATAAAGACCAGAGCAGAAATAAATGAAATAGAAACAAAGAAAACAACTGCAAAGATCAATAAAACTATAAGCTGGTTCTTTGAGAAGATAAACAAAATTGAGAACCCATTAGCCAGACTCATCAAGAAAAAGAGGGAGAGGACTCAAATCAATAAAATTAGAAATGAAAAAGGACAAGTTACAACAGACATGGCAGAAATACAAAGCATCCTAAGAGACTACTACAAGCAACTCTGTGTCAATAAAATGGACAACCTGGAAGAAATGGACAAATTTTTAGAAAGGTATAATCTTCCAAGACTGAACCAGGAAGAAATAGAAAATATGAACAAACCAATCACCAGTAATGGAATTGAAACTGTGATTAAAAATCTTCCAACAAAAAAATGTCCAGGACCAGGTGGCTTCACAGGTGAATTCTATCAAACATTTAGAGAAGAGCTAACACCCATCCTTCTCAAACTCTTCCAAAAAATTGCAGAGGAAGGAAACTCCCAAACTCATTCTATGAGGCCACCATCACCCTGATACCAAAACAGACAAAGATACTACAAAAAAAGAAAATTACAGACCAATATCACTGATGAATATAGATGCAAAAATCCTCAACAAAATACTAGCAAACAGAATCCAACAACACATTAAAAGGATCATACACCATGATCAAGTGGGATTTATCCCAGGGATGCAAGGATTCTTCAATATACACAAATCAATCAATGTGAAACCCCATATTAACATGTTGAAGAATAAAAATCATATGATCATCTCAATAGATGCAGAAAAATATTTTGACAAAATTCAACATGATTTATGATAAAAACTCTCCGGAAAGTGGGCATAGAGGGAACCTACTTCAACATACTAAAGGCCCTATATGACAAACCCACAGCAAACATCATTCTCAATGGTGAAAAACTGAAAGCATTTCCTCTAAGATCAGGAAGAAAACAAGGATGTCCATTCTCAACACTATTATTCAACATAGTTTTGGAAGTCCTAGTCACGGCAATCAGAGAATAAAAAGAAATAAAAGGAATGCAAATTGGAAAAGAAGAAGTAAAACTGTCACTGTTTGCAGATGACATGATACTATACATAGAGAATCCTAAAAATGCCACCAGAAAACTACTAGAGCTAATCAATGAATTTGGCAAAGTTGTAGGATAAAAAATTAATGCACAGAAATCTCTTGCATTCCTATACACTAATGATGAAAATCTGAAAGAGAAATTCAGAAAACACTCCCATTTACCATTGCAACAAAAAGAATAAAATACCTAGGAATAAACCTACCTAGGGAGACAGAAGACCTGTATGCAAAAATCTATAAGACACTGATGAAAGACATTAAAGATGATACCAACAGATGGAGAGATATACCATGTTCTTGGATTGGAAGAATCAATATTGTAAAAATGACTATACTACCTAAAGCAATCTACAGATTCAGTACAATCCCTATCAAATTACCAATGGCATTTTTTTACGGAACTAGAACAAAAAATCTTAAAATTTGTATGGAAACACATAAGACCCCGAATAGCCAAAGCAGTCTTGAGGGAAGAAAAAGGGAGCGGGAGGAATCAAACTCCCTGACTTCAGACTATACTACAAAGCTACAGTAATCAAGAAAATATGGTACTGGCACAAAAACAGAAACATAGGCCAATGGGAACAAGATAGAAATCCCAGAGATAAACCCACACACCTATGGTCAACTAATCTATGACAAAGGAGGCAAAGATATACAATGGAGAAAAGACAGTCTCTACAATAAATGGTGCTGGGAAAACTGGACAGCTACATATAAAAGAATGAAATTAGAACACTCCCTAACACCATACACAAAAATAAATTCAAAATGGATTAGAGACCTAAATCTAACACCATACACAAAAATAAATTCAAAATGGATTAGAAACCTAAATGTAATACCAGACACTATCAAACTCTTAGAAGAAAACATAGGAAGAACACTCTTTGACATAAATCACAGCAAGATCTTTTTTGATCCACCTCCTAGAGTAATGGAAATAAAAACAAAATTAAACAAATGGGACCTAATGAAACTTAAAAGCTTTTGCACAGCAAAGGAAACCATAAACAATATGAAAATACAACCCTCAGAATGGGAGAAAATATTTGCAAATGAATCAAGGGACAAAGAAATAATCTCCAAAATATATAAACAGCTCATGCAGCTCAATATGAAAAAAACAAACAACCCAATCAAAAAATGGGCAGAAGACCTAAATGGACATTTCTCCAAAGAAGACATACAGATGGCCAAGCAGCACATGGAAAGCTGCTCAACATCACTAATTATTAGAGAAATGCAAATCAAAACTACAATGAGATATCACCTCACACCAGTTAGAATGGGCATCATCAGAAAATCTATAAACAACAAATGCTGGAGAGGGTGTGGAGAAAAGGGAATCCTCTTGCACCGCTGGTGGGAATGTAAATTGATACAGCCACTATGGAGAATAGTATGGAGGTTCCTTAAAAAACTAAAAATAGAATTACTATATTATCCAGCAATCCCACTACTGGGCATATACCCAGAGAAAACCATAATTCAAAAAGACACATGCACCCCAATGTTCATTGCAGCACTATTTACAATAGCCAGGTCATGGAAGCAACCTAAATGCCCATTGACAGACGAATGGATAAAGAAATTGTGGTACATATATACAATGGAATATTACTCAGCCATAAAAAGGAACGAATTGGGTCATTTGTTGAGACATGGATGGATCTAGAGACTGTCCTACAGAGTGAAGTACGTCATAAAGAGAAAAACAAATATCGTATATTAATGTATGTATGTGGAACTTAGAAAAATGGTACAGATGAACTGGTTTACAGGGCAGAAGTTGAAACACAGATGTAGAGAACAAACATATGCACACCAAGGGGGGAAAGCCGCGGAGGGTGGGGATGGTGATGTGATGAATTGGGTGATTGGGGTTGACATGTATACACTGATGTGTATAAAATTGATGACTAATAACCTGCTGTATAAAAAAATAAATAAAATTTTAAAAATATTTTAAAAAAGAATCCACGTGGCTTAAAATCAACAATTCTAGAAGTAAACACATTCTCTTTTTTGCCACAAATTTCTTCACGATCTAAGGTTCTATTTCTCCAGGAATAATACAGCTATCAACCAACTCATGCATCTCTTGAAATAATTTCCACTCATCTTAATTTTCTTTAGTGTACCTCTAATCTGTCTCCTCTCAATCTCCACTGCCAACAGTTTGGTTCAGATGTCCATCATTCTCAAACATCTGTCACCTAAATTACTGTGACAGCCTTTTATCTGTTCTATCTCTAGTCTTACAAAATAAAACTCAATCTCTTGCTTATTCCAGAGATACAGATTTATAAAATGCAAACTGATCATGCCATTCCCCTCATTTTACAATCCATCAGTGTTTTCCTATTTCTTATAAGATTCCCTGCTAGGACTTACAAAGCCCTCCTTAATGGTCTTCCCTTGTTAAATTCTCCAGTTTCATCATTTTTGGTGACCTCAGAATATACCTAAGTGTTCTACTTGTGATTACCCGAATATAATATATTCCTTCCCAACTCTATGGTTATATACATATCTCTCTTTCTGCCTGAATCTTCTCCCTTTTTTCTGTCTTCTTTACCTATATAAACTAGACTCATCCTTCAAAAATCCGATGACAATTAACATACTGTCATATTACTGCTGTATCACTGTCTCTTTTCACAATAGCCTGAAAAATCCTCCATGTTCAGAGATTGTCCCATTTATCCATGTGCATTTAGTGATTTCCCTTGTCTGTCACATATAAGTGTTCCAAAATGACATGAAAAATATGTTGAAAACTCAAAAGGCTGAGAACCCATTGTCTACTTGTATGATCAGAAAGGTATTGATGGCAAAATAAGATCTGAACAGTAGATAAGAGGAAATATGGGAAACTAGAATTTCACAGGCAGAAACAAACTGTGCAAATATACTAGACAGGGAATAGTGACATGTCCATTCAAACTAAAAGAGCTTGATTAAGGAAGGACAGAAGTCTTGAAAATGAAATTGTTAGCTGGAATGCCAAACCAAGAATTTTAGAATACATTTTGTAAGCGATACAGAGGAACTATAGTTTTGTGAGCAAGGAGATGGCATGCTCAAAGCAAAGGTAGCCCAGCCTAACAGAGCATCTGAACTTCCTGGAGTTTGGTTTTTGTTTTTGTTTTAAATAGCAAATGCCTGAGATACAAACTGTTATGTATAAAATAAATAAGCAACAAGAATATATTGTATAGCACAGGAAAATACAGGCATTATTTTGTAACAACTTTAAATGAAGTATAATTTTAAAATTGAATCACTATGTTGTACACCTGAAACTAATATAACATTGTAAATCAGCTATACTTAAATTTAAAAGTACCACAATAGGAGAACATTCAAAGGCATTCCACCCTGTTTCCACCCTCCTGAACCAAAGGAGTAAATTCTATAATTAGTAGGAGCACTTCTGAGCATGTGAAGGTCAGTGTCTCTGGTGGTTGCAACTTTCATGTTTGGCTAGTCTAGTTGGATAGAGACATTCCTTTCTATACTAGGTGGAAGGCATACCTATTTCCAAGTCTGGAGGCCTGTCATTATTAAGGCCCAGTTTCTACAGGATCTCAAACTGGCTGTGTCAATATTTCCCCTGTTTATAAATTTAGGTGGGTTTCAACTCCAGGCTTTTAGAAAAGTAATAAAAATCCAGTGTTGCCACAATCTATCTTATCTCATCCAGCTTTTCTAGGAACAAAGCTGATATTTCTTCCCCAATATGATACCTGTCTACTTTTCAATTGATTCCCATATGTGGAGAAAAAGGTTATAAGGGGGAAGACATGTAACTAGAACCTCAAGGAGAGATTCAGGGAGAGAGATTGAGGAGGAAATATGGGAGTGAAAACAGGAAAATTAATTAGAAATCTGTATATCTGAAATTCTCAAATATCCTACCTGACTGACCTAACTCCTCCACACCAATAAACAAGCTTTATGAACATATAAGGAGCATATATTTAACTTTTTATTGTGTTATTCTTAAACAAATGTGGACAATGAAAGAACATCAACTTTCTTTTTTCAGCCATGCCATGTGTCTTGTGGGATCCTAGTTCCCAGATCAGGGCTTGAACCCAGGTCCCCTGTAGTGGAAGTGAACAGTTCTAACCATTGGACTATAAGGGAATTCCCAGAAAATGTTTTATACTAATTAATCTCTCATTAGTATCTTCAGAGGCATTTGAACATATATTTTATCCATAAAACTAGGACAGAGTGCTATGGGGAAAAAAGGAATTCTCAGAGAACAAGAAAAATATCTTAAGAATTAATAATAGCAATGTTAATTTTTAAATTTCAGTATTTACCTGAAAGAATAAAAAGATATTTGTACCCAAAAACCTGTGTGCCTAATCATCTAAAACAGGAAAATATCCAAATGTCCTACAATTAGAAAATTCATTGTAAATCAAAATAAATCTAAACTGTGTGCTATATCTACACAATGGAATACTACTCATCAATGCAAAGTAACAAATTATTGATACATACAACAAAATGGATTAAATTTAAATGTATGATGTTAAGTTAAATAAACCATACATAAAAGGCTTCATACTATATTATTCCATTTTTATAACATTCTCAAAATGGCAAAACTGAAGAGACAGAAAAAAGATCAGTAGTTGCCAGGAGCTGGGGGTAGGAAAAAGAGATGACTGTGATGGGCAACAGGGAATTTTTTCTGATCTACAAATTGATTGTAATGATGGTTACACTACCGTGTATGTCTGCCAACACTCATAGAACTGTGCACAAAAAAAGAGTGAATGTCACCATATTAAAAAAATAAAGAATTAAAAGAAGCCACACTTAAACAAGTCATTATGAACCTGGAGATGAAAGGAACTGGAAAGAGCATTACCCCAATGTTACGACAAGAAAATACCTAAACAAATTGAAAATTAACAACTTTTACTGAAGCCATCATAAAATAAAGTTTAGGGTAAGTAACAAAACCTGAAATCCAAGGAAAGACAAACCCTGCAGGGAGAAACAGGACCCAAGTATTTGCTAACCTAGGGGAGATACTACTGGATACCATATAAGCTAGTAGGAAGATTCAGCTAAAAATTTTAATGAAGTTCTAAAGACCAGTGGTGTGCTAGTGTGAGACCCCGATTGCCACAGACATGGTGGCTTTTATCCTCTTGAAGGCTTTTCTTCCATAAATATCACCAAGTACTTACAAGAAAGAATGGGGAGAATCCTGAGAAAGCTTCCCTCATAGTACTATCTGGGGAAGGAGGATAGTATGCACAGCTGAAGTCCACTAGAACCATCCTCCCTATCTCCCATATTGAATAAAAGCCTTAACCTGCATAAAGGAGAGCACCAGAATTATTACCTTAGGGCAAGGATGACAGCCACTGAAGCTATGGGAGGGATAAAGAAAGGGGGAAAAAATGTACTCTACCCCTAGGGAAGAGGAAAATATATGTGGTAGGTCCAGCATTACATCTAGAAGAGAGGCAGAAGTACTCATGAAGGCCATCCCCAATGCCCAGGCTCACAGTGTCTGCCTGAGACTGAGATTCCATCAGAACATTACAGAACTCATCCTCCACTATTCCCATCAATGCATTAAAAAGCTTTGAGTAAAAATAACTGTGGAATACATCTCGTAGAGCAGCATTGAAAAAAAAATCTCTCCAGGGAATACAGCAAAAAGAAGACACAAAGCCAAGAGAAGAATAGACATTAAATAAACCTTCTAGCAAACTAGCCTACATGCTATATACAGGTATCACTAAGTAACTTGAAATCTGTTGTTCACTGAGGTTAACTCTAACAATGAACTTCAATCCTAGCTCACCTCCTTACTAGATCAACACAAACATCCAAACCGAAGGCCTAGTAGAAGTAAAGGCACGCCCGTACTCATACTCATCACTAAGGATAAAAAACATTTAACTCAAAACAACATACCAAGTTTCAACAAAAAAATCACAAAGCAACAAAAATGCAAGAAAAACAATCATCAGAATCAGACACAGGAATGACACAGATGTTGAAAAGGAAAAGGAAAATAACATGTAAATTAACATGTAAAGG
This sequence comes from Kogia breviceps, assembly GCF_026419965.1. NCBI lineage: Eukaryota > Metazoa > Chordata > Mammalia > Artiodactyla > Physeteridae > Kogia > Kogia breviceps. The sequence goes on from NC_081319.1 coordinate 93,131,373, forward strand.
GTCTAATGAAAAAAGGCAGACAGCATACAAGGTCAATTGTAATTTTACTTACAACTGATGAAAACTATAAGAAAATATCAAATATAAATTCCAGAAATCAAAAACACTGCAACAGTGATGAATATCTTCAAAAATTTCATTAGTAGAGGCAATACAAATAGGAAAGAACCCATGAACTTGAAGCAATGTGAAGAGAAACACAATGAGATAAAACAAAAACAAAAACCAGAAAAGGGTATCCAAGAGCTGTGGGGCAATGTCATATGGTCTAGCAAATGCATAACTGGAATCCCAGAAGATGAGTGAGAGAACAACTGAATAAATATTCTGAGAAAAAATGACTGAGAATATTCCAAATTTAATGACAGATACCAAACTACAGATCAATCTCAGAGAAAAATAAGCTGAATAAATACCCCCAAATAAAACACACTTGAATTTATCACATTAAAATGCTAAAAACAAAAGAAAAAGAGAAAATCTTGAAGGACAGCCAGAGAGAAAAAGACATATTATCCATAGAGGAATAAGGATAAAAATTACAGCAGATTTCTCATCTTAAACTGGATAAACATAAACTGAGGGAAATAATGCTCTATATGAGAAATAGTAAAGGAAGTTCCTTGAGAGGAAAAAATATAATATAGATCAGAAACTTTGGTCTACACAAATAAATGAAGAACTTTGGAAATGGGACAGGTTATTATGAAATCTGAGAACACCAAAGAAGAGATCCTAAAAGATTCCAGGGAGACAGAGATAACTGGATGCATAAAAGTTCAGAATCATAGATCATCACATCTTATCATCAGCAAAGGTGGATGCTGGAAGACAGTACAGTGAGTCTCACAAAGAAGAAAATGTATTTTCAACCTAGAATTCTATATATCTGTCCACTCAGTTAAATTAGAATAAAGACACTTTCACTCTTTCTTGGTAAATTTCTTTGAACATTTTTCTACAAATTTTGTGAGGAAAAAACAAGGCAGAAAATGATGGGAGGCAGTAAACAAGGTGTACAACCAAAAGAGTATTCAATGAAGTTCCAGGCGATACCCATTTTAATCTTAAAGAGCATCCAATCCAGTCAGGAGCAGAAAGAGAGATTTCTAGATTTGAAAGAAATTGAAGGAAAGGATAAAATAATTAAGAGTTTGGAAGAGTTTGAGATAAATTATTTGGGTGGATTGTATAACAAAAAGGAGAATCCTTTTTCTAATTTGAGACTAGGAAACTTCTTATTTAAACAGCATTGAGTCCACAGCAAAGAAAATATAATCCTACCACACTATTTGGAATAGAGGAACAAAATGATCTGACTTATCATTTTTTAAAAGGATTACTTTAGCTGCTGTGTCAATAATAGACTGGTAAAGAATGAAAGACCAATACAGTCTGGGAAACTGTTGGCAATGAGGACACATGGTCAGCTTATGGACTTGCTTGTTGATTGACTGTGAAGTGTGAGAGAGATAAGTCAGTGACAGCTTCAACATTTTGACCACAAAAATGATGTTCTCATTACTGAAAAGAAGGAGAAGCAGGTTTGGGTAAAGAATAATATTTCATTTTGAACATGTAAATGTGAGATGGTTATTAAACATCCAAATACAGTCACTGAATGGTCAGCTAGATATTAGATATCTAAATGGATATATTAGTTGGATATATGAGTTAACATTCAGGGGAGCGATCAGGTTGAATATGTAGACTTGGATTTCAGTAGCATATAGATGCAATTTAAAACCATGAACTGAATGAGATCACCTGAGAAATTTTTATAGCTGAAGAGTAGAATAAATACTAGGATTGAGCCCCAGAATACTCCACATTAGAGAGATCAGCTATATAAACAGAAGCAGCCAGTGAGGGAAGAGAAGGATCAAGTATCCTGGAAAACAAATTTTTAAAAATGCTTCAAAGAAGGAACAATCAACTATGTCAAAAACTGAATACTGGTGAAGTAAGAGGAGGACTAACAAGAGACCACTGTATTTAGCAAATAGAGGTCAATGGTGATCACAAGAGCTGTTTTGTTTTGTTTTGTTTTGTTTTGTTTTTGTATCATAGGAAAGAAAGACTGGAGTAAGCTCAAGAGAAAATGGGAGAGAAAAAAAGTAGAAAAGCAGGATATACAACTCTTTTTTTTTTTTTTGGTAAAAATTTTATTGTGACATCATTTAAATACCATACAATTCACCACTTAAAAGTGTTCAATTCAATGGTTTTTATTATATCCTTATATACAACTATTTCCAGAAGTTTTGTCCTTAGATAAATGGAAAATTCACTTGAAAGATAAGTCAAGAAAGAGATGTAAGAAATTACAGAATGTGTGTACACTAATGAAATGATTCAGAAGAAAAGACATATGGTGCAGGAGATAGAGGAGACAATTAATTGTTGGAGTGATGTCCTAAAGTAGTAATAGGCATATTGTAATTAGGACACAAGTGGAGACGTTGGCTTTAGATACAAAAACAGGCAGTTTATTCACAGTCACAGGACAGATACAGGTAAGATGGTAGATGTGTGCGTCAGAGTCTTGAGAAGTTCTCTTGTCATTGCTTATAATTTCTCAGTGAAATTTAAAATAAGGTCATCGGGCTTCCCTGGTGGCGCAGTGGTTGAGAATCCGCCTGCCGATGCAGGAGACACGGGTTCGTGCCCCGGTCCAGGAAGATCCCACGTGCCGCGGAGCAACTAAGCCCGTGAGCCATGGCCGCTAGGCCTGCGCGTCCGGAGCCTGTGCTCCGCAACGGGAGAGGCCACAACAGTGAGAGGCCCACATACCGCAAAAAAAAAAAAAAAAACAACAATAAAATAAGGTCATCTTCTGAGAGTGAGTATGGGGAAGAAAATGCTGGAGTATTGAGGGCAAGAAATAAAATAGTGTCCAGGAGGGTAAAAGTATAAATAAACTATAGAAATATAAATACTGGGCAACAACAAGGCTATATTTAATTTTAGTGGTTATGAAAATAAAGTGAGACCAGTCATCTTAGCTGTGCATTTTCCTTCAGACATGTTCAAGTATCCAGGTACTGATACAGAGCAGGTGACAATGTAGATATAACAAGGAATGAGGCTATGCCACGTGAGTAAAATAAAGGGAAAAAAGGAGAAAATTATGAAGGGGAATTGTTATAATGATAGGCTATTGAAACTGAGTCCCCATAAAACTGAGTTCCCTGAGTTTATGATTAGTCTTTCTTTCCAAAACTTTAACCCCTTTTGTACCACCTCTGACATCAATCCTGTACTAACTGAACACTGATCAACCAGAATCAGATGACTAAAATTGCTGTTGGCAAAAGCATCGATAATGTACTAAAATTGATATTATAGACATCATCATTAATGTACAAACTCAGGTTTCTCCAGGGCAAGATGAGCTAACAGAACCCCATCCATGGACCTCCGGGCCTGAGAATCATAAACCAGAGACATCCTGACTCCTGAAATTACAATTAAGAATTGTCACAGAGATGTCAAAAAACAATGATTAATCCCAGTCTCTTTGTTCTTCCCCTTTAAGAAAACCTCTAACTCAAAGACCAAGTTGAAATGGATCTGAGGCTTGTCTCCCACTGGATCTGAGGCTTGTCTCCCACTCGGTTGCTTGGTGCTCTGCAATAAGCACTGTGCTTTCCCTCACCACAGCCCAGTGTCAGTACACTGGCTTTGTTGTGTGTCAGAAGAGCGGGCCCGAGTTCAGTTCCATAATATTATTGAATCTAAACTAGCTAAGCAAGGAATTATGACCACAAAGGATAAATGAAGGTGAAAAGATATTAGAACCAAAATTCAGGTGGTCTCAATAGTATAGTAAAAATCAGAGTAGATGAAGCTGATGTTCTTCTATGGTCAATACACATAAAATAGTTACAGTACAAAATGTTAAAGTTAAAAAGCTTGACTATATGCAAGCAAAGTTAGAGCTGGATAAATCTTGAAGGTACTAGGAAAGACATAAGATGGAAAAATGGCTGGATGTACTAATAGACCTCAAAATACAAAACAAAGAGTCAAGAGGCATTGCCTATGGTTAACAAAAGAATAAATAGAAACTTAAGTGTGTCAGTTGAAATTGTAGTGGAGGGACTTCCCTGGTGGTGCAATGGTTAAGAATCCGTCTGCCAATGCAGATGACCCAGGTCCCCTGGTCCAGGAAGATCCCACATGCTGCGAAGCAAATAAGCCCATGTGCCACGACTACTGAGCCTGTGCTCTAGAGCCCATGAGCCACAACTACTGAAGCCTGCACGCTCTACAGCCCATGCTCTGCAACAAGAGAAGCTAGCACAATAAGAAGCCCGCACACTGCAACAAAGACTAGCCCCCACTCGTGGCAACTAGAGAAAGTCTGTGTGCAGCAATGAAAACCCAATGTAGCCAAAAATTTTTTTTAAAAATTTTTAAAAAGAAAGAAATTGTAGTGGAAACCAGTATAGAAATACTGAATAACTGATTTGGAAGGAAAAAGAGGAAACAAACTGGAATGATAAAAGGGTGTTAAGTCTTCATCTATTATAACAGTTAACAGACAATATCTCATATAACTGAGAGGATAACAAAAATCAGTGTTTGCCCCTGAGGAGCAGAAATAATGGACAGGATGGGTAAGACAGGAGTATACTGCTTTTGATGAAAAGCCTGTCTGTACTGTTTGAATTTTAGCCACGTTAAGGCATCACTTTACTAAAAAATATAAATTAAAAATTTCACAGCTTTATAAATTAAGTCAGATCTGATAATTCAGTTGGACCTTTATCTTAAGTATACAGAAAAAAACATATACACTTTCTGATGCTGGAAAAATTGCCATTTCATCTTGAAACTAAGAGAATAAAATGACTGAACTCATAACCCTCTTATTTCTCTAGTCCTTTCAACCAGAGAAGAAAAAGAAATAAAAGGAATCTAAATCAGAAAAGAATAAGTAAAACTGTCACTGTTTGCAGATGACATGATACTATACATAGAGAATCCTAAAGATGCTACCAGAAAACTACTAGAGTTAATCAATGAATTTGGTAAAGTTGCAGGATACAAAATTAATGCACAGAAATCTCTTGCATTCCTATACACTAATGATGAAAAATCTGAAAGAGAAATTAAGGAAACACTCCCATTTACCATTGCAACAAAAAGAATAAAATACCTAGGAATAAACTTACATAAGGAGACAAAAGACCAGTATGCAGAAAACTATAAGACACTGATGAAAGAAATTAAAGATGATACAACAGATGGAGAGATATACCATGTTCTTGGATTGAAAGAATCAATATTGTGAAAATGACTATACTGCCCAAAGCAATTTACAGATTTAATGCAATCCCTATGAAACTACCAGTGGCATTTTTCACAAAATTAGAACAAAAAATTTCACAATTTTTATGGAAACACAAAACACCCCAAATAGCCAAAGCAATCTTGAGAAAGAAAAATGGAGCTGGTGGAATCAGGCTTCTGGATTTCAGACTATACTACAAAGTTACAGTAATCAAGACAGTAGGGTACTGGCACAAAAACAGAAATATAGGTCAATGGAACAGAATAGAAAGCCCAGAGATAAACCCATGCACATATGGTCACTTTATCTTTCATAAAGGAGGCAAGAGTATACAATGGAGAAAAGACATCCTCTTCAATAAGTGGTGCTGGGAAAACTGGACAGCTCCATGTAAAAGAATGAAATTAGAACACTCCCTAACACCATACACAAAAATAAACTCAACATGGATTAAAGACCTAAATGTAAGGCCAGACACTATCAAACTCTTAGAGGAAAACATAGGGAGAACACTCTATGACATAAATCACAGCAAGATCCTTTTTGATCCACCTCCTAGAGAAATAGAAATAAAAACAAAAATAAACAAATGGGACCTAATGAAATGTAAAAGCTTTTGCACTGCAAAGAAAACCACAAACAAGACAAAAAGACAGCCCTCAGAATGGGAGAAAATATATGCAAACAAAGCAACTGACAAAGGATTATTCTCCAAAATATAAAAGCAACTCATGCAGCTCAGTAACAAAAAGACAAACAACCCAATCCAAAAATGGGCAGAAGACATAAATAGATATTTTTCCAAAGAAGATAAACAGATTGCCGACAAACACATGAAAGTAATCTCAACATCACCAATCATTAGAGAAATGCAAATCAAAATTACGATGGGGTATCACCTCACACTGGTCAGAATGGCCATCATCAAAAAATCTACAAACAATATGTTCTGGAGAGGGTGTGCAGAAAAGGGAACCCTCTTGTACTGTTGGTGGGAATGTAAATTGATACAGCCACTATGGAGAACAGTATGGAGGTTCTTAAAAAACTAAAAGTAGAACCATCATATGACCCAGTAATCCCATTACTGGGTGTATACCCTGAGAAAATCATAATTCAAAATGAGTCATGTACCACAGTGTTCATTGCAACTCTATTTACAATAGCCCAGACCTGGAAGCAACCTAAGTGTCCATCGACAGATGAATGGATAAAGAAGATGTGGTACATATATAGAATGGAATATTACTCAGCCATAAAAAGAAATGAAATTGAACTATTTGCAGTGAGGTGGATGGACCTAGAGTCTGTCATACAGAGTGAAGTAAGTCAGAAAGAGTAAAACAAATACCGTGTGCTAACACATATATATGGAATCTAAAAAATAAATGGTTCTGATGAACCCAGGGGCAGGACAGGAATAAAGATGCAGACAAAGAGAATGGACTTGAGGACACGGGGAGGGGGAAGGGTAAGCTGGGACGAAGTGAGAGAGTGGCATGGACATATATACACTACCAAATGTAAAATAGATAGCTAGTGGGAAGCAGCCGCATAGCACAGGGAGATCAGCTCAGTGCTTTGTGACCACCTAGAGGGATGAGATAGGGAGGGTGGGAGGGGGATGCAAGAGGGAGGGGATATGTGGATATATGTATGCATATAGCTGATTCACTTTGTTATACAGCAAAGCAATTATAGTCCAATAAAGTTGTTTTAAAAAAAAAAGAAAGAAAGAAAAAAGAAATACAAAGTCAAAGAGTCTTCATATTCAAAGTTTCTAATTTCACTTCTTATTCAGAAGGGAGAGTACAGGAAGTTCTGACAAAATTTTAAGGAAAAAAAAACTAAATTTTTTTTTTAGCAAATAGATTTTACCCATAAACATTTTCATGATTCTAGTGGAAACAAACCAAAAGTAGTATAAAAATATGTGGTTTGTGGGGGTAAAGTGTTAGAAAAACACATCATGCTTTTCCTTATTGCAAAATATTTCAAAATAAATTTTTGACTTTGTTGAATATGCAGAACAAATAGACTCTCCTCCTCCAACTTCTGGCTTGTTTGCTATATGCCAGAACTTGGGGAAGAAGAACATGGGAATTATTAGCATATGGAGTATAAGGCTGTGTGTTGCCATAAGTCCATCAGATTTCTCTCAAGAAAAATCTGTTCGATATTTTAAAAATTTTTTTATCTTCAAAGTTCCAAACATATACAAAACTAAAGAGAATAGTATGATGAATTCCATGTACGCATCACCCAGCTTCAGTGATTATCAACTTATGGCCAGTCTTTTTTCATTTATACCCCACCCACATACCCTCCTTCTTATTATGTTAAAGTAAACCTCAGACACCATATTATTCCATCTGTAAATATTTCAGTGTACATTGCTAAAGGCTATGTACTGTTTTTTAAACTCCACGACATTGTATTATCACATCTAAAACTTAGTAATTCTTTAACATGATCAAATATCTAGTGTTCACATTTTCCTACCCCTAATAGTCTTTTTTAATAATACGTTTGAATTGCGTCCAAATGAAGTCCATGTATTACAGTGAGTTGATATGCCTCTTAAGACTTTTTCATGTAAAGGTTCCACCTAAATTTTTTTCTTTTGCAATTTTTTGTTGAAGAAACCCAGTTATTTGTGGTAGTAGCATGCCTCACAGTTTTGATTTTTTATTCCCAATGGTATTATTTAGACATGTTTCTTTCCTTTAAAATGTTAGATCTAAATGTTTAATCAGATTCATGATCAAACAATTTTTTAAACTAGTTCATAGGTGGTGCTGCGTGCTTCCATCTAGAGGAACACAATGTTCTGTGGTGTTAGCAGCCCTTGGTAATTGTTGCCTAGATCCACTGAAATCTATTATGATATTTAAATAGGTTTTCTGCTCACCAACTACAATGTGTGTGTGTGTGTGTGTGTGTGAGTGTGTGTAAGAGGAGGAATTCCCACCACCAACAAGCAATTCTCTGGATACCAGCTCAGTGTCCTACAATTCAACTCAATTCTGATACTATCTACTGGGAGCATTAGATTTCACAGGTTAAGGGTTCAATCCCACAAAACTGCCCCTCCCACACACACTTTAGACACTAGTCACAAGCCCAGGTTATTAACTGTGCTTCTGACCAACCAGCTACAAATTGGATGTTCCAACAACACCCTCCAACTCAGGATGACAATGTCAAGTCCAGCTTGTCACCTGTACTTCTGACCAACCTTCTGGCTACAAATCAGAGGTTACCTCTAGTGTTCAAGTAACTTGCTATTGATTACTCTGAGATTCAGTTGTATAGGAAAGGCAAGAAGATGCTTCGTTTTTCCCCCTTACTGATTAGTTTCCAAAATCATGAGTAATTTCCCTAGTGCAGGGGTTCAGAACGAGCATCCCAATAATATGCTACATTTGCATGAGAATTATTTTGAGCTAAAGGCAATCGAGACCCTGTGGGTTCAAAAGAAACTATTGCCCCTCCCTTAACCACCTAGAAGAATTTAAATTGAGGATTTTTCCCAGAAAAAAGAGTTATTATGAGAAATTTTATCTAAGTGGCCCCATGTATATGGTACAGCAAACATCGAATTACCAAAAATCTGCTCTTCTTATTGTCTTGTGAATGAGCCTCCTTTCCTTGGAAGCCCCAGGTCCTTATCCCATTCCTCAGTTCAGGATGGCTTATATACCTCATTTTACTTTTCTGTCTTTGAACTTCTCATGTATGTGGGGTTTCTGTACACACAATATTAAATTTGATTTTCTCCTGTTAATCTGTCTATTTAATTCTTAGACAAGCCAGAAGAACCTAGAAGGGTAAAGGAAACTTTTCTTCCTCCCTGATACCAACATTCTCCAAAGGTAACCAGTTAGGTTTCTCCCCCCAACATCATTATGAACCCATGAATTTAAACATAATTTATGTTTGGACCTTTTGCAGCTGTTTTCTTTACTACAGTTCAGATTGTCCCATCTTTGGCCAAGGTAGACTCACCAAGTTTACTCCAAAGTCATCCTGATCCAACTCATCTTGTCTTTTATATCCTTGCTTTCTGTTATGATAAGATGTCCTGGGCTCATCTTACACAGTTTCTGACAGACACCTGAAATCAGCAATTTCAACAAGGAGCACTGATAACTTTTAAAAGTAAATAGTACGGAAAGGACACAGTATTGACATTAGATGGGCTCACTGTGGCTGGGTCGTTCGTTATTTCTAGACCTTTCAATGGCAGAGAGAGATTTTTAAAATTCTTCTAACTTTTAATATTGAAATAATATTAAAGTTTTTAGAAGTAGAAAAAATATTACAGAGAATTTCGGTATATCTTTCATCAGTTCCCCCTAATGTTAACATTTTTTATAACTATAGTACAATTATTAAAACCATAGTACAATTATTAAAACCAGGAAATTAATATTGACATAATATTAAGTAATCTACAGACCTTATTAGAATTCTCCACTTTTTCCAATAAGATTATTTTTCCAGTCCAAAATCCAATCCAGGATATCATGTTGCATTTAATTGTCACACGTCCTTCTCTAATCTGTGACACTGCTCCAGTCTTTTGAAGACTTTGTTTGCTTTTGTTTCTTTATGACCTTGACACTTTTGAAGACTACTGATCAGACATTTTGTAGGTCTCTCAATTGGTATTTGTTTATGTTTCCCCATGATTAGGTGGAGATTATATGGTTTTGTCAAGAATACTACAGATGCGATGCTGGGCCCTTTTCAGTATATCATATCAGTTAGGGTCAGAATAGGATGGACAGCTAAATCAGGCTCTGAGTTTGAAGAATTTCTGTGATTCATTACAATAACACTGAAATCAGTAATTCTGTTCATTTACTCAACAGACATTGAATTTCCCTTGTGTCCACCTACTGCATTAGACTTTGAAATATAAAACAAAGATGACAAAATGACCCATGTCAGAAGCACACACACTGTGCCCAAGCAAGGAGATACCTGTTTTCACCCTTTTTCCTTTTTAAAGAGACATTTTGACTACAAGCCCCCCTGATTTCCAGAGCACTTATCCTGTAGAATTAGTCTTTATAACTAGTGCTCCAAAGAAATCTGCATTATCTCCATTCATCTTAAAAAAATATATTCACAATGGTTTTCAGTTTGCAAAATGATGTTAAAAAGTAGCTAGCAACTGCGACTCAATAGTGACATTGAATATAGCTCCTGAGGAGTATATTCATCAAAATCTACCAAGTTCCTAATAACCCTGAGTGAATGAGTGTGGTCAGCCTGATTGGTAAATTAGCTTCAGTTTATAATATGTCCTGGAGAAGGCTATACCTCAAAAATATCTACTTGGTACCATTTTGTGTGGGGTTCTGAAAGTGGATACCACAAAGCCTTAAACATAGGAGACCCAATAAACATTGCAGTTTGTTTGTTTGTTTGTTTACTGGTTTGTTTCAGTTGGTCTCAGGTTATTTGGAGGAATTCAAAATAGGGAATTATCCTATCTCTTGCATATGAAATAATGAAACTGAGTCTTCTTAGCAGTAGATGCTTCTATAAAGGGAAAAGAGGCAAAATTGTTAAGTGCATGGACAAAGAAGAATGTGACACCAACCATCTTTGCCCTCCCAACCCCATACCAATTTTCCCACCCAAGGTCCCAAGACAGCAGGAGTTCACAGTCCAGGTGCCCTCTGCCGATGAGTCCCTTCCAAAGCTTCGTCCAGGAAGAGTTGAAGGGTTTCAGTTCATTGTAAGGGCACTATCTGAGCAGTAAAGAGGGGCTGGTGCACTAGGCAGACCTCACAGCTGTGGTTCAGATTCCACAGGGTCCTTCCTCTTGCTCTTTATCAAAAACAGGGTCTACCCCTCATTGGTCCATGTTCCCAAGATTGCTATGTCAAAAGCGTGGACCTAACTTTCTCTACAGCTTCTTTACTTCTAAGAGTCACTGATTAGAAGAAAAGGTAGGCTAACCAATTTAATTTGCTAGGCAATAGAAAGTTTTGAAATAGTAGAAAAGAAAAATGCTCTTACAATTAAACCTTGTGGACCAGTATAAAACTATCTCTATTGGACTACACTCTGAATCCTAAATTAATAGCTATCATAGTCTCTGTTCCCAAGACAATCACAACAATGATCTTTAAGAAAATTGCCCATTCATCTGTCTTCTTTCTAGTTTTTTCCCATGACTTCCTTTAAAAAACCAATGGTAATTTAAGTTGGTTTTTCCAAAATTGGATACAAGTATGCCTATGCAGCTGGGTTTTTTTTTTTTCAGTTAGGTCATTCCTTAATGATTAAACATCAAAATATGGGACTTCTTCCTGTATTCAACTATTTTTGGTGAAACCATTTAAAATTAGAAGAACCATGAATGCACTGTTAAACAGAATGGAAAAATTCACATTAATTGTTAAGATAAAATATTAGACTCCAAAAATATTTTTTCTCTTCTACAGCAGCTGATATCTGACTACAACTACCCTCCTCTCCCTCCACGATGACCATTCTTTTCTCTCTTTTCTCTGCCATTGAGAACACTTTAAGATTGCTTCAGTAGAAGACTTTGAGAAGCATTGTTTATGCTAACATCTTAGGGTGAAGGAAGGTATTGTAATTTTACCCTGTAACTTGACATTTGGAAGACATCTAGAAATTGAAGACCAAAGAGTTTCCTAAGTGTTTGATCTTTTAGCCTTTGATTAATCTGAATTTGGGGGGTACTATATGAGCTTGCATTTTAATTTCAGCACATTGATCTCTAGGAGGATATTTTTAGTTAATTTTTAGCTACTTAACATGAGCATATACATAATTTGGACAAGTCACTCACACACACACACACACACACACACACACACACACACACACACACTCTTGAGACAATAGGCCCAAGAGAGTAAATATGGAAATTCAAGAGCTAGATCCTCACAAAATGCCCTGCTAAGAACAGAGGTGACTTACAGCAAAAACATGAGGTCAGACCTCTGGGCCCCACAGGCTTTCAGAAAACTGTTTTTCTATAGTTTTGATGCTTCTCCCCAGCCAGTAAGCATCCATGTTCTATCTGGCTTCACAGAATCCCTAATGCAGCAGTTCACCAAGACTCCAATAGATTTTATTTTTTTACTTTTCAGCCAATGCACCCATTGGCTGACCCCTTCAAGCAGGACATTGCTTTCCCCACGCTAGAAACTGTGTGCAGTAATATTATGTTATTTATTTATTTGCTTGCTTTAAAAATATCCAACATGCTAATTCCTACTGATGCACATATTAATTTGTATCCGTTCTAGAATGTCATAATTCTCCAAATGAAAAAAAAAAAAAAAAAAAAGACACACCAGCTATACCCTGTAAAGAGACAGATCAAAATCTCTGGCCTGACGTTGAAAGGTTGGAGGCAGGGGTAGAGAGAGATTTTTTAAACTATCCCACGTTCTCTTATGCCCAAGAGATCCTGAATCACCTTGGGGTGGAATATCTTGACCCATTCTCCATTTTCATCTCCTATTGAGAAGCAGAGAATGTAATGACTAAGGTTACTGATGAGTATGTTGCCCAAGTAAATCATGTGAAGGCAGAAAACTAAAGGTTGTAAATGAAACCTACAAAATATTATTTCAGAGACTAATCTTCTGTCAGAAGGGTCTTTTGACATCTCATAATTGCCTGAAAGATACAAATGCCAGCCACTTCGTAGTTCTCAATAACTATTTGATAGATTAATTCTATCCAGAGTTACATAGAATTAAAACTCAACAATTAACTACCAATAAACATGTAAAGCAAAAATGGCAATGCCCTGTGAATAAAATTGGCAAAGCTCATGTAGTAAGAAATCAAACCAAAACTAAAGCCATATCTTCTAAAAGAAATGACTGAAAGTGTCTCTGATCACCACACAACACAACATGCCATACAGCCTGGAATGGTCAAGGAGTTAAATGTTGTCTCTGAATCTGATTGACTGAGAGAGTAGGCTCTGTCCCGAGAAGCAGCCACCAAATCGTTCAAAAAATTTGGCAGATCTCAAAGTCTACTGTTCACTTTTATCAACCATCTTCTCTTGCCCTGGTATCTGGGTGAGCAGCTTGCTCTGGAGCTATAGAGATTAGGACAAAAAAGTCAAGTGGGAGCAGTCTTCTGTTTCCATGAACCTGAGGAGGTAGACTGGTTGGTGGGGGGGGTGGGGGGGACTTTAATTTAATCAATTTTAGATTCTCGAAACAGGTGGGAGAGTCAGTGTTCAACATCAGGTGTCCCAGTGGGCAAGGGAGGCTAAAGCAGTAGATCCCTGTGAGTTAAGGGCCTGGAGTCTATAAAGGATTATCAAGAGAATAACTGGCACTCCCCTGCTGTCATTTCAATTCTACTTGAGCTCTGTACTCAAAAAAATGCTTTATGCAAAGAACATATCACATGGTGCTTCAATCCAATGTGATCTGAAAGGAACAATACCAAGGCATAAAGAGGACCTCATTGGCTTTTTTTTTTTTTCACTTGCTATTGGTACTTTTGGATATTCGCTGTCTCTGACTTTCAACCCTCATTTATTAAATCAACATTGCCTTAAATCCCAATTGGAATTGTCCCCATGGTCTATGAGGTTGGGGTTAGATTCACTGATCGCCTTGCAAGTTCTAATAAGACCAATATCTTCTCAAAGGGGAAAAGCCAGGTTTATGAATCCATAACTCTCTACATGTGTTGATTTCATAAGCTCCAAAACCCTCAACTTTTTTGCTTCCCCACCTACTGACTCTCCCCCAAATTCCACTACTGGAACATCATGTTTTTACGTTTAATGGAGTGTTCTTTATAAAAATATAAAACCCCAGTGAGGAGTAACACTACAAAATATTTTAGCCATTTCAATTTGCTTTGCTTTTTAAGAGCTGAAGAGCAGGCTTTGATCAACTGAGGAAGAGAGAAATGAGATATTCAGCCCTACTGAGGAAGAAGCAGAAGAGGGCAGTCAGAACGGGGCACAGTCAGCAACAAAAATCTATCTCATGACCTGATTGGAATGAAAATATGAGTATCAAAGAGGGATGCTACGCCCAAATCTCTAATATACTAAGTAACATATTACTCCTAGGAAAATAGACCTGACCTGCCTAGGATATATTTTCAAGGTCAAGACATCAGAGCCATTATAAGTTTTGTTTTATTTCATTTTTAACCATTCATTGTACATAATGTTTTGGATCCATTAAAACATAGAATATATTCATAACAATGAGTACGTACTGAGCTAGGTTCTCCTAGTAAGTTACCTCCTAGGAATAGGCCCATATACCCTGGGACAACTCATGAATCCTTTTAGATCACGAGGGTCCCATTAACTGGATTACTAACTCAGTATATTAAACAGTACACAGGTGGCTTTACAAAATATCCAACGATTCATACCAAGCAGTTTGTGTCTTAGGAGGATCTATCTTGTTGATCATTCATCTTGCCTCATACACAATACCAAAACTGACATTGTATAATTTTAGATGCCTGTATCATGTCCAACTCTCATAACCTAATGAAAATGCAAAACAAACACACACACATGCACGCGTGTGCACACACACACGGAGTACACATTGCAGGCCCTCTTTTTCATATTCCTTCAAATATCATCTCCAGATACAAAGTGAAAACCTGCATTGAAAGCTGTTTATTATTCTGAACAATGTAAAGATCCAAACCATTCTTATTGCCTTATCCTCACAGTCTCCTATTCAGGCATGTTTTTAAACCTAATGATTTAAGCCTTGAACCTCAGTATACTGAATACCATGTTTTCATGAAAGCGCCCACACAGGCTGTGCTCGTCTCCTTTTCTTTGCAATTCACACAAAATCCCTACCATCATTTCCCCGTGGTATTCTTTGCTCGGCTATTCAAGTAGGTAGCATATTCACAGTAACAGAAGAGTATAGCAGTGGAAACTCCTTCCCAGAGAATGCTTGCTTCTTTGCAAGTCTCAGGCCTAAAACACGTGCCCTTCAAACTGTACAATCCTACAAAAGCATTCACTGCTCTTTGTTTTCTCTGCAATCTACTCCTTCTAACTTTCCTGTAATGCATTTTTCTCTTCATTTTCTTGCTCTCTTTTTCACTCTCAGGTGAATTTGTTTTTATTGAACCCCCTTTTTCCAGCTTTCCCCTCTCCCCCTCTTGAGAACAAGGTTCATTTTCTTTTGCTATGGACTATAATTACTAAATAACATACAAATACATGGCCATGTATATTCTAAAGGAACAGCTGCAAAATTGCTAATATTAGGTCTAATTTAGCTACAATAAATTAGCAAATGTGTGGAAGCACAATGATGACAGCATAATTATAACAAAAGTTGATGTGTTGAAGTATATGGATGACAATACATACTAATTTTACAGAGGAAAAAAGAATCCTACACCAAATGAAATGCATGCGATGAACTGACGGGACTAATAGCTCAGATACATATACTTAATGTAGCCAGTCACTGTAAAAACAAAAAGATATATGAAGCTGTTCAAAAATCTAGCACTAACAAGCAATGTAGTCTGAAACCATTAACTGTCAGAGGTAATAACACTCAAAGTGCTGAAGTGCAGTAAAACAGCAGCGCTTTCCTGGGATGGTGGCCGTTGTACCAGTACACACCTGTGAAGAGGGCGCTAAATCTATCCTCGCATTCATTATAACAGAGGGAGGAAAAAAACACGAATAATGTAAAGTACAAACGGAAATAGCAGACAGCAGAGAGTGACATTTGCATGGTCCCAGTCAGCTTGTTAGCTGAAGTGGGTTTTAATTAGCTATTTTCCAGCAAGCAAATGAGCAAATTAGTGGCAGCCATAAACAAAAAGAGACAATCAGGCCCAAAGAAAAGGAAAAATGATCAGGGTGCCTTTGCAGGAGGTGGGGAGGGAAGGGCAAGGAATTACAAAGGTTTTACTGAAAACTGTTCTCAATCATAGAATTTAAGAATGTTTTCTCTTGAATTCACCTTAGGGATTACCCAGTCCTCCCTTCTTTTACAGGTGAGGAGACTGAGGTCCATAGAAGCTAGCTGACTTGTGCAAGGTTACACCTCTGAAAATAGCTCTCAAAAACAAAACCAAACAAAAAGGGGGCATCTTCCAAGTCTAGGTTTTCCCAACATCTGCTTTTGAAATACTGTGAGTGGATCAGCCTCTTAGGAACACAGAGAAGTGTAAAGCCATGTGGAAAATTTGCATAGTAATCAAGGAATACAACTGGTTATAACTGTAGGTTCAACAATGCTGAGATATAAAACAAAATAAGAAAGAGTATTAGAAACAGAATAACAGAAATAGCTTCCTTTAGTCAAAAGCACCTTTTGAAAAAGTATTGTTCTGAACAAATGCTCATCACATAGTCAGTGAGTGCTCATTACGTTCTAGGCACAGTATGAAGTGCTGAGGATGCCGCTTTTACTGTACGGTAGGACGTGCGGACAGATTTTACGAACAGTGGGATGCAAAGTCTGATGCGGCACATCAGAGATACTGCTAAGCTTAACATGGGGAGTCATGAGGACCATTTGAGAGGAAGGGCCATCGAACCAGGACCTGAAGGATGCCCAGCGGGATGCCAGCTTCCTCATAACTCCACAGTAAGCAAGCACCTAGGCATTTAGGGTAGCCACCTCTGTAAAAAGAACCATTTGTCTCGCTGGACTAGATAAGAAAAGGACTCCAAAATGCATAAACAAAGAAATGCATTATACAGTTTTTATCGTACAATTTCATCTGATTCTCAGTCTAAAATATGCTGTTAAGAAAGCATCAAATGATTGGGAAATAGGGGAAAACTTGAGGTGGGGAATCATAGAAGTCAGTGGGCTTATTCCCTTATGTCATAAATTCACTTGCTATATTAAGATTTAAATGTATTGAAGCATGATATAACCCAAGAGAAATACAATTGAAAATATAACAGGCAGGACAAAAGACTGAAGCAAACATTACCACAAACATTTGCCACTGCTATAGATAATAAACTCAGGGACAGTTTATATGAAAGAGAGTAGGAAACTGGAGGCTGTATTTATCAGGAGGCATCGACCTCATAATCATTACAGCAGTTACAGAATCACTATTATTGGGAGATATTTCATAGAGCAGAAAATTGGTCCTCTATCTTGACTTCACTATCCAAAGAATGACTTCAAATATGAGATACACAAAAGGATAGATAGACACAGAAAAATGAAGAGTATGTGTCCGTCCTCTCTCAATCACACAGTTAAATGAGATGTATATGCAGTACCATTAATTTTTCATTCGTCCAACATTTACTGAGCTCCTACGATATGCAAGCATTAGATTAGACACTGGTTATACAGATATGAATAACTCTAAAGGTCATTCAACATGTCTATTTCCTTTCCCACCAGTCAGATATTTAAACAGTGAAAGACAATTATGTTTTCTGATCCCTCTTCTCTTATGCCTAACAACCATATTTACTTCATTGTTTTCCATGTAATATTTCCAACTGCCTTCAACCTCCTTCCTCCTCTAGAATTTAGATTGTTTCTATCCTTCGAAAAGCATGATATTCAAAACATCATTGTCTGTTTATTACAGACTTAAACATAATTATCACCTCCTTTGGTCTAGATATTGCTTCATTAATCTAACCCAAAATCACATCTGCATTTTCAGCAGCTACACACAGTGTTAACTATCTTTAATTTTACTATTAACCAATAGCTCTAAAATATTATCACATAATGATAATATCGGATCTTAATCCATCAATATAAAACCTTGTTAGATTTTATCTGTTTTTCAGCCTATTAAAAATTACGTGGGGCTTCCCTGGTAGCGCAGTGGTTGAGAATCCGCCTGCCGATGCAGGGGACACGGATTCATGCCCCGGTACGGGAAGATCCCATGTGCCATGGAGCGGCTGGGCCCTTGAGCCATGGCCTCTGAGCCTGCGCGTCCGGAGCCTGTGCTCCGCAACGGGAGAGGCCACGATAGTGAGAGGCCCGCGTACCGCATAAAAAAAAAAAAAAAAAAAAAAAAAAAAAATTACATGGATCCCAATTCTATTATCTAACATAACTACATCTCCCTCTGCACCAGTACCATGTCATCTCCAAATCTGTTAAGAAAATTTCTACATTTTTATTCAATTATTTATGAAATTATGAAAGATAAGGCAAAAATACATTCACAGGGTATCATTAGAAACATCCCTTCTGACATAAAACCAATTAACAACAATTATTGTTAACGGCTTATGAAATGATTTTCGTATCTTAGAATCTGGATTTAAGGAAAGGTAGTTTATTTGGGAAGTTTCCTCAGAGAGTGCTGGTGGAGGAGAGTGGGAAGTGAAGCAGGGAAGCGGATACAGGACTCTTTGTGGAGGGATGAGAAAACTGGGGTACAGAGCCATGGACTATCATCTCTCACTGACTTAGGGCTGTTGACAAGGCGCGGACTCCCTGGCCTATACATGGGCCAAGCACACTGCTGGGGACCAATAAGTCCTCAGGCAGAAAGTGGCAGGTGCTTGCAGTAATGGGCTATCAAAATGCTGAGTGCTGAGGGGATATGGACAGGGCATGAACATCTGCTACACTGAAAGCTCATCCAGTAAGATTGCATGAGACTTCTTTTCAAAAGTGTCCCTCAAATTGAGATACATAGTACCAAACCCATCACCCACACTCATTGATTCCTTTAAATTTTTTGATCATTCTTTGTTTCCTAATGTTGCGGACACAATCCTTATTGTCTGACACTCTCTAACTTGAGTAACCTTGTCCAAAAATGATATTCGTCTTAAAACATATTTAATAAGTCAATTTGAACCCTAGTGATTTTTGCTTAAGTATTTCCTACCAATCTTTTAATAGTGTCTGTATAATATTCTGGAGAACTGACACAGGCTAATCAATCACAAACCCATAGAATACTTTTTTCGTCGTTTCTTTCTTACTTTTTATAAATCGTGCATCCCCATTATTAAATATTTCTTCGGATCTTGAAAGTTTTTAAGATTCCAAAGCCTTTTTATTTGCAAGATTATGGCAGATTAGAAATCTCCCCGTGCCAGATAAAAGAAACTAGAATTTCTGTGGAAATAAGCATAACATTCTTATAAATGCACAGCTGAATTTATAGGAAATTTAGTGGTTAGGAGACTTGAGTTTTAATAGTATGTGGTGGTAAATTTGAGTTCATACAAATTGGTGACTTGAAAATACCCCCTGTTCCCAACTGAAAAAGGCTGAATCTTCCCAAGGCTATACCCTTGCTCAAGACTTTGGCTGGAGAAAACTTCTCCTGTTAACAAAAAAAGATAAAAAGACACTGTTCTGTCTCATCATCAAATCCAAGTAAGATAAAACAGTCTCCCCTAGTAATTTGAGCCAAGCAAGTTTGGGGCTAAAATATACACTATGACCCCCCAAAACCTTAAGTCAGTGAAACTACATTATATTGATACTGTAATGGTAGATAAAGGCCATCATACATTTGTCAAAACCCATAGAATGTACAACACCAGGAGTGGATCCTAATGCAAACGATGGACTTTGGGTGATAATGATGTGTAGACACAGGTTTACTGATTGTAACAAATGAACTGCTCTTGTGAGGGATTTTGATAGTGAAGGAGGCTGTGCATGTGTGTGGGCAGTGTATGTACAAAATCTCTGTACATTATGTTCATTTTTGCTGTGAACCTAAAACTGCTCAAATTAACAAACTCTATTTTAAAAAATAAGGAATAAAGCCATAATCATTAAATACATTGATTTAAAATGTAAAAAACTACCTATACCAAAAAGATTAAAAATTGAAGTCTGGATAATTTTTTTTGTTGCTTCAATCAATCAATGAAAGATAAAATTCCAAATTTCATATAAACTATTCTAAGGAATAAGAAAACTTAAAAATAAATCCATCTTAATTCATTATGAAGTTATCATATCCTGATACTGAAAATAGAATCAAAGAGAAAAGAAAATTACCAGCTAATTTCCCTTTTGAATACAGATGAAAAATCTAACGTATAGAAACAGCCACCACAACATCATGGCCCAATTGGATTTATACCAAGAAGGCAAGTATTCATTAAAATTTGAATATCTATCCATTTTTACTGTTAAAATGAGAAAAAATAACATCTCAATAGGTATAGGAAAAGCAAGTCTAATATCCTAAGATGTCTTGTGATTGGAAAGAAAGTCTTAGCAAACCGAAAATAGGAGAAACATCCATAATCTCATATCTATCAAAAAAAAAAAAAAAAACCCGCAATGGACAATATGTTTAAAGGTTAAAATTTAGAAATGAAAATGAGAAATGAACATTATACCCAGTTCAAAATGGTTTTTAAAATCATAAGAATTGCAAAGAAGTAAAAAATATATCACTTTGGCTGATATATTTTGCTTAGTTCAAAAATTCAAAAGAATCTAATGTGTTGGAATTAAAGAGCTCCGCAATGCCATGCGATCAATATATAAAATAAGAAAAATCACATTTCTATAATATATATCAACAAAGAACAGAGAATGTAATCAAAGGTCATCAGCAGCCATTCAGCAATCCCAGTGAAATAATCCCTGAAAGGACTAGGATACAGTGTTTCTGAACCATGGATTTGTACTCCTTTTACACAGTTATGTACTTTTGTACCCTCTTTACCTATCCTACACTTCCTTTCTTTTCCACATGTCTTTAATGGCCTTTTCAGTTAGTTCTTTTAAGAACTGCCTACTGCTAGGCATCCCTTAATATTACACCATCAACTCAAAGCACCAAAACTACATTTTTGTTGCTTTTCTCCTTGCTAACCAAATCTTTCTATTGCCTTCAGTTATTTTTCAAGTTTCATATGGTATTCTAGCTTCTCTGAAGCTTTACAGTATGGTTTCATTCTCTTACATTTGTCTTGGGTCTGTTTCTTTCTTCTTATTATTGTTTTCTATCTTTTTGAAATTTGGACTAGCTAGTGAGCTCTTTGCTATCTGCTTCAGTTTCTTTAAGGTACCAATCACCATTCTTCTAAATTAGAAAGATTTGCATAGTTGGCACTGTATTATTTCAGGGCTTTGCAAGATGTGTGAGTATTCTCTTTTAGAGTCTCATGCTGTGAATCTGCCCTAGTTTCCCCAAGTTAATCTTGCTGCCTGTATCAGTTAGGATGGTCAAGCTTAGGCTGTGTTGACAATTCTAAAATCACAATGGTTTATGACAAGTTAAATCTCTTGTTCCCATTCCATGTCATCTGTGGGTCAGCTATGGCTCAGCTTCATGTTATCATTATTCCATATCCCAGGCTGATGGACCTGCCTCTATCTATAACATTGCCTGTCTCAAGGGAAAAAAGAAAAGAGACATGTTATTCTTACAGTTTCTGTTCTAAAGTGACATATGACACACTTTTACCACTTTTCTTTGGCCAAGACATTCATGCACATGGCCACCCCTAATTTGAACAGGATAGAGTTGCATAATGCCCTGGTAGGAAGGATCATGAGTCATAAAATCTACCACAATCCGTCCTCCCAGTCACCAAATACTGAGTTCAGCACCACCAGATGGACAGGTCCTTTTACTTTTTCCTTTTAGTACTGTAACAATACTGTTCCATTGTCTTTTGGCTTTTGTAGCCTCCAGTGATAAGTCAGCTGTCTTTCTTATCTTTGTTCCTTTTTGTCTTTTTCTCTGGCTACTTTTACAATTTTCTTTTCATTATAAGTTTTCAGCAATTTAATTATGATGTGCCTTGGTGTGTTTTTCTTAGTTTCCTCTACTTTGCGTACAATGAATTTTTTAAGTCTGTACATTTCTAATTTTTATCACATTTGGAAACATTTTGGTCATTATTCCTTCAAATATGTTTCTTTCCCCCTCTTCCTTTCTTTTTCTTTTAATCTCTAGGATACCAATTACACATATGTTAGATTGCCTGAGAGTTTCCCAGATCACGGGTGCTCTATTCTTTTTTTTTCATTCTTTCCCCCACCCCACTTTCTACTTCATTTGGAAAAATTTTATTGCGTTTTCAAGGTCACTGATTTTTTTTCCTGCAAGGTCTAATCTGACATTATCCAAACCAGTGTATTTTTTCATTCTATGTATTTTACTTTTAATTTTTAGAAGTTTCATTTAAGTCCTTTTATATCTTCTACATTTCTCATCATGTTCATGCTCTCCTCAATCTCAACCTTAATGAGTGAATATGGAGCATATTTATAATAGTTATTTTTAACATTCTTGTCTGTTAATCTGATCATTTCTATTACTTATGAGTCTGAATTACTGATTGTTTTTTTTAATGGGTAATATTTTCCTAAATCTTTGTATGCCTTTCAATTTTCTTTTGTATGTAGGACATTGAATTTTATGTTGTGGAGTGGATTTTGTTGTATTCCTTGAAATGGTGTTGACCTCTTTGTCTGGGATGCAGTTAGATTACCTGGTCTTACTTTGTTTCTGTATAGGATTGCTTTGAAGCTTTGTTAGGTTAGGTCCAGAGTGGCCTTTATTCTAGAGATAATTTGACCCTACAACTAAGATAATTTTCTTCTAAGTATTTTACCCAGTGCCTCATTTATTATGAAACTTCATGAATCTGACACAAACAGAATCTACTCTCAGCCCATGGTTAGCTTCAGGAATTGTTCAGCCTACTTATTTCCAGTGGTTCTTTTGCCAGCTTTGGATAGTTTATTCTCATGCATGAGCAGATTGGTACTCTGCCAAAGACTCAAGGGGACATCTCTGCAGATCTTTCAAGCTCTGTCTTTGTGGAGCTTCCTTTGCTCCAATATTTTGGCCTCCCTACATTCCAATCAATGTCTCTAAAACTCAGTGAGATTCCATGGCTTTAATCTGCTTCCTCTGTCCCTGCACAGCAGAGAGTATACAGGCTCTAGGTGGTAAACTGGGGCAGTCATACAGCTTACATTGTAATCAGGGAAATAATCATGTGCTATCTGCCATGTAATGTCTGATAACAATTGCTTTATATATGCTATCTGGTTTCTTAGTTGGTTAGGGTGAGAAAGCAAATCTGGTCCTGTTACTCCCTCATAGTCATATCCAGAATTTTCTTACTTTTCATTTAGTAGAAGAATGACTTTAACTATACAGGCTGTCACTGTGCTTGTGGTTGCTGTGTTTTATTTGAGAACGCTGATGAGCAAGAGGGGCATTAAGTATTACCCCACAGTGTGGGGCTAGCATATGTGAAACATAGTTTATATATACTGTCCATCTTGAATAATGAACTGATACTTATTAGTTAGGGAAATATTTTCAGGCCTCAAAAATGAGAAGTTATATTTGCTTGAGATGTTAATATGAATATTCCCATGTGCAGAACTCAATCCAACATAGTGGGTTTTGAATGCCATTCAAATTTTTGTGGGGAAGAAAAGATATGTAAGGATAGGGAGTTTACACATACCAAGCAAAACTTGACTTTTAAAAATAAGATATAAAGGCATGTAAACACTTTGGCCATATTTTGATAACTGTCCCTAGGTGAATTTAAAAATGTACTGTTTAAATATTTGTCATGACCAAAACTTGGATAATTTTATCAAAAAATTTCGTTGAAAAAACCTTCCCAAAATTGCTGGCTCTGTGAAACATTTGAAATGTTCATTTACAGATGCCAACTATTTCTCTACATACCAGTGGTCTCAGAGAATATAAGCCTATTTATGGCAGACAATTTTAGAATTTTCCTTGCATATGTATTAGTTTTCATGTAGACCAAACAAAAATAATAGAAAGCAAAGGGAAAGTAGATTTAGTATGTATCAGGACCCATTGTCAATCATGTCCTATATTTATTTTTTTGTTTGTTTTGTCATCAGATATACTTTGGTGTGAAACTTTTTAATGGGTAATGACTCTTCAACCATGTTATACTTTGATAGATTCTGGGCTTCTTTTGTAAAATGTATCCTAAATTTAAAACATACAACAAAAAAGCCTCTTGTTCATAAAACAACCAAGACAGATTTTTATCAGTTATATAAAATAGAGTCAAAATGTTAGTATTTGCTTATATATTCCTAAATAGATATTAAAGAATGACACCAATGACACCAGGCTTCCCTGGTGGTGCAGTGGTTGAGAGTCTGCCTGCCGATGCAGGGGACATGGGTTCATGCCCTTGTCCAGGAGGATCCCACATGCTGTGGAGTGGCTGGGCCCATAAGCTGTGGCCGCTGGGCCTGCATGTCCGGAGCCTGTGCTCCACAACGGGAGAGGCCACAACAGTGAGAGGCCCGTGAACCGCAAAAAAAAAAAAAAGAATGATATCACCAACACCAAAATGTTTGGACAACATGAACCTCAATTAAAATTCACTTTTCTTCTGATGAACTGTGCAGATTTCAACAAAACCTTCACCCCCAGCATATAACTAAAGCAATCATAGTATTTGAAGGTGCTGGCATGTTTTAGTTTTATTCTGATTTTTTTTATTACTACTCAGGAAGAATAGTATGCCAGATTCAAATATATGAATATACTATTTTAAATTGTCTGTCTTTGAAATCTTAACTGCTTTTTTGTAGTTTTGAAATTAATATGCATGCTTCTGTAATTAACTTGATATATTTACAATCTTTTAAAATTTTTCTTTCAAATGTCACTGTCATTCTGTATCTAAAATATCATAGTTTTTTCTTTCTCACAGGATAAAGATATCTTCAATTGATTTTACGTATTTTTTTAAATTGAAGAAAGTCATTTATGTCAAAAGAGCAAAATGCATGTAATATTTATTATATCCAGCATTAATATCTCCTTTGCCATTATGTGCTGTTACATAATGACATAATGGAGGGATTATTTTCATAACTGATATTATATGTCCTACCTAAAGGCCGTAAGATTTCTCTTATGGCTCCAAAGATATTCCTGCTACCTGTTACTCTATTAGGCATTGTAATTATGTAATTCTATGTTCTTTAAAGACTATCTCAGGCACCCCATAGATTAAAATGGTTCCTCTGAAGCAGTTACCAGATCTGTTCCATAATTACATAATTAAGTTCATGTAGTAAAAATCTTAACCCTCTTAAAAAATAAACAGTCTACACTGGAGCAACAGATGACTTTGATTGCAAACTGGAAGTGGAAAGAAAGCAGTAATATATCCAATGTCAAAAGTAAAAGTCTCTCAATACTAATTTTTATATTGAGATCTCATCCCTCAAAGGAAAGCTCAAGGGAGTTGGATCTGGCCTCTCAATTGTCTAGAACTGGCTGATGGTTTCATTAGCAGCATTTCAAGAGAATTTCTTCTCCATAAACTTGTCAATCCACCTTCCTCAGAAATATTCATAAACTCAGTATAGTTAGGGGGCTACTGAAAAGATAAACAGTGACTATAAAATATTAAATAAAATGAATGTTCTTCATATTGTCATTTAGTGTACTTTAAGTCAATTAAATTCTGCTACATCCTATGTAGCTCTAGTGTATAAACTTAAATTCCAATTACTTATATGCATTTGCAAGGTAGAAATAAACCAAATTAAATAACAAAATGAAATCTGGAGTTAGTACCTGTCCCCAAACTCACAAAGATAATACTTTTTAAAAACACCATTGGCACAGAAACACATAGACATTATGTTACTAAATTACCCAAATACAAAATCAATGTATGTGAAATATATCAACACTGCCCTCGGATATTGGCCCCCCCCATACTATATGAGACAGAAACAAAGATCCATCAATCTATGGGGGAATAGACATTCAAGGCAAAAAGTCATTTAACCCTTAATTTGTCCTTTCAAAACACCCTATCTTTTAGACTTCACAAATCCCCATATCACCTCAACCCTTGACTTGCATACTGTACCAAACTGATTCTTAATGGCCATTTTACCAGGTCTCTTTTAATTCTCTCTACCACCAACCCCATGTTAAATTTTACATCCTGTTCATTTCTTAATTGCTTCTCACCTCTCCATTCTCCTCATCAGTTAATTTGGAATGTTGTCTTCTATGACTGTATTTCCACTTTGAAAAAAGCTATCAGTGACAGCTCCAATGTTTAGTGGCTGCTAATTTTTAAACAAGGAGTATTTCAAACCAAAGAGCTTGTGTTTCGTCTGTATTAATTCATTGTATTGGTTTTCTACTGTTACACAACAAACCATCCTAAAGGTTAGAGAGGCTTAAAACCGTGATTTATGATTATCCCTCACGGTTTATACCAGGCTGATGGAAACTTAAACAGCTACAACACCTTTGGAAAGAAACTTTTACAATATGTTCACTTCTTGACCCAGTCATACTACTTTTTGGAATTGAGATAATTCAGAAAATACACTGAACTACAGAAAAATCTTTTTACACAAAGATGTTTATCCAAAGATTATTTTATGGATGAGGGAACTAAGATTTGAAGAAGCTGAATCACTTCCTTGAGTTTGCAAAAACAGAGGAATAAGAATTTGAACTCTCACACTCTGTCTTCACATTCCTGCATTCATGACCTTCTTATACCACTTTTGATGAACAGCTTTAGCTTAAAAAAAATTCACACACACACCATTTCAGAGAGAATACAAATGCAACTAGTTTACCAAATAAAATATGCAGGAAGCAGCAAGACTGGAAGAATATAAACTAAAATACTGATAACAGTTGCCTTTAAGTGGTGATACTCTGGGTTGTTTTCCCTTCTCCTTTATATGTTTTTAAGATGTTCTAAAATAAAAAAGATTTTTTTTAGTCCCATAGGGGAAAAGAGGATTTTTTTAAATCCTGAGCTGCTATTCCTTTTTGTGCAGATAAGGACCCCAGCTAGGTGCATATCTATCACAAATAACCTGGGGATGTAGAATTTTAACACAAGCTAGTAAAGCTGGAATTAAGAAAGGAACCTGGGAAGATCCTTAAAAGTTAGAAAGACAAATGCCGCCTTTCACTTGATAAGTGGTAAGCATGGAAAACATTCTTTCCAGAATGAAGATTATTTAAATAAAGGTGTCTGGCAGAAGAAAGGCTCCAGGGGCTTTGTCAGCGGCCAAAGAGCAGGGGACCATGGAGTTCCTGGAGTTCTGCTGAGTCAGATTTACCAATGCCTCGAAAGAACAGAGACAGCAGAAGCTTTTCTGATATAAGTTGCAGATTATGGATGAGGTATGCAACTGGATCTAGGTTTCTTGTTAATCGTGATTGATTGATTGATTGATTAACTCTTGCACTAAGCTTTACATAGATTCAACAATATAATAATTGAATAAAATATTTCTGTTCACTCTTTTATTAAAAATTAATTTTTTATGGGCTTCCCTGGTGGCGCAGTGGTTGAGAGTCCGCCTGCCGATGCAGGGGACGCGGGTTCACGCCCCGGTTCAGGAAGATCCCACGTGCCGCAGAGCGGCTGGGCCCGTGAGCCATGGCCACTGAGCCTGCGCGTCCGGAGCCTGCGCTCCGCAACGGGAGAGGCCGCAACAGTGAGAGGCCCGCGTACCACAAAAAAAAATAATAATAATAAAGAAAAAATTAATTTTGTAAACGATGATATATTGAATGGAAAGCAGGCACATCCTTATTTTCTCCCTGAGTACATCTGACCTTTTCAGTCTCCAAGACCCCAGCCTTGTGGTAGTTTATCTGAACAACTGACAACGTAATATACGTAGATCTGTGGTTATTAGCCTTACAAACCCAAATCTCTGTTGGCAGCAAATATCACAGAACTGTAAGTAACACAATGATTCAAGAGGTTCTTTTCACTGTCCATCCCTGTATTTGCATTTCCTTCTTTAGTGACTAAAAAGGGCAGCAACAAGGGGAAAATGTAACTTAAAAACAAATAAACAGGAGCTCATCCCAATTAGATTTCCCCTTTCTTTTCAAATAAATTTTTGAAACAAAACCAAAAGAAAACCCTAGCCTTGTAGCATTTCAGTAATTTACTAAGTTCTAAGGTAACTGACATTTTTTTTTCAAAAAAGAGCTTCACATAAACTTAATTTAATTGACTAATTATAGCGGGGAAAATGTGAGAAATTATACACATATCCAAAAAAGTCCCCATCAAAGGAACAGAAAAAGAGTAAATAGCCCACTGACTGCATTTCTTCTGGCTTGTCCCTTTAATCTTCTATTTCTTTTGTGAATTGCTATTTAACTTGATTCTCATTTGTTTCCTTCAAGAATTTGGAAATGCAGGTCTAAAACCTTTAGTCTATATAGAAATATGGTACATTCTATGCTGTGCCATAATATGACACACTCACAAAAACACAGAACCAGCTTAACATGCTTCTACACTGACTTCTCATACAATCAATAAAGCTTATAAAGCCTCTTTTCTGGTCTTTGTTTCATCCAGACCAACGTTGCTATACAGATAACTCCTAAAAAGTCAGAAAGCTTGACCATTTATTGAGTAAACAGCATTCTAACTACAGTGAGAATGTATTGATTGCTTACAGTTTACCCCTTATTTTACATAAATATTTTATTTAAAATATAATCTCCAAGTTAGTTCCGGTATGACTGGCTTCGTGCCTTCTTCAGGGACACAAAGGTTGCCTATAGTAGTTTCCCAGGCGTGTCCCTCTAGTATCTCTGGGGTTGGTGCCAAAACCTAATTAACATGGAGCAATTTGAATTTTAGACATGAAAGGAAATTGGACACCAATAAAATCTGTCTTGTAAAGACACTGTTGCTTCTCTGAGCTGAGGGAGTTTAATTATTGTTGCTTGTCTCAGAGTTTGCAGGGAGATTGTGATTATCCTTAGTAAATTACAGCAAATATCTTCCTTTCCATGAAGATGAGTCCCTTCACTATTCTCTTATTCATTATCCACTTCCAGCCCTTTTCCTCCTCTCCAACAAGGTCTCCCCACCCTTCAAAGTCAAGCTCAATTAATTCTTGACACTACTGTGGGCCTTTTTCATCATTCCATCCAAAACAGATGATTCTTTTTCTGAACTCTATGGCATTCAATATCCACACCGTCTGTTTGGGTTGAATTGTGTCCTCCAAAAAGATATGTTGAAATCCTAACTTCTGGTGCTTTTTAACGTGACCTTATTTTGAAATAGGGTCTTTGCAGATGTAATCAAGTTAAAATGAGGTAATTAAGTGGTTCCTCATCCAATAGGATCGGTGTCCTTATAAGGAGAGGAGAAGAGATGCACAGGGAGAATGGCATGTATAGACTGAGGCAGAAAATGGAGTGATGCATCTGCAAACCAAGAAGTGTCAAGGATTGCTGGCTCTAACCAGAAGCTAGAAGAGAGAGGCATGGAACTGACTCTCCCTCAGAGTCCCTCAGAAAGAACAAACATTCTGACACTCTGAATTCAGACTTCTAGTCTCCAGAACTATAAGAAAATAAATTTCTGTAATATCAAGCCATCAATTTTGGAGTCCCTTGTTATGGCAGCCCTAGGAACTTATTATATACCATCCACTTGCAACCCTTTCTTTCCATTTATTATACCTGGTTACCTATCTATGTCCATGCCTATATCCTTAACTTAAAAAAAAAAAAACTTCCTTAGAGAGAAACCATATCTTAATCTTTTATTCTTATACCGAGATTATCTCATATCTATGGTAGGGTTGCCAAATAAAATACATGACAGCTAGTTAACTGGGCATCCTGTATTTATATTTGCTAAATTGGGTGACTATAATTCATGTACAAAAGAGATGAAGAGTAAATACCTAAGGAAAAAATGGATGAATTCCTAGTTTATCAGTTTTATGAAAAGTTCTTTCTTAATATTTATAACAATCAATCATCAACAGGTACACTGAGAAACTTTAACCTTCCTTCTATTAAACTGGTGGCCCACACCTGAAATATTGATTAAGATATTATAAGGGTACATCAGAAGTAGAGAAGACCAAAAAATAACAATTATGATGGTCAGAAATATAAAGGCAGGTGCCATTGTGAAGACAGGAACTCAAGAGTTTCAGCCTCTGCCATTTGAAAAGTTGAGTTGAAAGATTCATTATCAAAATCTAGAATCATAACAGATACATTAGTGAAATGATTAGTTCACCAAATCTATAAAGACTAGGCTGAGAATGAAACTAATATTAAATGATTACTTTTCTATTTGTCATGCCTTTATGTACATTAATTCATTTCACCTATGTTAGGATGTAGGTATTATTACCCTTGTATTTCAGAAATAAGAGAACTAAGGTTTGGAGGGCAGAGTCAGAATTCAAACCCAAGATCCAAGACCTATGCTCATTCCACACTCCCAGATTGCTCCTCTAAACCTTTCTTCCCTGAGCAGTGCAAATTAGAAACAATTAAAGGAAGCACATATTTACTAAGTAGATAATACATATTAAAAACCCGTTGATGCAGAGAGCAGCCTGGCAGCAAATATAAAGTGATGCAAAATTTATGGATAAATTTATGAGTTAGAAAGCCATTAGAGGAAGAGGATTCACACAGAACTCACCTTTAAAATTGACATCAGAAGCTACTAGAACTTCTAGAACACCTAGCTAAATTGACATGGGGTCCATTTCAGGATGACCTTATCCATACTCCTGTGCAAATGATCGACTTAATACAAGCCCATTTACTTCATTACCATTTAGCATTTTGGGGAGCTATAAAAGCTGAATAGTGGATTGTGAAGAGCACTGTACTTATAATGATGGAATCTCAGCCTGCTTCATTCTGTTACTTATTAGATGTGTGACAACAGAATTAAGTAACAAGCAATCTTGGCTCAGTTTCCTCCTTTGAAAATGATAGACTGCTTTCTAAATTCCTATCTAGTGAACACTTATACTATATGCTGCTTTTATTTCATAATTATATCAGTGTTTTTCAACTGTTGTTTCCCCCACATCTTAAACAAAATGCTTCTTTTCTTTATGTCTTTGTACTTCATTCATTTACTCTATAAACTGATCTCCTACTCTATGTCAGGCACTGTGAAGGCACTGGGATATAAGTGATAAACAAGAGAGACAAGATCCTTACTTTTATTAAGATTAAAAATTAAGATTAAGGGGGACTTCCCTAGCAGTTCAGTGGTTAAGACTTCACCTTCCAATGCAGGGGATGAGGGTTCAATCCCTGGTTGGGGCTAAGACCCCACATGCCTCAGGGCCAAAAAACCAAAACAAAAGACAGAAGCAATATTGTAACAAATTCAATAAAGACTTTAAAAATGGTCCACATCAAAAAAAAAATCTCAAAAAAATTAAGATTAAGAAAAAAAGGAATAATTAGAATGGTCAGAACTAGGCAGATGTCATTGTCAAGAGATCCTAAAATAACAAATAAATAATTACAATTTTAACAAATGTTTTGAAGGACAATTATAGAGTCATAAGAAACTATTTAACACTTTAACTTGGGTTAAGTCTCTAGGGTGAAGGAAAACTTCCCTGAGGAAATTAACATGTAAATTTAAACTTGAAGGGTGATAAGAATTTGGCAGATAAAGAGGTTGAGAAAGAGCATTCCTGATAGAAAGAACATCAAATATGAAGGCTCTGATTCAGGGAGGAGTTTGGTACTAAGAGGAAGCAAAAGAAGGTCAACACAATAAAGTGTAGTCAGGGCAAATACAACAGTTTAAGATGTGGCTGAACAGTCAGAAAGGGAGAACCTGGAAAGCAGAATGCAGTTTAAAAGTATAGAATGGACAAGGCTTACATGCTTATTAAAATATACTCTCTTTGAGGATACATTGGAGTTATCTAAACAGAGGAAGGTAGGGGGGCATTCTAGGCAGGGACGAAAACATGTAAAGCCATGAAGTTTAGTTGGGATAAAAATAAGCTATTTTAAATTCAAAAAGTCACGGTTACATTAAAGGATACAATCAACAGAGTGAAAGGCAACCCAGAGAATGGAAGAATATATTTTCATATCATATATCTGATAAAGGGTTAATATCCAGAATATGTAAAGAATTCTTAAAATTCAACAACAAAAAAACAAGTCTATTAAAAATGGGCAAAGGACTTAAATAGACATTTATCCAAAGAAGATAAACAAATGGTCAATAAGCACATGAAAGGACGCACAGCATCACTAATCATTAAGGAAAAGTAAATTGAAACAACAATGAGCTACAACCTCACATCTGTTATTTGGTTATTAAAAATAAATAAATAAATAAAACAGAAAATAAGCACTGGCGAGGATGTGAAGAAATTAGAACCCTTGTGCACTGTTGGTGAGAATGTATGATGGTGCAGCTGCTGTGGAAAACAGTATGGAGGTTCCTCAAAAAACATCATATGAATTATCATGTAATCCAGCACTTCTGGGTATATACCCTAAAGAATCCAAATCAGGGTCTCAAAGAGATATTTATGCACCCATGTTCATAGCAGCACTATTCACAATAGCCTAAAGGTGGAAGCAACCCAAGTGCCCATCAACAAATGAGTAAATAAACAAAAGGTGGTATGTACATACAATGGAATATTATTCAGCCTTTAAAAGGAAGGAAATCCTTCACTTCCCATGTTCCAAAATGGATGAACCTTGAGGACCTTATGTTAAGTGAAATAAGCCAGTCATAAAAAGACAAACATTGTATGATTTCACTTATAAGAGGTACCCAGAGAAGTCAAATTCATAGAGACAGACAATGGCATGGTGGGTGCCAGGGGCTGGAGGAGAAGGGAATGAGAAGTGGTTGTTTAATAGGTATAGAATTTCAGTTTTTCAAGATAAAAAACGTTCTGGAGTGTTGCTTATACAATAATGCGAATGTACTTAACATTAGTGAACTGTACACTTAGGAACTATTAAAATGGTAAATTAAAAACAGTACTCTTTTCTGTTTGGAATAGATTACAAAAAGGCATGAAGGAATAACACGAAAACTATTTTTTTCTGCCACCTTTTAGATTAGGCATTTTTATTTTCCATTTTGTCTCCACTATCAGCTTATTGTTTGTAGTTTTTTGTTGGTTGTGCTAGAGCAGGAGTCCCCAACCCCAGGCCATGGACTGGTAGCGGTAGCAGTCCATGGCCTAAGAACTGGGCCGTACAGCAGGGATGAGCAGCGGGAGAGCGAGCAAAGCTTCATGTGCTTCTCCCATCACTCACATTACCACCTGGACCATTCCCCTGCTCCACCTGTGGAAAAACTGTCTTCCATGAAACCGATCCCTGGTGCCAAAAAGGTTGGGGCCCACTGCCCTAGGGTTTACAATATATATCTTTAATGTAAAAGAGTCTATCTTTAAATGGTACACTGTTTCACATGTTGTGTAAAGAGGTTAGAACATTATACTCCAAAATCCTAAATTGTCATACATTTTAGTTTTGTGATATAAATACACAACACAGGGCTTCCCTGGTGGCGCAGTGGTTGAGAGCCCGCCTGCCGATGCAGGGGACGCGGGTTCGTGCCCCGGTCCGGGAAGATCCCACATGCCGCGGAGCAGCTGGGCCCGTGAGCCGTGGCCGCTGAGCCTGCGCGTCCGGAGCCTGTGCTCCGCAACGGGACAGGCCGCGACAGTGAGAGGCCCGCGTACCGCAAAAATAAATAAATAAATAAATAAATAAATAAATACACAACACATTGATAGTCCTCTTTTTGTGTAGAGAACAATTAAAACTAAGAAAAATTTACATTTACCTCAAATATGCCATTTCTTATACTCTTCATTTCTTTGTATAAATCCAGGTTTCTGTGTGATATTACATTTCTTTGCCCGAAGTCCTTTCTTGAAAATTTCTTGTAGTCTGCTACAATGAATTTTCTCATATTTTGCTCATCTGAAAAAAAAAGTGTGTATTTTTCCTTAATTTTTGAAATATATTTTCCCTAGGTTTCAAATTGCTGATTGAAAGTTTGTTTTTAATTTAGCATGTTAAAGATGTCACTCAATTGTCATCTAGATTCCATAGTTTTAAAAAGATAATTCTATAGTAATTCTTTTCTTTGCTCTGTATAAATGTTTCTTTTTTTCTCTGAGTACTTTCTCTTTCTCTTTGATTTTCAGCAGTTTGAATGAAAATTGCCTAGGAATGTTTTGAGGGAAGAGTGCTATTTAGCTGGGTGTTTTCTGAGCCCCCTGGATCTATAATTTTTGTGTCTTTCATTAATTTTGGAAAAGTCTTGGTCATTTCATCTTTAATCTTTCTTCTATCCTGTACACTTTCTCCTTTTCTTTATGGATTCTAATTATATGCATATCAGACCTTTTGATATGGTCCCACAGCTCTTGAAGCCTCTTGTTTCTTTGTTTTACTCTTTTTTCTTTTTGTGTTTTAGTTTGGGTAATTTCTATTGAAGTATCCTCAAGTTTGTTGTTTATTTCTTTAGTTTTATCAAATCTACGGATGAGTCCATCAAAGACATTCTTCATCCCTGTTACCATGTTTTTTGAAAATTCTCTAGCACTTCCATTTAATTTTTTTATGATTTCTGTCTCTGTGTTGTAATTCTCCATCTGTTCGTGCTGTTCACCTTTCCCACTCTTGCCTTTATAGTATTAATCATAAATATTTTAAATTCCCTATCTGATAGTTTCAACAATTGGGCATAACTTGAGCCTGGTTTTGTTAACTTCATCTCCTGATCAGCTGTTATTTTGGTTTTTGCTTTTGGTGTGTTGTTTTGTTTGAAAGAGAAACATCTTGTGTAGACTAAGCCAAACATCTCTTGTGTACAGATTTAGATAAATAGTACGTATTCCTCCAAATGGGCACACTGTTTCCTTTGCTAGGTCTCTAGCATGCTGTGAGTCAACCTAGTCAAGAATTGAGTTGCTTTGGGGATTTATTGTTGCTGTAGTTACTCCTAGTTCATGACAGGCTTCAAATTCCCTTAGTGTTATCTTATGCTTAGGGTAGGAGTTGATTCATCAGAGGGTTTTCCTCAGTGTTTGTTCTACCCACAGCTTCAGGTCTTTTATTTGCACTTGCATTTCAGAGAGGGTCTCTTCACATGTTATACCCCTCTCCCAGCTGTAGACCACTAATACTTGTTATTCAGTGCTTGGTAGCCAGGTGGTGGAAACAGGAGGATGTTTTCTGTTGTTCTGGTTCAGCTTCAGTCTTTGACAGAGGCTGTGTCACTGGGTCCCAGAGGTGAAGACTTCCTACTGTTCCTACCCCTCCAACCAGTAGCAGGAGATTTCTAATGATCTGAGCCCAGGGCATTTTCTTGCCCCACTAAGGGACAGAATATTTTGTTGTTGTTGTTCCCTTTTTCCAGCTGCAATGGGTTTTTAACTGTGGCCTGAAGGCAATAGAGCTTGGTACCCTTCTCACAGAAGCTGGAGGTTTTTGATCAGTAGGAAAAATAGGAAAGAAAGGCATTACATCTTCCTGCAATGATGCTGTTCCTCTCCGAAGGGCCTGCACTGCAAGAAAGGCTTGCCCCTCAGTCTTTCTCATGAGTACCCATGGAGAAGAGGATGCAAGTGTTTCTGAACGACCCTTATGTCTATGGTTCTCACAGTTTCCATACTCTCATGCTAACCACATTCAGCCTTTAGAACATATTAAACTTTTTAGCTAAAACCTTCTTGCACAGTAGAATGAAATCCAATTTCTGCTACAGGTAAGCAAGTGCTTGTTGCATTCCATTTCTATTTAGAAACACCAGTCTTACCTTATATTTTAAAATGTTTGTTTGCCCTGAGACCTAAGCTCTCTGATAGTTCAAGAAAAGTTGTGAATTTGACAATTAACTGCCTTTTTGTTGTGGTGAGAGTAAGAATGGTCTCTTTCCAGTATTCTGCATCCCAAGTGGGAGCCAGAAGTTCCCACGTCACTCTTAGTTATCAATGAATTTCTCTCCTTTTAGCAGTAAAACCTAAAAAAGAACTTGTCTATACTCACTTTCTTCAATTTATCTCTTCCCATTTTTATATTTTTCCCCTACCACATATGAAAGTTTATAAACTATAAGATTATCAGTGACCTACAAGTTACAAATCCCTGAGTTAATATTTAGTCCTCATCCTAATTAGCATATCAATAGTTCTTAACATAGCTAGCCTCTCCTGTCCCCTGAGATATTTTCTTATGTGCCTCCAGGATGTCACACTCTCTGGATTCATCTCCTCCCTTCATGGCTACCCCTTCTCGGTTTCTTCCCTGAGAAGATTCCTTACCTTTCAATCTCTAAATGATATAGTATCCCAGGAATCACTCCTGAGACTTCTTTCCTCTATCTACATTCACACCTTCAATCTCATCTAATCTCAAGGTTTTACATATCATCTATAAACTGATGACCCCAGATTTATATCTACAGATTTATATATCTGGAATTCTCCTCTGACCTCCAGATTTACATGTACAACTTCCTACTTGATGTCTCCATCACTTAGGATTTCTAAAAGGTATTTCAAAAGGAACATATCCAATCTGAGCACCTGATCAACCTGGTAATACTGCTCCTCCTATAATCCTCCCCAACTCAGTAAATGGCAAAACCCATCATCAAAAAATCTACAAACAATAAATGCTGGAGAGGGTGTGGAGAAAAGGGAACCCTCTTGCATTGTTGGTGGGAATGCAAACTGATACAGACACTATGCAGAACAGTATGGAGGTTCCTTAGGAAACTAAAAATAGAACCACCACACGACCCAGCAATCCCACTACTAGGCATATACCCTGACAAAACCATAATTCAAAAAGAGTCGTGTACCACAATGATCATTACAGCTCTATTTACAATAGCCAGGAGAAGGAAGCAACCTAAGTGTCCATCCACAGATGAATGGATAAAGAAGATGTGGCACATATATACAATGGAATACTACTCAGCCATAAAAAGAAACAAAACTGAGTTATTTGTAATGAGGTGGATGGACCTAGAGTCTTTCTTAAAGAGTGAAGTAAGTCAGAAAGAGTAAAACAAATACCGTGTGCTAGCATACATATATGGAATCAAAAAAAAAAATGGTTCTGATGAACCTAGGGGCAGGACAGGAAGAAAGAGGCAGATGTAGAGAATGGACTTAAGGACACGGGGAGAGAGATGGGTAAGCTGAGATGAAGTGAGAGAGTAGCATTGACATATATATACTACCAAATGTAAAACAGACAGCTAGTGGGAAGCAGCTGCATAGCACAGGGAGATCAGCTCAGTGCTTTGTGACCACCTAGAGGGGTGGGATAGGGAGTGTGGGAGGGAGACGCAAGAGGGAAGAGATATGGGGATATATGTATATGTATCACTGATTCACTTTGATATACAAAGAAATATTTATAAACCCACGTTCATAGCAGCATTATTCAAAATAGGCAAAAGGTAGGTACACCTAAGTGTCCACCAATGGATAAATGGATTAAAAAGTACAGTATACACATACAATGGAATATTATTCAGCTTTAAAAAGGAAGAGGGCTTCCCTGGTGGCGCAGTAGTTGAGAGTCTGCCTGCCAATGCAGGGGACGCGGGTTCGTTCCCCGGTCCGGGAAGATCCCACATGCCGCCGGAGCGGCAGGGCCCTTGAGACATGGCCGCTGAGCCTGCGCGTCCAGAGCCTGTGCTCCGCAACGGGAGAGGCCACAACAG
The DNA here is from genome assembly GCF_026419965.1 of Kogia breviceps. Classification (NCBI taxonomy): domain Eukaryota; kingdom Metazoa; phylum Chordata; class Mammalia; order Artiodactyla; family Physeteridae; genus Kogia; species Kogia breviceps. The sequence continues at coordinate 93,169,208 of NC_081319.1, forward strand.
TGAGAGGCCCGCGTACCACACACAAAAAAAAATAAATAAAATTTTTAAAAAATTTTAAAAAAATTTAAAAAAAATAATAAAAAGGAAGAAAATTCTGACATATGTCATAACATGGATGAGCCTTGAGGATATTATGCTAATTGAAATGTCAGTCACAAAAGCACAAATACTGTATGATTCTACTTGTATGAAATACCTAGAGTAGTCAAATTCACAGAGACAGAAAGTATATTAAAGATTATTAAGTACTGTGGGGAGAGCGAACAGGGAATTATTGTGTAATGGTTATGAAGTTTCTGTTTTGAAGGTACAAAGAGTTATGGAGATGGATGATGGTGATGGTTGTAAAACAACGAGAATATACTTTTAATGCCATTAAACTATACACCTAAAATGTATAGATGGCTCAAGATGATAAATTTTATGTTATGTTTTTTCTTAGTTCTGGCTACTATAAGAAAATACCATTAACTAGGCACCTTATAAACAATATAATTCTATATTCATAGTTCTGGAGGCTGGGAAGTCAAAATCAAGGCAACAGCAGATTTGGTGTCTGGTGAGGATCCACTTTCTGGTTCACTGATGGCCCTCCTCTCTGTGTCTTCTCATGGCAGAAGGGGCAAAGGAGCTCTCTGGGATCTCTTTTTTAAAGACAGTCATCCCATACATCAGGGCTCTGTCTTCATGACGTAATCATCTCCCAAAGCCCCACCTTCTGATACCATCATATTGGGGTTAGGTTTTAACATATTAATGGGGGAACACAAATATTCAGCCTATAACACATGTATTTTACCACAATAAAAATATTTTAGGAATATTGTACAATCTCTGAATATTATTTCAAAAGAGATGTTTTAGAAATACCCCAAGCATGCAAACTTTGATGGAACAAGTGTATAATTCCTATGTGATATCTACATTGAAAAAACAATACTCGGGCTTCCCTGGTGGCGCAGTGGTTGGGAGTCCGCCTGCCGATGCAGGGGACGCGGGTTCGTGCCCCAGTCCGGGAGGATCCCACGCGCTGCGGAGCGGCTGGGCCCGTGAGCCATGGCCACTGGGCCTGTGCGTCCGGAGCCTGTGCTCCGCGGCGGGAGAGGCCACGGCAGTGAGAGGCCCGCGTACCGCAAAACAAAAAACAAAAACCAAAACCCTCATATTTCTATACTATTTCATAGAAATAAACATATATTTACAGTAACCATAATAGTTAGCTATATTTAAATACAAGTATAGGAAACTTAGAGGGGGTGATATTCTATTTCAGTCTTGGATAAATTAATATAAATTCGATTTATTCATATTTTTAGGAAACATATTTTCAGAATAATTTTGGCTTAACACATGTCTGAAATGTCCATAAAATTCCCTCAGCCATGCATATAATAAAAAAATATGTAAACGAAACAACAGATAATGCCAATAATAAACTCTTCCAAGTCCATAAAATATATTGGTGTTGATTTGAATAGTGCAATCAGTCTACATGAATGTTTTAGGCAACTTGGTTTAATTCAGCAAACTTTCATTGAACAGCTGTTTATGCCAGATATAGTATTAAGTAATGAGGCTATAGAGATTAATATAACATGATTCCTACCCGCTAGGATTTTAAATATTCTAGTTGGAAGAAGACAGAGGGTAAGAGCAGAACTGGCATTTGCTGGAAACCTGAATACATGATCTAATGTAGTCCTCACAACCTCCATATAAGCTAGATATCATTATCCCCATTTTTTCAGATGAGGAAACTGAGGCTTAGAGAACTAAATAAATCACCCAAAGACAACTATTAGTGAAACATGGATATCTAATTTCTGATTCCGAAATACATGCTCTGTCTCTAACCTTACTACGATGTATTAAATTATACCAAGCTGTATCACACAATACAGATAGACATAGGAATAAATAATTATAACCCACTGCAATACAGGTAATACTAAAAGTACTCACAATGCAGAGAAATGACAGACAAGGAGTGATCAACTTTGCTCCTTGGGGTAGGCTTAGAGACACTTGAACAAAGTGGTTAATTCTGCAGTGCAATTTGAGATTACAAGTGACAAGGGAGGAAAGAATACTCTATGATAATGGGAAACATTTGAAATATTTCCTTTGTCCCTCAGTACCAGTTTTGCCTCCGGAAGAAATTCTTTTCCTTCTCCCTGTTTGTATCCTTCCTCTCTTAGAAAAACTGGATTAAAACTCAGCAGTGCACAATTCTTCCTCTAATTAAGATGTCTTTTCCTCTTTCATTCATCCTTCCAATTCACTTCTCTGCTCCGCAGCTCGCCCATAAGAAGGTATCCATCCCATTGCATCGCACCTTGCTTATAAATGTTCACAGATCTATGCCAAGTGAGGTTGCCAGTTAGTTTCACTGTTCCTGTTACATAAATAGATGCTTAAAACACATATGTGTCTTTGAATATGTTCTTTATTTTTGTAATATGTTTATACTTGGCATATCTTGGTGTGTATCGTGTATATGCTGCAGTGTGACACCTTCTGTCTCTTTTACATCTCCACATTGTGTCTGAAATCATTTTCAGCACATGAGGGATGCTTAGGAGATATTACTAATTGATTTTAAGTTTTCTCAAAGAACATTCATTATCATTATCATTATGCCCACATTGGACAACTGTCAGATGTCAATGTCTACTTGATAGAAAGAAATCAACTCTTGAATGTTAACATTTTGGTGAAATATTTTTTCATAGATAACAATATTCTCGGAAAATGCTCTTTTGATGTAATGACTGCATATAGACTTACTCTTTCTCTAGGGGAGAAAAAAGGCACTCCTACAATGCACACCTCCCAGACTGGGTTAGTGATGGGGCTAATACAGATGCTCAGAGCTACATCCCCTACCCAGAGCTGACATTCTTTTTATCCATCATACCTCAAGCATCAGATCACTAATTCACATACAGGATAAGACAACTGCCAAATTACTAGACTACCGAGAAGTTCTTCAGACACCTGTCACGTTGATGAAAGCAGCACCGTCCTCTGACCTTTGCTGGTTCAAGGTCGATAATGAGATAAGTCAGGCAGGAAGAGCGCTGTGTGCCTATTCCATTAAGGCGCGCTGTGTGCTCACTCAGCAGCACCGCATCTCCTGTCAATTAGTGTGGGGAAACTAGGGGCTGCTGATTACCAGAGACGTGGCATAGAGAGCCGCAGTTACCTTTACTTCTGTACCCCGCTGCATTTTAATTAGCCCCAGTCCCTCGACTATTTCTTCAGTGCTTCGTTATTGCCATCTTCAAGAAACTCAAGTAAGGTTTTTTATATTTCATATCGTTAATTGGAAGAAATGTTGAACATTCTAGTAATGGAGTTTGATGACACTGGACTCTGGGCGAAGGCTTTGTGGAGCTTCTTAGAACAATACAGTCTTGACTTGTTCAGACTGTGTGTAGCAGGACCAGTGAGAGAACCACAAGGAGAGATGGACAGCTTCCAGTAGGGAAGCTGCAGGGAAGCAGCTAGGAAAGAGACAAAATAAACGTGATGGTGGCTACACAGACAGGCCTGTCCAGGGAGGAGTCTGTCTGTACTCTCACAAAGAAAAAGGCTATAAACAAGCAATCTTTGAATCCACAAATAAAGAAATAAAAGAAAGGAATTTAAAAACCTGAAAAGGAAAAAGTCTTCATCTTTTTCATACTTCTCTCTTATAAAAAGAAACGATTTAACCTTGGCAAAATCATTCTACCCAGATATATTTAACAGGAAAAAAAGTTAAAATATTAAAGTTAGCAGAATTTGTTCTCCTGTACCAACACCATGGTTCTCTCAGAACAGTGGTTCTCAAACTCGCGTGAACATCACTACCACCCGGAGGGCTGTGAAAACAAAGATTGCTGGGCGCACACCCCACCTTCTTCAAGTTTCTGATTCAGTAGGTCTGGGCTGGGCTAGAGGATTTGCATTGCTAACAAGCTCCCCGGTGCTATTGATGCTGGTCACGGGAAGCAGAGGACCGTACTTTGAGAATCACTTTCCTAGAGACAGCTAACCAAATTGCCTAAAAGAAGTAATGAGTCCTTGCCTTTTAAAACAAAGAAACTGTTACACATGATCGCCTAAGTCACTGAAACATTAGCATGAAACTTTATATGCATTAACATGATTATTTTATTTAATCACATTAACTGAAATATTTGGGATTTTTGTGTATGAAATTCTTTAGTGCAACAATGTTCATAAGGAGTTCCTGGTAAAGTAAAAAGGGCCTCTCCTTGGTAATACTTGCCTCCTTAATGCCATCCTCTTACCCTGAGAAACTGTCTTTATTCATATAGGATAAATCATAACTAGCCATAGACCAAGCTATAGGAACAATGACCTGGTAAGTATTTGAAGTAGTTGAATACTTGTGTATGGTTATGTCATAGATTATTTGGGTATTCTAGCTCTAGATTTATCTAAAAAGTATTCAGCACCAAACATTACACATAACCATTATGACTATGGAACAACTTGTTTTAATATATGCAATCTTCAGTTACATATATGCAAGATGTGGAAACCCACTTAGAAATCTTGGTTCTTTCTAGCTTTAGGATTTCATGACAGGGATCCCTCTTTTCTACTTGAGTCAACATGTTTAGTGTCTGGTGGGACGTTCAGATTAAAAAGGAACTTTTGAAATTCTGAGCTCAATCTCTTTAGCAAGTCTTTAATTTGGATCAGCACCAAACTGAAAATACCTCTTCACTTGCATCTCCCCAGAAGCTCAAAACCACACTTCACATTCCAAAATATCTACCAACCCAGATACCGCTAGGATAAGTAATGCATAAAAAAGGTAACGTTCTGTACCACAGAAAGATCAAATCTTTTGAGAAATCATTCCTATGGCAGAAATTGTCCATTGAAATCCTTGGAAAGAGTACTAGCAGATCATTACATTAGAATTCAACTGAAAAATCACTTGAAATTCACAGATATTTTCTCTCTCTACTTTATTTCATCATAACATTAGAATGTTCAATGTTACTAATTTAATAGCCTAGTATTCTGAAATTAGTGAATTCTAAATCCCCTCTACAACATCAAATTTATTGAGAGCTTCCAATCAATTTCAAAGTTCGTGCTGATTATGTAAGATAGACTAGTACAGAGTCTGTGTCCTTGTACACATAAGGCACAGCTCAAGGTTTCAGAAACTGAAAGTCTAGCCATGAAACTTTCTTCTCCCTTCTGCCCTCAGGATTTCAGCCTTTGAATGGATTGCTCAGGCACCCATGTTTTTTCAGATTGTTCATGTAGCCCCTCATTTTTCTTTTCATTGCTTTAGAAAATAAAGATAAAATAGACTTTCTCTCACACCTCAGCACACCTCAAGTCAAAAATCACCAAGCTTTTATGTAGAAAATTCTTTTCATTCACCCAAACCTCTTATGGGGGCAGAGTGGGACTTTCAAGTGACAAGACATGTACAGGTCAGGAAGGTGAGGAGGAGGAAAAGCTCAAGCCCTTTTAAAAAAAAATTAATTATTTATTTATTTATTTTTATTTTTGGCTGCATTGGGTCTTCGTTGCTGTTCATGGGCTTTCTCTAGTTGTGGTGAGCAGGGGCTACTCTTCGTTGCGGTGCACGGGCTTCTCATTGCTGTGGCTTCTCTTGTTGCAGAGCATGGGCTCTAGGCACACAGGCTTCTTGAGTTGTGGCATGTGGGCTCAGTAGTTGTGGTTCAGGAAGCCCTTTCTTTTTTGATATTGATATTCCACTTACACAGGGAACATATGTAAAGCCTGCAAAGATCATAGTCAAAAGTATTTGCATTTATAGAGAAGTAAACTGAGGCCCAGATTATTGCAGTAATAGAGAAAAATAAAGACTTGGCTTATAAATTTTTTAAATGAGAGTGTAAAATTCTTGAATGCTGTAGTCACACATATTTTACAGGGATCCCATAAAATGAGTCTACTGACTTTTCTTGCCTTATACATTTGAAATCTCACAGTCCAAGTTTTCATTTTCACCATGTATTTTGGTAGCTTCTGAGACAAATCCAAGTCATTTTATTGTTTCCTTCAGGCTGTAAGGTCTATCTACTCCCTATGCAAACCTAGAGAAGACTGCGTCTTCACAAACCAAATCATTGAGACTACATGCCCACACATAAGCAATAACAAAAGAATTTTATAAACGAAAGGGTTTTTTGTTTTGTCTTATTTTGTTTACCACCTACTCATTCACATTCCTCCTGGAAGAGAATTGTAAAAGAAGGGAAAAAGAGAGGAAAAAAAGGAGGTGTGTTGGTGTGCGTGTGCATGTGCACACGTGTGTGTGTGTGTGTGTGTATAGGATTGGACTGCCCTCTGGTGGACATAATTTATTTCTTTATTCTTTTAAAACAGCAAAGGAGAAAGAAAGGCAGCAAGAAAGAACAGGGAAAAGGGAAATTAGAAAATGAAAAAAGGGGAAGAATACAGAAAAAACAAAGTAAAAAGAAGAAAATGAAATAGAAAATACTGGAGAGATGCAAGAGGGAAGAGATATGGCGATATATGTATAGTTGATTCACTTTGTTATACAGCAGAAACTAACACACCATTGTAAAGCAATTATACTCCAATAAAGATGTTAAAAAAAAAGAAAAGAAAATACTGGAGAAAGAAACTCAGGGGAATCAAGAATGATATTTATGCTAAGTAAAGAATGAAGAGTAAGGAGTGTGAGCAAAAACAAAACAAAACAATGACTAGTTTCACCTCACCATTTGATCAATCCCAGAATTTTTTATGGATAAACAAAAAATTACAAATTCTAAACACATATGGCATATTAACTTTTTTTCTTTTTCAATATATCTGTTTTGTGCATTTAAACTATGCTTTAATAGCAGCTGTTAGACATAAGAATTAAGAGAAACATTTTGTGGAACATAATTGTGAAAAAAAAGTGTAGGAATGGAAAATTGCTTTGCCTTGCACCTTTTTTTTTTCTTTTTGCGGTACACGGGCCTCTCACTGCTGTGGCCTCTCCCGTTGCGGGGCACAGGCTCTGGACGCGCAGGCTCAACGGCCATGGCCCACGGGCCCAGCCGCTCCGCGGCATGTGGGATCCTCCCGGACTGGGGCACGAACCCGTGTCCCCTGCCTTGGCAGGCGGACTCTCAACCACTGCGCCACCGAGGAAGCCCCCTCCTTGCACTTTTATAAGTTGCACATAACTCCCAACAGAAACAAGTCACAGGCATATAGTGCTAAGTTCACTACATATTTGCCACAAAAACAGGGAAAAAAGTGTGATTTTGTTTGTTTCTTTTTGACAAACTGAATGATTTGCTCACAGATATTCTAGCTGTTTAGATGCCTTGAAAAGGAAAATAACACAGGTTAAAATATTATAAAATTTAGAATGAATAGGCCTTTTAAAATCTGGTTTATTACATAGACTACAATAAGCTGAAATCTTATTGACAATTGCCAATGTCCCGCATACATTCCACTGCCAAATTTTGGAATGTGTATCATTAAGGTCAGCTAAGAGCAAAGGAAAATTCAGAAGATGCTCAAAGCACCATACTCATGCCTCCAACCCTTCGCTGACCAAAAATAATACCAACTGGAGCCATCATATCTCTGCCGGGGAGTAGACATGAAACTTTCACTGCCCACCCATGAGCAAGGGATTCAACAGCGCAGAAGAGCAGTTCTGAAGCCCAGCCCCCAACCTCTTCTCATCAGCCTGTACCAGTGAAGAGCTCAGTCCCTTCCCAGAACTGAGTATCACTCACTCGTCACCACTGAAACAAACACAGTGATCTCTCACCTTATGGAATTTGCAAACAATCACCTTCTTCTTGCAAGACTGTAAGCCTCCTTAATACTTAGCCGAAGGGCTATTCTGAAAATGGGCAAAATTAATTAGGTTCATTGAAAGCCATTAAGACATTCTGGGGCATGCAACCCAACTGAAGCTAAACAGTGGAGAAAGGAAACGCATACACAGAGAGCTGTGACAGAAATCATAGGCACAGGTGTGACAGAAGGAAAAGAAAAGCAAATACAGTTCTTTTTTCATGGACAGATCTCTTCCTTGTATCCCAGAAAGGGCAGCCGCAAAGGTCATAGGAGCATCCCTTCCTGCCTACAGGTAAGGCGAGGATGTGACCACACATGCCTCCTCCTCACAGGTGAACCTGGCACAGTGGCATCTCCTGGGGTCATTCTTGGCTGAGCACTGGTTCACAAGACTGAAGGGAAATTCAAAGGCAGTTAGGTTCAAGTGGACACACAGTCATGTAGAACAAGGGACTGACTTTTGGCTTTAACGCTTGGACCTTGTGTTTCTTTGAAACACTGAACACCCTGCCTAGTTTGAAATATTCTCATTAGGTGCTAACCTAAAGGTGCTGGTAATTACAATGCATTTTGTTTCTTAAGTATTTAAATTTCCAGGGAACCATGTCCTTGTTACCTCTTGGTCTGCACAAGTTACATAATATAATGTGAATCTCTTTTTTCTTCCTCTCCTTCTCTCTTTCTCAATTTATTCACTATTATCATGTTTTTCCATACTGAAAAGTAAAACCTAATTATCTTCAAGAACCTTCATTTTGCACAAGCATGAGAAAATGAGCTTCCCACTCTGCTAGCAGCAGCCTCTGATCAAAAAAGGGATCTCTCCCTCTTGGCAAGCAGGATATATTACACGCAGGAATCAGACAGTAGGAAAGATAGTTCCACAGTGGTGGATCAAAAATTCTAAATATCATTAAAGAAAAAAGTCTCCAAACTTTAGCATGATAAAGATTTAATATCCAAGGTGAAATTCATTTCCCATAATTAAAAAAATTTAACTTTGAGAATTACTTTTGTTTGGTGGGCAGGCATTGTTGACTATAAAATTGTTTACATTGGGAGGTAAGTCACCAACTTAAAAACCAGACACCAACAAAAAAATTTCAGATGTTTTCTTTTGAGAAATTACAAACTTATCAAAACCAAAAATGTGGGGTTTTTGCTTTCACTGAGCTAAAAGTTCAGTTTCATCAAATGTCTAAATCAATACATGATTATAAATGGGACATTAGCAAAAATATTATTTTAGAATACAAAGACAATACATTTAAACCTTATTATCTGCCTTGCAGCAATTTTGGGTGTTCATAAACAGTAATGTTAATTGTTGACATTTATTACTAAGTGTGATGGGCAGAGCACCTCTCTAAACATAATCCAGGTTGCTAATGACAAAATGATCAGCTGTATTTCAAATGATTTAGAATATAAACTTTGTGCTTTTAGCAATTTCAGAAAATCAAAAACGGTCTCAATTTTTTAAAATTACATCGCATTTAATATAACTCTAAAAAATGAAGCTTCAATCAATCAAGGTAGTTAAAAGAACACTTCTGTAACTAGATTAATTCATGCAATTATCATTTATAAGATTAATTTTACTTGAGGCTCATAATTATTTCCTTAGTACTAATTACTAGCTGAGGCCCACAGCAATTGACTCAAAAGTTTCTATCCATTCAGAAAACATTTATTCACTACTGGGTGCTAGCAATATGTTATTTTGCTTCTAATTGATATTTTTCAAATGCTGACATTAGAGAAGAAGAAACAGACAAGTATTTGATATAGTTTTATAAATGTCTTAACAATCCATTGCAGCAGCACAAAAAAGGACTACCTAATCAAACCTAGAAGAATCAGGAAGACCTTCTGAAAGAGATGACACATGAGTGATGTTTTTAATAATAATAGTAATAATAACATTTATTCTAAATGTTTATTTTTGCTTAACATTCACAGCAGTCCTATGATAGATGCAATATTATTATCCCATTTTTCAGATAAGAAAGTGAGGGCAATAGGGATTAAGTTACTTGCCCACAGCAGTACAGAGAGGAAGTGGATGTTTCTGGATACAAATCTAGACTAGCCTGAATCCGTAGCCCATTCTTAACCACCCACTATGATGAACTCTTTCCTGTTTCAAGCAGAGGGAAGAAGGCTTCAAGGGTCCTGAGGTCTGGGAAAACACTAAGCATTCAAAGACCTGCAAGCAGATCAGTACAGTTAAAGCACAGAGTATAAGATGGGTGTTCGTGCCCCAAATCAAACTAAATATATCAATAAGAATTGCAGACTCTGCTGGTTATAACGTTAATTCAAGTAATTGTACTAGGCAGGAAAGACTAGTTTGCACCACAGTAACAATACAGCTCTGAAATCTCAGTGGCTTAAAACAACAAACGTTTATTTCTTGCTCGTATGAGAAGTCCAATATGGGAGGTTCTGCTTATCAGAAGCACTCAGAAACCAAGGTTAACGTGGGCTCTCTCTTAACTCTCGGTTTCCAGGATAGTTCTGGTAGGAAAAGAGAAAATTGCAGTCAAGCCCCAGCTATTAAATGCCTTGGCCCAGAGGTGACGTATATCACATTTACTAACATTTCATTGTCCAATACTAGTTACATGATCACAGCTAACTTCAAAAGAGTAAGAAGTACATTCCCCCTTATACTTAGAAGTTGAGCAGTACTGAATATTGGCAATTATAAGTAATGCATACTATAGTGATTTTTTCAGTATCGAGAGATAATAGCATGCAGCACATAAAAATATGATTTAAGTCAGACATAGTGAAGCTGGAATCCTAATTCGACAACTTGTTAGTTTATTCCAATTAGATACTTTACCCTCAAAATTGCAGTTGCTTTTTATTAAATATAGGAACATTATCCTTCCAAGATTGTTGTGAACTTTAAATGCAATCATATATAAAAAGCATAATGTAAGTGCTTATAACAGAGTAAAAACTTAATAAATGGTGGTTTCATTTTGAATTGGTCAAGAATTTGTCACTCAGGAAAAGTTAAGAGCAGACCTCAGGAAAAAAATTGTAGGAAAATAGTTGATTAGAGTGGTTACCTTAGGTTATACAATGAAATATTCAGGGAAGCTGCAGGAAATTAAAATGTATATGCCATGGGCTTCCCTGGTGGCGCAGTGGTTGAGAGTCCGCAGGGGACAAGGGTTCGTGCCCCGGTCCGGGAAGATCCCACATGCCGCGGAGCGGCTGGGCCCGTGAGCCATGGCCACTGAGCCTGCGTGTCCGGAGCCTGTGCTCCGCAACGGGAGAGGCCACAACAGTGAGAGCCCCGCGTACTGCAAAAAAAAAAAAAAAAAAAAAAAAAAAAAAAGTATATGCCATAAACAAGAGATCTCTACCTTGGTCCTCCCTTCTATTTATGTTTTTATTGCTGCGCAACAAATCACCACAAACTTGGTGGCTTAAAACAATTCCCATGCTTTAGCTCAGAGAAGTCCAGGCAGGGTGCACCTGGGTTCTCTGCTTCCTCACCAGAGTGAAATCTAGGTGTTGCCCAATCTGTGTTCTCATGTGGAGCTCGGGGTCTTCCCTAGTCTTCCCCAGTTATTGCAGAATTCATTTTCTTCCAGCTATGAGATGGAGGTCCCTGTTCCTTGCTGGCTGTCAGGCAGGAGTTGCTCTTGGCTCTGAGAGGCTTTCCAGAGTTCCTTGCCACATGGTCCCCCAAGGCAGTTTATGACAGGGATGTTTGCTTTCTTCCAGATCAGTGATACTCTTTTCTCTGACTTCTTCCTCTGTGATTAACCAGAGAAAACTCTATGCTTTTGAAAGGATCACTTGATTAGCTCATGCCCACTCCAGATAATCCCCCTTTTGTAATATTGATATAATGTAACATAATCACTGGAGTGATATCTCATGATATTCGGAGGTCCCACCTATACACCATGGAAGAGGATTATATAAAGATGAGGGGGCTTCCCTGGTGGCACAGTGGTTGAGAGTCCGCCTGCCGATGCAGGGGACACGGGTTCGTGCCCCGGTCCTGGAAGATCCCACATGCCGCGGAGCGGCTAGGCCTGTGGGCCATGGTCACTCAGCCTGCACGTCCGGAGCCTGTGCTCCGCAAAGGGAGAGGCCACAACAGTGAGAGGCCCGCGTAGCGCAAAAAAAATAAATAAATAAAATAAATAAATAAAATAAATAAAAAAGATGAGGGTCATTGGTAATCATCTTAGAATTCCAGCTACCACATTCCTTCACTGTTCTTACATGTTGAACACAGCAATGTTTTTAAGTACAAACAGTGATTCATAGAGGTAGAGCAAAGGAGCATCTATGATATATAACAAACAATCCTGAGTGCTGCCTAACATTTGATGACAAACATGGTACATACAATCCTTATTGCCAACTAGCCTAGGATTCCGAGAACAAACAATTTGTTTCTTTCATTTGGAAACCCATTCCTAAGGATAATCTTCACATATTTGTTGTAAGACAATTTTCCATGTGCCTTGCATTTCTGAACATCTTGTAAGCAGAGATACTTACTACTCTTTGTTCTAGTCTATCTTTTAAAAGATATTTGTAGCTCAAACAGCCTTGGAAGATGGAGATTGTGTCCCTCTCCACAGCAAAGGACATGTTTGCTTACTAACCTGTGTGATAAAGATATCTCCTTTCAAAGAAAAGGACAGGCATGCATACTGCCCACTATAAAAGGTTCAGATTCCACAAGTCAAGATTTCTCTAGTGGAACACAGTGCACTGTGTATGATCCATCCATCTGGCTCCATCTGTTTTCATCCCCATGGAATATGGAGACAAAGGAAAACTGACCACTCTGGCTACTGTTATTTCTGTGAATAATAAACTGTTCTTCGTCTCTGACTCAAGATTCTCATGTCTTCTACCAGCATCCATGACATTGTGGCAAACTAACATATTATTGTACAAGTGGAGTAAAATCTTAGACGTTTCATGGTTCTGGACAATATTCAATGTTTTGGAAGACAGGATATGTTAGCTAGGCAGCAGTAGGGAAAGGATGGGGTTAAATCAAAGTGTGCTTTGTTTTTGCAAAAACTCACTGTTAAATTGTAGAAAGTTCCAAACACAAGATGTTCCAAAAAGGTAACAGTGCATTCCAGTCAACAAGATACCACAGTGCAAACAAATAGCCAAACACCTACTTGCTTGCAGTTTTGGGCAGCCTAGAGTAACCTTTACTTCATTATAATGATCATGCCTACCCTTTCATGAATATGCATGACCCCCCAGGCTTAAAACTTCCCCATCCAGCCATTTGGGGAGACAATTGAGAGCTATCTCCCTGTCTCCTTACTTATCCCAAGTAATAAATGCTTCTGCTTTTATTGAAAGTACTTAGTGTGTTCATTGGCTAAGCACCCAGGTGATGAACCCATTGAATCCCATAACAGATATAAGGAACAGACAGTGAAATAATTTGCTTTCAGAAAAAAAAAGTTACTGCATTTATTTGTAAAGAATTATACATACATATTTTCCCCCTTATGTGATAAGCATTCTGGCAGGATGCACTTAAAATTACCTAGATAGATTAAAAAATTTAAAAAGAGTTGCCATATGATCCATCAATCCCACTCCTGGGCATATATCCAGAAAAGATGAGAACTCTAATTCAAAGAGATACCTGCACACCAATGTTCATAGTGGCACTATTCACAATAGCCAAGACATGGAAACAACTTAAATGTCCATCAACAGATGAATGAATAAGAAAATTTGGCATACGCACACACACACACACACGTGCGTGCGCGCGTGCACACACACACAATGGAATACTACTCAGCCATAAAAAAGAATGAAATAATGTCATTTGCAGCAACATGGATAAACCCAGAGATTACCATACTAAGTGAAGTAAGTCAGGCAGAGAAAGACAAATATTATATGATATCTCTTATATGTGGAATCTAAAAAAATAATAAAAATCAACTTCTTTACAAAACAGAAACAGACTCACAGACATAGAAAACAAACATATGGTTACCAAAGGGGAAAGGGGAAGGGGGGATAAATTAGGAGTATGGGGTTAATAGATACACACCACTATATATAAAATAGATAGGCAGAAGCAGAGAGGCAGCACGTCCAAAGAGGGGCCTCCTGAGCGTGGAGTTCCAGAGTTTGCAGCATCCTCAAACTGGAGACTACTGTAATCACACTGAAACTAAGAAAGTCAACTGATATTAGAACTAGGCTCTTTCAATAAAGATCTTGATTTCAAGAGACCTTCAAGATGGCAGAGGAGTAAGACGTGGAGATCACCTTCCTCCCCAAAAATACATCAGAAATGCATCCACATATGGAACAACTCCTACAGAACACCCACTGAACGTTGGCAGAAGACCTCAGAATTCCCAAAAGCCATATGGTTGACAGGGTCTTGGTGCTCCGGCCGAGTGTCAGTCCTATGCCTCTGATGTGGGAGAGCCAAGTTCAGGACACTGGTCCACCAGAGACCTCTTGGCTCCAGGTAATATCAAATGGGGAAAGCTCTCCCAGAGATCTCCAACTCAATGCTAAGACCCAGCTCCACTCAACAACCAGCAAGCTACAGTGCTAGACACCCTATCCCAAACAACTAGCAAGAAAGGAACACAACCCCACCCATTAGCAGAGAGACTGCCTAAAATCATAATAAGGTCACAAACACCCCAAAACACACCACCGGATGCAGTCCTGCCCACCAGAAAGACACGATACAGCCTCATCCACCAGAACACAGGCACCAGTCCCCTGTACCAGGAAGCCTACACAACCAACTGAACCAACCTTAGCCACTGGGGGAAGACACCAAAAACAACGGGAACTACAAACCTGCAGCCTGTGAAAAGGAGACCCCAAACACAGTAAGTGAAGCAAAATGAGAAGACAGAGAAACACACAGCAAATGAAGGAAAAAGGTAAAAACCCACCAGAACAAACAAATGAAGAGGAAATAGGCAGTCTACCTGAAAAAGAATTCAGAGTAATGATAGTAAAGATGATTCAAAATCTTGGAAATAGAATGCAGAAAATACAAGAAAGGTTTAACAAAGACCTAGAAGAACTAAAGAGGAAACAAACAATGATGAACAACACAATAAATGAAATTAAAAGTACTCTAGAAGGAATCAATACCAGAATAACTGAGGAAGAAAACCGGATAAGTGACCTCGAAGATAAAATAGTGGAAATAATGACCACAGAGCAGAATAAAGAAAAAACAATGAAAAGAATTGAGGACAGTCTCAGAGACCTCTGGGATAACATTAAATGCACCAACATTCAAATTATAGGGGTCCCAGTAGAAGAGAAAAAGAAAGGAATTGAGAAAATATTTGAAGAGATTATAGCTGAAAACTTCCCTAATATGGGAAAAAGACATAGTCAATCAAGTCCAGGAAGCACAGAGAGTCCCACACAGGATAAATCTAAGAAGAAACATGCCAAGACACATATTAATCAGACTATCAAAAATTAAATACAAACAAAAAATATTAAAAGCAGCAAGGGAAAAACAACAAATAACATACAAGGGAATCCTTATAAGGTTAACAGCTGATCTTTCATCAGAAACTCTGCAAGCCAGAAGGGAGTGGCAGGACATATTACAAGTCATGAAAGGGAAAAACCTACAACCAAGATTACTCTACCCAGCAAGGATGTCACTCAGATTCAAAAGATAAATTAAAACCTTCACAGACAAGCAAAAGTTAAAAGAATTCAGCACCACCAAACCAGCTTTACAACAAATGCTAAAGGAACTCCTCTAGGCAGGAAACACAGTAGAAGGAAAAGGCCTACAAAAACAAACCCCAAACAATTAAGAAAATGGTAATAGGAACACACATATTGCTAATTACCTTAAATGTAAATGGATTAAATGCTCCCACCAAAAGACACAGACTGGCTGAATGGATACAAAAACAACACCTGTATATATGCTGTCTGTAAAAGATGTATTTCAGACCTACGGACACATACAGACTGAAAGTGAGGGAGTGGAAAAACATATTCCATGCAAATGGAAATCAAAAGAAAGCTGGAGTAGCAATTCTCATATCAGACAAAGTAGACTTTAAAATAAATACTATTACAAGAGACAAAGAAGAACATTACATAATGATCAAGAGATCAATCCAAGAAGAAGATATAACAATTGTAAATATTTATGCACCCAACATAGGAGCACCTCAATACATAAGGCAAATGATAACAGCCATAAAAGGGGAAATCGACACTAACACAATCATAGTAGGGGACTTTAACACCCCACTTTCACCAATGGACAGATCATCCAAAATGAAAATAAATGAAACACAAGCTTTAAATGATACATTAAACAAGATGGACTTAATTGATATTCATAGGACATTTGATCCAAAAGCAATAGAATGCACCTTCTTCTCAAGTGCTCATGGAACATTCTCCAGGATAGATCATATCTTGGGTCACAAATCAAGCATTATAAATTTAAGAAAATTGAAATCGTATCAAGTATCTTTTCCGACCATAATGCTATGAGACTAGATATCAATAACAGGAAAAAAATCTGTAAAAAATACAAACACATGGAAGCTAAACAATACACTACTAAATAACCGAGAGATCACTTAAGAAATCAAAGAGGAAATTAAAAAATACCTAGAGCCAAATGACAATGGATACACAATGATCCAAAACCTATGGGATGCAGTAAAAGCAGTTCTAAGAGGGAAGTTTATAACAATACAATCCTACCTCAAGAAACAAGAAACATCTCAAATAAACAAACTAATCTTACACCTAAAGCAATTAGAGAAATAAGAGCAAAAAAATCCCAAAGTGGGCTTCCTTGGTGGTGCAGTGGTTGAGAGTGCACCTGCCGATGCAGGGGACACAGGTTCATCTCCCGATCCGGGAGGATCCCACATGCCTCAGAGCAGCTGGCCCCGTGAGCCATGGCTGCTGAGCCTGCACGTCTGGAGCCTGTGCTCCACAATGGGAGAGGCCACAAGAGTGAGAGGCCCACGTACCTCAAAAAAAAATTCCTAAGTTAGCAGAAGGAAAGAAATCATAAAGTTCAGATCAGAAATAAATGAAAAAGAAATGAAGGAAACAATAGCAAAGATCAATAAAAGTAAAAGCTGGTTCTTTGAGAAGATAAATAATATTGATAAACCATTAGCCAGACTCATCAAGAAAAAAAGGGAGAAGACTCAAATCAATAGAATTACAAATGAAAAAGGAGAAATAACAACTGACACTGAAGAAATACAAAGGATCATGAGAGATTACTAAAAGCAACTGTATGCCAATAAAATTGACAACCTGGAAGAAATGGACAAATTCTTAGAAAAGCACAACCATCCAAGACTGAACCAGGAAGAAACAGAAAATACAAACAGACCAATAACAAGCACTGAAATTGAGACTGTGATTAAAAATCTTTCAACAAAAAGACCAGGACCAGATGGCTTCACAGGCGAATTCTATCAAACATTTAGAGAAGAGCTAACACCTATCCTTCTCAAACTCCTTCAAAATATAGCAGAGAGAGGGACACTCCCAAACTCACTCTACAAGGCCACCAGCACCCGATAGCAAAACCAGACAGAGATGTCACAAACAAAGAAAACTACAGGCCAATATCACTGATGAACATAGATGTAAAAATCCTCAACAAAATACTAACAAACAGAATCCAGCAGCACATTAAAAGGATCACACACCATAATCAAGTGGGGTTTATTCCAGGAATGCAAGGATTCTTCAATATACACAAATCAATCAATGTGATACACCATATTAACAAATTGAAGGAGAAAAACCATATGATCATTTCAATAGATGCAGAAAAAGCTTTGGACAAAATTCAACACCCATTTAAGATAAAAACCCTCCAGAAAGTGGGCACAGAGGGAACTTACCTGAAAACAATAAAGCCCATGTTTGACAAACCCACAGCCAACATTGTTCTCAATGGTGAAAAACTGAAACCATTTCCTCTAAGATCAGGAACAAGACAAGGTTGTCCCCTCTCACCAATATTATTCAACATAGTTTTGGAAGTTTTATCCACAGCAATCCAAAAGGATGCCAAATTGGAAAAGAAGAAGTAAAACTGTCACTGTTGGCAGGATACTATACATAGAGAATCCTACCAGATAACTATTAGAGCTAATCAATGAATTTGGTAAAGTAGCAGGATACAAAATTAATGCACAGAAATCTCTTGCATTCCTATACACTAATGATGAAAAATCTGAAAGAGAAATTAAGGAAACACTCCCACTTACCATTGCAACAAAAAGAATAAAATACCTAGGAATAAACCTACCTAAGGAGGTAAAAGACCTGTATGCAGAAAACTATAAGACACTGATGAAAGAAATTAAAGATGACACAAACAGATGGAGAGATATACCATGTTCTTGGATTGGAAGAATCAACATTGTGAAAACAACTATACTACCCAAAGCAATCTACAGGTTCATTGCAACCCCTATCAAACTACCAATTGCATTTTTCACAGAACAAGAAAAAAAATCTCACAATTTGTATGTTAACACAAAAGACCCTGAATAGCCAAAGCAATCTTGAGAAATAAAAATGAAGCTGGAGGAATCAGGCTCCCAGACGTCAGACTATACTACAAAGCTACAGTAGGCAAGATAATATGGTAATGGCACAAAAACAGAAATATAGATCAATGAAACAGGATAGAAAGCCCAGAGATAAGCCCACGCACATATGGTCACCTTAATTTTGATAAAGGAGGCAAGAATATACAATGGGGAAAAGACAGCCTCTTCAATAAGTGGTGCTGGGAAAACTGGACAGCTACATGTAAAAGAATGAAATTAGAACACTCCCTAACACCATACACAAAAATAAACTCAAAATGGATTAAAGACCTAAATGTAAGGCCAGACACTATGAAACTCTTAGAGGAAAACATAGAACACTCTATGACATAAATCACAGCAAGATCTTTTTTGACCCACCTTCTAGAGAAATGGAAATAAAAACAAAAAAACAAATGGGACCTAATGAAACTTAAAAGCTTTTGCACAGCAATGGAAACCATAAACAAGACGAAAAGACAACCCTCAGAATGGGAGAAAATATTTGCAAATGAAGCAACTGACAAAGGATTAATTTCCAAAATTTACAAGCAGCTCATGCAGCTCAATATCAAAAAAACAAACAACCCAATCCAAAAATAGGCAGAAGACCTAAATAGACATTTCTCCAAAACAAGATATACAGATTGCCAACAAACACATAAAAGGATGCTCAACATCACTAATCATTAGAGAAATGCAAATCAAAACTACAATGTGACATCATCTCACACTGGTCAGAATGGCCATCATCAAAAAATCTACAAACAGTAAATGCTGGAGAGGGTGTGGAGAAAAGGGAACCCTCTTGCACTGTTGGTGGGAATGTAAATTGATACAGCCACTATGGAGAACAGTATGGAGGTTTCTTAGAAAACTAAAAATAGAACTACCATACGACCCAGGAATACCACTACTGGGCATATACCCTGAGAAAACCATAATTCAAAAAAAGTCACGTCCCAAAATGTTCACTGAAGCTCTATTTACAATAGCCAGGACATGGAAGCAACCTAAGTATCCATCGACAAAGGAATGGATAAAGAAGATGTGGCACATACATACAATTGAATATTAGTCAGCCATAAAAAGAAACGAAATTGAACTATTTGCAGTGAGGTGGATGGACCTAGAATCTGTCATACAGAGTGAAGTAAGTCAGAAAGAGAAAAACAAATACCCTATGCTAACACATATATATGGAATCTAAAAAAAATAGTTCTGAAGAGCCTAGGGATAGGACAGCAATAAAGACGCAGGCATAGAGAATGGACTTGAGGACACAGGGAGAGGGACGGGTAAGCTAGGATGAAGTAAGAGAGTGGCATGGACTTATATATACTACCAAATGTAAAATAGCTAGCTAGTGGGAAGCAGCTGCATAGCAGAGGGAGATCAGCGCGGTGCTTTGTGACCATCAAGAGGGGTGGGATAGGGAGGGTGGGAGGGAGACGCAAGAGGGAAGAGATATGGGGAGGTATGTATATGTATAGCTGATTCACTTTGTTATACAGCAGAAACTAACACACCATTGTAAAGCAAATTATACTCCAATAAAGATGTTAAAAAAAAAAAAGTATATGTAGTGTGGGAGGGGTTTGGGGAAGGGAGAAGGATAATTGAAATTAGTTGTTTTTGGTTAAAAGCTATAGTTAATATGAGTGATTAGAAGTATATTAATTAAAAGGATTATAAAGAAATACAAACATATTTACAAAATATAAGAAAAAATAGATAAACAATAAGGATTTACTGTATAGCACATGGAACTACATTCAATGTCTTGTAATAATCTATAATGGAATCTGAAGCTGTATACCTGAAACTAAGACAATACTGTATATCAATTATAGTTAAATTTTAAAAAACACTTTAAAATTATCTAGGTTGAAAGACACTTGAGTAATTTAGATTTAGATGGTCTGATTTTGTTTAGAAAAGGATTAGATTCTTGTATAGAAAAGAAAATTTATTAAGAAGCATGTATGTTTTTTGGAAATTCACTAAAATCTCACATCCAGACTGATGTTGACATGTATTTAATATATCTTGCATACATTTAATTCTCATTGTCCGGCATTAGATTAATTTTTTCAATGGTACAAGAAATGTCCTGGCCTGTGTTTTGTTTTGTTTCTGTTTTTTTGCGGTAAGCGGGCCTCTCACTGTTGTGGCCTCTCCCGTTGCGGAGAACAGGCTCCGGACGCGCAGGCTCAGCGGCCATGGCTCACGGGCCCAGCTGCTCCGCGGCACGTGGGATCCTCCCGGACCGGGACACGAACCCGCGTCCGCTGCATCGGCAGGCGGACTCTCAACCACTGCGCCACCAGGGAAGCCCTGGCCTGTGTTTTTAAGGGTTTCAGTTTCTAGAACCAGGGAGGCCACAGGACATCCTCCATATACTCCACCCCCAATTCTTTAGTCTAGCACAATTTGTTTGCTCATCACTTTTTTTTAATGTTAATTTCACCTATTGATATGGCATCAAATCTTTATGTTCAGTTTTGACCATCAACCAGTTTGAGAGAAAATTAAAGTTTCTATTTCACTTGGTCCAAGTTCAAATGATAAGACCCTTTTCCACAGCAGGCATACACTCACCACTGGACTTGGCCTCATCACAAACTGAAAATCATTATGCTTGATTCAAAATTAAATCAGAAGTCAAATGAAAATATTTCCTGCATACAAGCATACTGATGGGTCATAGTTTACCAAGAGTACATTTTGCAGAGAGAGCAAGGACTGAGTCATAATCTCTTAGATTAGAGCTTTCTATCATATCCTGTTACTCAGTTTTTATCTTGGAAACTAAATGACTCTATCAGACATCAGTCATACTCACAATGGTATCTTTTCTACATCATGGAGGCCAGGAGACATGTGTCATTCTTTGCCCTTTTATTTATTTGAGAAGACAGAGTCATGATATGAAAAAAAACATCAGAAATCAGATTTAAGAGGGTTAAGAGAATGACATGGTATATAAGCCATTCTAAAAGTCTTAGCTTTGAAAATTTATTATATGAATTAGGTTCTGGAACTTAGAAAGCTAGTATTAATTCAGTTTTGTGAATGTAAAATAATAGGTAGGTAGAGATGGAGATATAAACAGCCTTATTTATATCTATGTTGAATGTATCATGTTGAACTTATTGAAACTTTTGAAAATATAGAAAAATGTAATGAATAGCATTGAAATCATCCAGTATCACACCACCAACAATAATCCCTATTAAGATTTTGGTGCAATTCCTTCTAATATTTTTCTAGTATACAAACACATATATATGTATTAGAAACAGGAGTATTCATTTTTATACAGTTTTGTACCATTTTCCTGGCACATAAATATGTTCTAAGAATATATGTGTTACACATGTAAAGTATAGTAAAGTCAGGGCAGCCACCAGAAGTTTATACCTCATTTTATTGCACTTTACAGATACTGTGTTTTTTTATACAAATTGAAGGTTTGTGGCAACCCTACATCCAACAAGTCTATCACCTTCATCTTTCCAACAGCATTTGCTTACTTCATGTTTCTGTGACACATTCTGGTAATTCTTATAATATTTCAAACTTTTTCATTATTATTATATATTTTTTATAAATATAAAACTTTAGCAGGTGAGGAGTTGCTTCTTATGGATGAGCAAAGTAAGTGGTTTCTTTTTTTGTTTGTTTGTTTCTTTGTGGGTTTTTTTTTTCTGTGTGTGGAACACAGGCCTCTCACTGCTGTGGCCTCTCCCATTGCGGAGCACAGGCTCCGGACGCACAGGCTCAGCGGCCATGGCTCACGGGCCCAGCCGCTCCGCAGCACGTGGGATCCTCCCGGACCGGGGCACGAACCCGCGTCCCCCGCACTGGCAGGTGGACTCCCAACCACTGCGCCACCAGGGAAGCCCTGGTTTCTTGAGATGGAATCTATTCCTGATGAAGAGGCTGTGAAGACTGTTGAGATGACAACAAAGGATTTAGAATATTACGTAAACTTAGTTGATAAAGCAATGGCAGGGTTTGAGAGGACTGACTGCAGTTTTGAAAGAAGTTCTTCTGTGGGTAGAAGGCTATCAGA
Source organism: Kogia breviceps (assembly GCF_026419965.1). Taxonomy (NCBI): domain Eukaryota; kingdom Metazoa; phylum Chordata; class Mammalia; order Artiodactyla; family Physeteridae; genus Kogia; species Kogia breviceps. Next base: position 93,191,750 of record NC_081319.1, read on the forward strand.
CAGCTTCTCACACTACAGAGAAATTGTTTGTGAAAGGGAGTGTCAGTCCATGCAGCAAACGTCACTGTTGTTTTATTTTAAGAAATGGCCACGGCCACCCCAGCCTTCAGTAACCACCACCCTGATCAGTCAGCAGCCATTAACACCAAGGCAAGACCTTCCACCAGCATAAAAGATTATAGCTCACTTTATAAAGACTCAGATGATGGTTAGCATTTTTTAGTAACAAAGTATTTTTTAATGAAGGTATCTGCATTGTTCTTTTAGACATAATGCTGTTGCATACTTAATAGACTACAGTATAGTGTAAACATAACTTTATATGCACTGAGAAACCAGAAAAATGACTCCCTTCATTGTGATATTTGCTTTCTTGTGGTGGTCTGAAACCCTCAATATTTCTGAGGTGTGCCTGTATACTCACTCACAGGCCTCAGAGAGGTGGTCACTATGTGTCATGCAGAGCCACAGGGGAAGCACCAGGGTGGTCAGCAGGCAGCAGACAGGAGTGAGAGGAAGGCCTAGGCCAGAGACTTTATTGGAATTTCTATAGGAAAAGCAAGGCAGGGCAGGGTAAACAGCTTAGGATTGGCTAGTTTGAATACGTCTGGTGGTTTGGGGACACAGAGGTGGCCTTTAGTTTCCTGGTACCTGGCCCTGGGCTGATTTAGGGCAGGAGAAATATTGGCTTGGTGTTTGAGAGACAGATAAGGAAGTTTCTGGGGGATACGAGCTTGAAATTTGTGCTTCGTGTGTGGAAGATGTGCTCCTGGCCAAGCCCTTTGTTATCTCTGAGAACTGGCTCTTAGATTACCCTGAGATGCACAGTCTATCCCCTGTTAGCAAGGCTACAAATGCCAGAGCATCAAGAATACAGAAAATAAGAAAATGTTGCTAATATAGTTGGCCCCGTGATAGATGGATATGAAATAGACAAATACAGAATTTAAGAAAACACAGAGCAAAAGGCATGGTTTCTTCACGACTGCCTAGTAATCCATCACAGAAATATCCCATAATTTACACAGTAATTCTGCTACTATTAGATTCTTTTAATAGTTGTTTGGTATTTTAAATAATTCCACAGTGAATAGATAGAGAAGAAAAAGACAAGAAAGAAAAGACACGAACTGATTTATTTAAAATGTTATATATATAAATGTATATATTATGTAATATATAATACGTATATAAGGTAGTCATATATAATATATCATTATAACATTATGTTATCATTATATCATTATAATATATATGCAATATTTGTGTGCTTTTGCCCACATAAGGAAATAGAAAAAGCAAGTTAGATCTGTACTCACTGACTGCTAAAGATGTCTACAATATATTGACAAGTGAAAGGACACTACAAAATAAAGCATGTATTAAAATAAGCCATTTCTGTGCTAACAATCAACTAACTAAAATCCTTTTATATAATATATTATATATACTCATTTGAAAAGGAAAACGGTGTGGAAGGATTCCAGACCACTAAAATTGATTTTCACAGAGCAATGACAAGCATAGGCAGAAGGCAGGCAAGGGAAGACAATTCACTTTGCTTCCATACATTCGTACTCTATCATTTTATGTATTACAAGAATGTATTATAATTTTTAAATATCCAATAAAGAGATTTTTTTTTTTTTCTTTTTTTTTTTTTTTTTGTGGTACGCGGGCCTCTCACTGTCGTGGCCTCTCCCGTTGCGGAGCACAGGCTCCGGACGCGCAGCCTCAGCGGCCATGGCTCACGGGCCCAGCCGCTCCGCGGCATGTGCGATCTTCCCGGACCGGGGCACGAACCCGTGACCCCTGCATCAGCAGGCGGATTCTCAACCACTGCGCCACCAGGGAAGCCCCAATAAAGAGATTTTTAAAGAAAAAAATATTTTGTGTACATTTCTTATTCTTTCCTTTCAATAAATTCCTAGACAGGATTTACTAAGCTAAAAAATGAATATATCTATATATATTAAGGAGATTTTATATATATATTATATTATATATATATAATACATTGTTATATTGTTATATACATTGTTATATGTGCTACTACCAACAATGTACAAAGAGAAGTGTATATGTCTCCATAACTTTGCCAACACTGGACATTCACATTTTCAAACTATAAAATAAAATTGTAAATATTTATATTTGATTTAATTTGACTTTATTACTTATAAAAATGAACTCTTAAAAAAATGAACTCTTTGACCACTTGTTATTCTTGTGGACTAAAACAAACATCCTCTCTTTAAGAAGAAGCTATTTTATTGATTTTTGTGTGACCTTTGTATATTAATGATATTTATAATTATATATACAATTAATTGATATTAATCACTTGTCATATGTTACAAACACATTTCCTTTTCGTCATTTGACTTTTCATTTCACTCATGATGTTTTTATATGCAAAATGTGGGAGCCACTCCTAATGATCAGCACCCTGGTTTTGCTATTGCTTACTGTAGACAGAATCATCCCTGAAGGTGACTTTCAATGCTTGATATTTAGAGTTGCAATAACTACTGAAAAAGCATCTATTTCCTTCTGAAGTCAAGGAAGAGAACTCAAAATTCTTTTAATTTTCAGTAAATTAGATGCTTATTTTCTTATAATGTCACAGAAGCTCATGTTTTCAATATACATAAAAATGTCAATACCTGATAGGGCAAGACCATCCTTATTATCCCTTTTCCCATATGTTTCTTAAATATTCTTGCCAATTTATTATTCAATATAAACTTTGGAAGCAATTTGTTTAAAAAATTATGCTTAGGGCTTCCCTGGTGGCGCAGTGGTTGAGAGTCCGCCTGCCGATGCAGGGGACTCGGGTTCGTGCCACGGTCCGGGAGGATCCCACGTGCTGCGGAGCGGCTGGGCCCGTGATCCATGGCCGCTGGGCCTGCGCGTCTGGAGCCTGAGCTCCGCGGTGGGAGAGGCCACAGCCGGGAGAGGCCCGCGTACAGAAAAAAAAAAAAAAAAAAAAATTATGCTTAGATTTTAATTGGAATAGTATTCTCATGATAAATGAATTTAGGGAAACTGCTTCTCTAAAAATCCTTACCACAGTATTTCACTCCATTTATTAAAATTTTCTGTCATTCAGTAAACTTTCAGCTACATTTTTTTGTTAATTCCTTCCTGCCTATGTTTTTTATATTTGCTATTCTTTGGAATAAAATTTTTCATTAGATATTCTCAATGTTAATTTCAGTTTATAGTGAGATTACTAATTTCTGACTGTTTTTTAATCTGGCCACATAGCTGAGCTATCTTTCAATGTGATTACCAGTTTTGTTTTCTTGAAATTCCTATTTCTACCCATCTATAATTGTAAGAATTCTGTATTCTCCCTTTGCAGAGGCATTCTGATTATTATGGCTTTCTACCTCAGTGCATTAATGAGAACTTCCAGAATAATGTAAAATAATTATAATAATAGTAGGCATCTTCACCACAGTTACTAGACTCTCTGGGACTCTATCATTACTGTGTATCCCATTGACTTCTACTATAAAATATATACCTTTTTAATGTCAAGGTATCCAGTTTGCTAAGATTTTTTTTTAATGAGGAATGTTAATTGACTTTTAGTACCTTCTTAAAATCTATTGAGATGCTCATTAAGCTTTTTGTTTCCCCCCCCCCTTTTTTTTTTTTTTTTTTTTTGCGGTACGCAGACCTCTCACTGTTGTGGCCTCTCCCGTTGCAGAGCACAGGCTCCAGATGCGCAGGCTCAGCGGCCATGGCTCACGGGTCCAGCCGCTCCGCGGCATGTGGGATCCTCCCAGACCGGGGCGCGAACCTGCGTCCCCTGCATCAGCAGGCGGACTCCCAACCACTGCGCCACCAGGGAAGCCCTACACAAAGAATTTTTTCAAATCAAAAAGAAAAAGACAACTTAAAAGAAAAATACTGTCAAAATAAAGAAGCAATTAACAAGAAAGAAAGAAAGAAAGAAAGAGGAATGACAGTAAACATTTGAGACCATAGTAAACTTTAACAATAAGTAAGAAAATGCAAATTTAAAGCACCATGGGATTCCATTTCACATGGATCACACTGGAAATATTAGAAGTCTGACAAAATCAAGTTCTGGAAAGAATATTAGCAACTTGCACCTTCAAATACTTGCAGTGGAAGAAAAAATTGCTATTCCCACTTTGGAGAGGATTTGGACAATATCTAGTAAAGATTAAGATTTACTTAACCTAAAATGCAACAATTCACTCCTTGAATACACCTTGAAAAACTCTTTCACATGTACATAAGAAGTAGAAAGATATTAATAGCAAGAAAATTGAAATAATTTAAATGCCAATCAACAGAAAATGCATAATTGTGAAATATAAATACAACATATGATTATACAACAATGAAAATGAATGAATGAGACATACAAAGGAACATAGATGATTACCATAAATATAGCACTGAATGAAGAAATCAGGCTGCAAAAAAAAATGTGGATTATGATACCACTCAATAGTTGGGTTTTTTTTTAAAGAAAACTAAGCAATATACACATATGAATACAGTAAATCTATTTTGGAGTAAGGAAGTAATAAATAGCAAATTTCAGATAGTTATAAAATTGGGTAAGAGGGGAATTCTTTTCTATTAATGATCTATTAATATGGTACATGATGATAAATAATGGCATACCTAAATGATACAGGTATACCATTATTTTCCTAAAATATTTAGATTATGTTTGCTAATATTTATTTTGTTTTTTGGGTTTTTTTGCATTACACAGGCCTCTCACCGCTGCAGCCTCTCCTGCCGCAGAGCACAGGCTCCAGACGCACTGGCCCAGCAGCCACGGCTCACGGCCCCAGACGCTCTGCAGCACGCGGGATCCTCCCGGACCGGGCCACGAACCCGCGTCCCCCGCATCGGCAGGGGGGGGAACCACTGCGCCACCAGGGAAGCCCTTTATTTAGTATTTTGCATTAATATTCATAAGTGATATTGGTTTATAAATTTCTTTATGTGTGTATACTGCCTTTGCTAGATTTAGATACTCATGCTTTGGAAGTTTTCCATCAATTTCTATGAACTGAAACAAATTGTATAGCATTGAGACTATATGAGTTTGGTAGAATCTACTGTGAAACTATCTGGGTCTCATAATTTTATGTGGAGTACTACCTTGATAACTTTATTTATTGTAAAAAATTGGTCTAAGCTTTCTGTCTTCTTTGAGACCAATTTTGGTAAACTGTCTTATCCTTGAAAATTATCCATCTAGATTTTCAAACTTATAGGCCTAGAAGTATGAACATAGTCTCAATATTTTTAAAAATTCTTCCATTTCAATGTTTACTTCCCCCTTTTACCACATCTTCATTTGTGTGTGTGTGTATATATATATATATATATATATATTCTTTCTCCCTTTTCCTCTTGACTAAGTTAGCTGGTGATTTTTTTAATTTATTAATTTTTCCAAAAACTAAATTTTGGTAAGTTTATTAGAACTTAGATCTACTGTTTTTCTATACCTCACTGATTTTTTTTCCTTTTGTCTTTGTTAGTTCTTTGACTTTTTATTTACTTTGTTGTTTTTTCCTAACTTTACCAGCTGAAAATTTAGTTCCTTTATTTTCACTATTTCACTTTTGCAGATAAAAGTGTATAGTTCTATGAAATTTCCTCTAACCGTTTAAAGGTAGATCATAAGTTCTAATATATTCTAATACTCATTACTTCTTAGATATTCTCTAATTTCCGTTTTTATTTTTCATTTCACCCAGGAGTTTAAAAGAAGGCCTTATAATTTTCAGGTTTAATTCTGGTCTTTCTGGGGATTTCCCTGGCGGTCCAGTGGTTAAGACTTCGCCTTCCAATGCAGGGTTGAGGGTTCAATCCCTGGTCAGGGAGCTAAGATCCCACATGCCTTGTGGCCAGAAAACCAAAACATAAAACAGAAGCAATATTGTAACAAATTCAATAAAGACTTTAAAAATGGTCCACATGGAAGCAGCTGCATAGAGCAGGAGGATCAGCTCCATGCTTTGTGACCACCTAGAGGGGTGGGATAGGGAGGGTGGGAGGGAGACGCAAGAGGGAGGGGATATGGGGATATATGTATATATATAGCTGATTCACTTTGTTATACAGGAGAAACTAATACAACATTGTAAGGCAATTATACTCCAATGAAGATGCTTAAAAAAATGGTCCACATCAAAAAAAAAAATCTTAAAAAAAAATTGTTGTCCTTCTGCCTGTTGTGTTCATGTACTTGGCTAGAGTGAGAGGCGGTGAGGGTCAGGACACTGCTCACTCTCCAAAAAGGCTTGTGGCAGGAGCTTAAGTTGATTGTTGTGCTGACATTTGGTGTATATTTTTCTATGTAAAAGTAATTTAAAGTTGGTGGTGTTATTTTTCTTCTGGTTGGGCTGACATTGTGAGTTTTGTAGATTGTATTTGTTCTTGTCAACCTGTATAGTCTTTTGGAGAATGTGTCGAGAGATTCAAATTTAGTAACAGCCACTTTCCCAAGCTACCTGGAAGTCTCCACCATTTTTTTTTTCCTCTAAAAGTTTCATCCCTTTGATCCAAAATTTTAATATGTAACATTTAATTGATGTATCTTACAAGTTTGCTTCTCCTATTGTTTTTTCCATTCCCTGGATACCAGATGTAATCTACAACCTTAAAACTAGACTCAAAAAACTCATGAATTATCCAGTTCAGCCTAAACCTACAGCAGGAATCCCTTTTACAACTGATCTAAAATCAAAAAACAAACAAACCTGAAAATGGCTATTCAGGCTTTGGTTGCTTATTTTCAAGACAACACAGCCAATATTTAGAAAGTTACATATATTTTGTAGTCTTTTTTAAGATTTATTATTTATTTAAATTTTTTTTGGCTGCGTCGGGTCTTAGCTGTGGCATGCAGGATCTTTCGTTGCAGCACATGGGCTCTTCGTTGCTGCATGCGGACTCCTCTCTAGTTGTGGCATGCGGGTTTTCTCTTCTCTAGTTGTGGCACGGGCTCCAGGGTGCCTGGGCTCTGTAGTTTGTGGCATGTGGGCTCTAGTTGAGGCACATGAGCTTAGTAGTTGTGGCACACTGGCTTAGTTGCCCCGTGGCATGTGGGATCTTAGTTCACTGGCCAGGGATCAAACCCACAGCCCCTGCATTGTAAGATGGATTCTTTACCACTGGACCACCAGGGAAGATCCCAAGAAAGTTATATATATTGGGGGTTTTGGTTTAAAATAAGTGAAAAATATACTCCTGGGAACTTCTGCCCATTGGTCTCATTTCAACCTGCAGTATGGATACGCAGGCATACTTGTGTACTCCAGAGAACACAGGATAGTAGAGAATAGCACAAATGCTCTTTCCTGAAGATATGAAGGGAAGGAAAAAACCTATCATTTTACATTATACCAACACAAACAAATTATGAAGTAGATTATAACATTTGGATAATATTTTTAGGTGAAATACGGTTTCTCAAAGAAATTTGACAAGTATCATTAAGGATACTTCAGTGGAAAATCTGAAAAGCACCTCTCATCTAGACTAACAGAAAAAAATCATTTGTCTTGTATATAAAGATTGTACATATGGCTTCCAGTGTTTCCATGTCTCCTAAAAATTTTCTGTCCACAAGCTCAACTCTCCCAGTCTTCCTTTTTTATTTAATCTCATTTGCAATAAAATAAAATTCCTAGAGCAGTTATAACAGTCCAGGTATAACAAAATATTCTCACATAATCTGAACCTTATTTATGCTTTTATGTGTGCAGTCCAACATTTAATTAGGATTGTTTTTAAATCTTGAATCTCATGTTTGGTTTGGATTGCATTTGGAATGCCCAGGTATTTCTGATAGGCATTATTCTGTGTGTAAGTATCTGCATATGTAAATATATCTACACTATTTTTATATAGATACATACACACCCCAAAATACTTATACAACTCATTTCTTAAATATCAAATTTGATATTTATCCATTTATAGTTTACCTTATCAATGTCAGTTCCTTTTCCTAACCACTGAGATAATTTTGAGTCTTAAACCCAAAATCCAAGGGTACAAAATGGGAGTGGAGATGAGGGTAGTTAGGAAAATAGTACTTGCATTTTTTTAAGTAAATCAGGCCTGATTACCCAAGGTAGCTACCAAAAACACATTTCTTTAAACCAGCGGTATGGATTTCCCCTACAATACAAGTAGGCATCCCACAGGTTAAAAAAACGTTTTTTAAGTATTGATTTAGTTGCCTGATTTTTTAAATGTGATGAATAGGACATACATAGAGAGAAGCCCAGTGGCATTCAGCTAGAGACCTCCCTCCACGTAGACATCAATCTCTATGACCTAACAATGTATTCAGTTTCTGAGTTATCTTTGAAATCACCTCACTTTACTACTCTCCATCTCACATTTCTCCATCTAATCCACAAGCCTATTACAAAATACTTCGCTTACATGGTACTTTTTTTTATTTGGTAGACTCCAATGGATGCTCATTAACTAAGATATGCCCTGTCCACACTACTTTCTTCTGGAGAGAGAAGGAAGGGAGGGAGGGAGGGAGAGAGGGAGGGAGGGAGGGAGGGAGGGAGGGAATCATAATGGTGGTACCAAGATAGGTAAGAGTTACAGAAATAAATAATTTTGCCTAGGATCAATGTTCCCAATATTTAGATAGCAACCAATATTGGCACAGTAGCAACACCCTTGGTTGCTGATTACTGCTCAAGACTTCCCTTGAGATATATGTGCCATTTTGTGACATTAAAAAAAAAATGAAACCCTTCCTTAACACTGAATTGTAGAGAGAATTGTGCATGCATTCATTACCACCTCTCCCAAACCCCACCAAATGAAAAAAGTAGGACTTTTTTAAAGTTAAAAATCCTCATGGACAAAGGGAATGGGAAGGAGACAACAGCAAACTAGAAACATCAACTACTTTTCAAAAGATAGAAAAAGGATACAGGAATGATGTTGACTTAAATCTGGGCAAAGGAAGCACAAGCCTATGAGCCCCAAGAGGGTAGTATCAATGAGAAGCAAACTGATTCATTGTCAAAGAACCTTTGAAAGGTTCAGAAATTGGAAAAGAAGGCATTACACAACAGGAAGTTTAAGCTTGGAGGTAAGAAAAGGGAAACTGACTTTTAAAATATGCCTAAGAAGCAGTTAAACTCTCAGGTTCCCTCTTCTGCCTCACACTTTAAGGAAACTACCTGTTTCCTATTCTTATAGGGGAGTAAGGTCTCTTTCCCAAAGAAATAGAACCAGAAATGCTCCACCTTGAAAATGTCAGGCACAACTAAAAGCAAGGATAAGGTGTTAGATAGAAAAAAAAAAAAATAGAGAGTAAATCTGTTTACTGAGAATGTGACACAAGCCTTACAATCCCCTCCTCTATCCAGTTGTCAGAATGCCTGCAGACTGGATAATAACCCCTCGGGAATTGAAGTTGCTAACCTTCCCAAATGTTCCAAATAATCCCTGTCTCCTGGCACTTATACTCTATGTAATAGCTTTCCCTCGTATGTTGGACCTAGTGACTCACTTCTAACAAACAAAATACGGCAAAACTAAGGGAAGATTAGTTTATAAAAGACCGTGATTCTCATCTCGCTGGGCCGTTCTTTCTTGTCTGGTTGGTCCGCTTACTTTAATGAAGTAACTCATCATGTGGAGAGACTCAAGTGGCAAGAAACAGGGAGGCCAACAGACAGCAAAGAACTGAGGTGTTCAGTCTAACAACCTATGAGGGACTGAATCTTAACAAAAACCTTGTAGTTGAGCCTGGAAGCAGATCCTTCCCCAGTTGAGATGAGATAGCTAGAGCCCTAGCTGACACCTTGTTTGCATCCTGTGAGAGATCCTGAAACAGAGGAGCAAGGAAGCCATGCTCAGATTCCTGACATACAGAAACTGCGGGATAATAAATGTTGCTTCAAACCAGTATGTTTTGGGGTCCTCTTTTATGCAGCAATAGATAAGTAATGCAGGCATTTAGAACAACCCTCTATCAAAAAACTGAGTGACCAAGAGAGATCTACAGAAATGGACATTTGATGGACTCTCAAGAATAAAAAACAAAACAAAATGAAACCCTGACCACCTTACAATGAAGTCCATGAGCCAATAAACTCTGCACACTGATAAAAATCTACCACACAGCTCTCTCATATGAACAGGCAGCCAAGGATCACCAGAAGTTGAGAGAAATCTCTGATATGGAAAGGAGGCTAAAGCAAATATACAAAAGAAAGAAACTTTAAGGAAATAGAAACAATTCAGAAGGCAGGCAAAAAAGTTAAGCTACAAACACACTAAAATTACTGTCCTCTAAAAGATTACAAAAAGATACCACATCCATGAAACAAGAAGAGAATTCTAGAAGAGGAAGAAAGGAAGAAGGGGGCAGGGAGAGAAGGAGAAAGAAGAGGAAAAAAGAGAAGGAAAAAGACAGAGAGGCAGAAAGGAAAGAAGACAGACAAAAATGGTTCTTGCAAAATAAAAATGACTGGTGAAACAGATCATTTAAAAGGATTGAAAATATAATTGAGGAAAACTTTCAAACTATAAAACAAAAGGGAGAGAAGTGTGTAATATGAGATAGAAAGTAAAAAAAAATTTAAAAACGACAATCCAGAAATTTTAGTATCTGACTAATAGGAGTTCCAGGAAAAGATAAAAAGGAGGGATTAATTAAAAATAATAATAACTAAACTTTCTCAGACTGGAAAACATGCTTCTCCATTAGAAAGAGGCCCCTGAGAGCTAAGAAAAATGATTTTTTTAAAAAAACACACAGTAAGGTATATAATCATGAACTTTCAGGACATCAGAGATAAAAAGAAAAACCTAATGGTTTCCTGGGAGAGTAGATATAGATTATCTGCAAACAATCTGGAATAATAACAGCGCTGGAATTTTCAAAAGTAACATTTGAAGCCAAAATACAAGGGAATAATGACTTCAAATTTCACTGGGAAACTAATTTTCAACGAGAGTTCAATAGCTAGTCAATCAATTGACTGTGAGAGCAGAATAAACTGATATGTAAGGTCTAAAAAAGTTGTATAAAAAATACCGCTGTACATAAAGCAGCAAAGTCACGCAGCAACTAAATGAGGGGATAAATCAATAGGGAGAAGAGGATCCAGGTAAAAAGAAATTCTATATGGGAAAAGGGATAAAAAATCTCTAGAATGAAGGAAAAAGAAGTGCCAGTACAATTACTGTATAGTAAGTCTAGAAAAGTTACTGTCTAGTCTGGAGCAGGTGGATTAAGGGCTCCAAAAGAGGAAAAGTAGGATCTAACAGTTCACCTGATAATTGTATTGAGCAGCTGCTACAGATATGAGGAAAAGCTATTGGATGAATAGAAGAATATGAGAAGAATTAGAATTAGTTTCATACAAATTAAGCAAAGAAAGAATCTGAGACTATTTTTAACTGCAAGGAAAGAAGTTTTAGAAGGAAAAAACCTTGACCATAAAATACTATATGACTCGGCAGTGAACAATATTTCATGACATATTATGCTATTTCATAATTGTAAAATGTACACTCTAAAAATATTTTTAATAAAAAATTTGGAATATAATTGTATTAGAAAGAAGGTATAGGAAATACAGTGAGGAACAGAGGTGTAAGAGAGATAAATCCTCACATACCATGAAAGGAATTTAATAAAATACTACTAAAAATGATAAAGGAATGGTAGTATAGGAATATTATTTATAATGTGGAATGAAATAATCCATAAAATAGATAAGATAACAGAAGGTAGTTTTCTATGAGAAGTGAGATAGATGGAGGAAAGTACTAGTGTTCTTTATTATAAGCCTTTTCATTTGTCTTTAACAATATCCATATATTACCTTAATTTAAAAGAGCTTCAAAAACAAACAGAATTACATAAATCTGTTTCTCTCAAAGGATGTTCCTAATCCACAATTAAATGAAAAAGCCATGATGCATCTTAATGTATGTGGTAAATTTCCTAGTTTTCACAAAATCAAGAACAAATAAGTACACTTTACATGTGTATAAGTGAAAAGGTACAGACAATATTGAAAAATACACTCACATTCAATCTGATGCATTTGTGAGGAGCAGAATGGGAGTGGAGAACAAGGTAGATTATTAATTTCCACGCAAACCTTTAACCTTTGACTTGTTATAAACATTAAAGTTAAAAACTCAATCGTTTGGATTCTGAATCAGATAATTTTTATTTTACGATAAAGGACATTTGTGGTACAGTTGGTGAAATTTGAATAAATTCTGTAGGTTAAAGTACTACATCAAGGTTAATTTCCTGATTTTGAAAATTATGCCATTATTGTGTAAGAGAATGCCCTTGCTTTAGGAAATATTTAGGGGTAAAGGAGATTTATGTCAGCAACTTATTCTCAATCAATTCTAAAAATATATATATACAAAAATAAAAAGAGAAATCAATACAGTGAGAAATAAAGCAAATATGGTAACATTTGGGAGAATCTAGATGAAGAGTTTAAGGGAATTCTTTGTACTATTTTTGCAATGTTTTTGTACATCTAAAGTTATTTAAAAATAAAAAGGTTTTTTAAAAATCTAAACATGTACAAAAAGACTCTTAAATTACTCCCAAAAATATATCCTTGAGATTAGGATGAGAATACTTTTTTTTAAACATCTTTATTGGAGTATAATTGCTTTACAATAGTGTGTTAGTTTCTGCTGTATAACATAGTGAATCAGCTATACATTTACATATATCCCCATATCTCCTCCCTCTTGCATCTCCCTCCCACCCTCTCTATCCCACCCCTCTAGGTGTTCGCAAAGCACTGAGGATGAAAATACTTTTTGTCATAGTGTTATTAGCAAGGTTCTACCATCAGATATTCATTATAGAAATCATTTAGGAGCCAAGAGATATTATATCTGTGTTCTTCCTAAGATAGAAGGAAGTTAAAATGACAAATAAGACTCACCTCCTGGAGTGGTTTAAAGAAAATGCACTATAACTGTTTTAGAAAGAATTATGTGGAAAGGGAAGTAGCTTTTGCTCTGCCTCTCATGTTGCATCTATATCACACAAGTTGATTTTATTAAAGATAATTGAAATGAGATGTTAAAGCATACTTTTTTTTAGGTGCTTCAAGAATCCTGAATAAATTAAAATGGAGCCAGTTCCCCCAGATACATACGTGGAGAAATTGTTTTTTAAACTTTATTGAAGGCATTTCTGAACTAGGTCAGAGTTTTGTGTGGGTTAAAATTTTCTAGTATTTTACTCTTCTTCAAGGACAGCCACTGATTACTAGGCTAAATTTAATGATGGACAAGCAAATTTTACTGAGTGGTAAGCTCTATTTAATTGCTCCTCAAATCCACCTACTGAAAACTGAAGTCTTTATATTAAAAAGTTTAGACAGTCACCTATAAGCATATATTCTCTCTGTTACAAACTGCTTCTTTGGGTGTTGTTTTATTTACATATGCAATAAATATGATGTGTGGGAAGTGCAATTACTTAGCTGGGTAATTTAGGAAAGTCAATTTGTTTCTCTGGATGTCACTTTTCCCATGATTAAAAAGAAAAGCATTAAATTAGATAACTTCAAGTTCCTTTCAGCTCTAAGAGTACTCGTGTTAGGGTTCTCCAGAGAAAGAGAACCAATGAGATGTGGTTGGGGGAGGGGGAGAGAGAGAAGACTGATTTTAAGACATTGACTCAGATGATCTTGGAGATGCCAGTCCAAAATCTGCAGAGTAGGTTGGCACAGTAGAGACCCAGGAAAGGGTTGCAGTCTGAATCCAAAGGCAACCTGCTGGCAGAATCCCTTCTCAGTTGGAAAAGGTCAGTCTTAGTTCTATCAAGGCCTTCATCTGATTACATGAGGCCCATACACATTACGGAGGGTAATTTGCCTCACTCAAAAAGTCCACCAATACAAATGTCAATATCATCCAAAAAACACCATCACAGAAACAGCCAAAATAATGTTTGACCAAATATCTGGGCACAATGGCCCAGCCAAGTTACACATAAAATTAATCTTCATGATACTTTATGTTATAGAGATAATTACTTTAAATTTTTTTAAATCAAAAACAGCATGAGAAGGATTGTTATATTTTTCTTACAGGAAAGCCTGAGGAACTCCACCACAACTCCTAGGAAAGCATCATAGTTTTTAAACAACTGAGATGTTCTTTATTAAACAACTGACATCTTCTTTATCAGTGTGTTTGAGCTGTGGCATGGAGTGAAATTAAGTCTCAAACAGCATTTTCAATTACCAATGGGATGTGTTATACAATTTCAAAATACAGTGACTTCAACAAAAGATACTGAATCCACCTAATATTTACTAAAGATGGTTCTGGCCTGAGTCTCAGAACATAGATCTGGAAAGAATTTAGAGGTCTATCACCTCATCTTTTCTTTATGGAATTGTATCTAGAGGCTTCCTTAGTAAGATCTCAACCCACAATTTCAGTGTTGTGACATCATATTTGGAGTGAGTGTAACTCCTAGGAGTACACCCATCACATTATAAGGACTTACTTATCTCAGAAATAAAAATGCATTAACTAGTAATCATGTTATCAGTTATTTTTAAATAAACAGATAACTTTGACGTAAAAGAGCAACAGCAACCCTACTAAAGAAAAATACAAATCTCTTTTATTTATCTTTTGACTATTTTTCTTCCATGGATTCTAATATCTTGGGATGTAGAACCGACTACAAAGCAAGCAACAATCAGGCCTTCACCAGTATTCCCTCATTATTGCAAAATAACTCTGACCAAATTCCATTTTAACCACTGCAGTGACCAATGAGAAAATGTAAGTGAAATAAAAAGCTACAATTTGAGGACGTAGCACTCTCTGGTCTGTATAACATTTCTTAATCCTTTGCTCACATATGAACCTGAGGACTTTGGTTATAAAGGCAAGAAACAACCCATGTGGTGGTGTAGTTCCATCAAGATTAACTTTCTTGTGATTAAAATAAAGAGTGACCTTCAGAAGTTCTTTTGGTTCACCTGTAAGTCCACACAAAGTTTGAATGAAGACAGTGGAGGTAAGTGTTGGGCTGCTATCCCATGTGTTACTTAGCAGGGCTGACTCTAGTTATTGGACATGTAGTGGCAGTTTAAGGAAGGAAAAACCTGGTGGGCCTTATTCATGAATATCCTCTAACCCCTCCCCAGTGGCCCACACCCCCAAATGCCCACTCCCCAGATTGAGTGAAAACAAGTCACTCTTGTAAGTTTGAAATTCCTCATTGAGTTCTGTGGTAAATCTGTGGGTACCCTCCCAAAGTGTAGATGTTCAATGATCAGGTCCTTTCCAGGGGGCTTTTGAATAAGAAGGCACAGCCTAGGTGCCCTAAACTATTTTTTGCTAAGCCTCAGCTCTCCACAAACGAGATATGATGACAAATTGTCAAGTTCAAAAACGTGGGAAAAAACAGTGTGACATCCATGTTCCCAAACATTAAGAAAGGTTGTTTGCCTGCTGTTTCAAGGGCAAAATAGGTCATTATGGCCAGTACTGAAAAATAATGGCTTAAAAGGCATGAAAAAAGTTCTTCAAATTGACAAAAGTATACAGTAAGTGAGTGTAGTTGTAACGAAATTTGGGAAAACAGGAAGGAAGTTGGTGCCACCCCATTCTTTCCATGAGGTGTTAATTGGAAGAAGGATATAGAATGAATCCTCTCCTTCATGCCCATGTATGAAGAAGAGTGCCAAATGGGTAGCTGGTCAAGGGTCCAGGTCAAGAAAGTTCCTTGTAGTAACCCTAACCACAGCTGTCCCAAGCATGAATGTACTGAGAAGGTGTTCTCGGCCGGCAGAGCCCAAGGATTCCCCAAATCCCCAAAGCACATTAGAAAATACTGTGACATCCAACAATGTCCCAACTCCCCATGTGGATCTCTTGATATGGAACACTCAGTGAGACAGGAGGTTAAAGGTCTCTCAATTAATAAAACAGAGACTCTCTCTTAACCACTTCACAGGGACATTATGAAGGAATATAAACTTATATACGTTTTTACACATGAAGTAGGGCTGGTCATTGAAAAATAAAAGCTCTGTGCATGCATGGTGTTGTGATAGAGACACAAGACGCACTGCCTTTTTCCTGGACTACTTTCAGTCTTAATTAGAAGCACTTCCTTACAAAAAGAACAACCTTCAGTTTCATGACATGCACTCCTTGCCCATTCTGGTGAGGTTGGTACTCAGTAATTTTGACTCAGAAATTAATTTCTGAGAAGCAGATGTGGAACTTCAAAAGATGCATTAATTCCATTTGGGGCAATTACTTTGCACAACCAACACGGCTCTTGGTAAACAAAAACCACCATTAAAAATTTCAAGTTCTTTCAAACAAAATGGTCAAACAATGTCTGCTTCATGTCCAGGGAAACAAATGGTCATAAATTTTACTTAACTCCTGCTGCTATGGGAAATAAAAAGCAATAAACCTAAAAATCAAAGTCTTGGAAAATTCCTGATCAAAGGTAATTCAGTGTCACAACACTGCTGCGCAAGGTACACAGATTTTCCTGTGATTTTTTTACAATAATGTCTGTAATTACTATTAATTATAGGGTATTTGACAAGGTACTCAGCAATGTGTTAAATGTTTACTTTCCCTGATGGGCTTACAATCTATAAAAATATGTTAATCTAACTTTTCCAATATTTACTTTGCCAGCCCCTCCCCTCTTCACCTTCACTCTCACCCCATTCCCTTCTTTATATATATATTTATATATATATATATATATATATATATATATATATCCATTCATAAAACAAATCCATCAAGCCTCCTACACAGGAAGTACATCTGTCTCTGTTCTCTACCTTCTCAAATAACTTTGCCCCTTCCTCTTCTCTTGTTATTTCCCCTGCGTTTTCTCCTTTTCCATTTTCCACCCTCTACCCCCTTTTTTTCATGTCCTCCTTTCCCTCCCTCTGCAGCCAAAGTTCCTACTTTCCATGTCTACCTCTGTTTGTCTATTTTTATATACATATTGGAAGAAAAGGAACTTTCCAGAATGTTCAAAAGAAATAAAGGAAGGGAGGAAGGAAGGAAGGAAGGAAAGAAGGAAGGAAGGAAGGAAGGGCTTCGAAAATGGAAAGGAAGCATTGCTTAGAGAGCACCAACTGCCTGTTATGGAGAATAATGGCAACTAGAACTTGCAGTCCTCCCTCCCTCCCTTCCTTCCTTAACTGGGAGCCCTGTTATCAGCTACAGATTGATGCAAGCAAATCCCTCTGCTGAGCTCTGAAAGCCAGTTTGAGGGACTGGCAAGTTCTGGAAAAGTTCTTCTTTGTGCAGTCAGAAAGATTTTAGAACTTGGAAACTCAAAAGACAGAAGTGATACGCCAGAATAACGAAGGACAACCCGGCTAAATAAATAAATAAGTAAATAAGCATGGTGAGGGGAAAATATGGTTTCATTAAAAAGCTTTTCTAGGTAATAGAAAACTAAAGAAATACTAGGAGAAATCAACCAAAGGAAAATTAGGAGCCACAAAACTGGAGATAAAGTAGAATTAGAGGTAAAAGAAGCAAAGGCAGGATACAATCTCGAAGGTCAGTTGATAAAATGGGTAGCAAGCACTGAACCAACACCAATCAATACAGCTCAGTATGAACTGAATCACAGCCTAATAACCACATCACATCCATTTTATGGTACCATCTATCACACGAACAGCAGGAAACAGTGGCAATTCAACGTACTGCACACTCCAGCAAACTGGCTTCCAAGTGTCATTTGAAACGAACAGTGTGGCAGGAGTTGCAGCGATAAAGGGGTGAGGGAGCAGAAATAGATTGTAGAACGGCCTATAAGCTCCTGGAAATACATATTTGGAGCAAAGGTGGGAGCGAGGGACCAGAGAGAGCAAAGGACATGGACAGGGAAGTTCCTGAAGCATGCCTGCTCAGATTCCACGTCGAATTAGTAAGTCCTATTTGGATAGCGCTTGGATGCATTATGGAGAAAGGAATCAACAGCCATCTGAAGCAGGGCGTGAGGGAGAGGGAAGAGCAGGAGGAAACTTGAGTCATTAATAGAATTGTGAAGAAGCAGAGATTTGTGAGCTGGTCAAGATGTCTAAGTGGAGATGAATGGACAACGGCTTCCCCAGAATTAGGGGGGGTTATTTAGATTGTGTTTTTCTTCTCTCTTCACATCACTGTGGCATTTTGACTTTTCTCCTAAAAATAAATACAAAATTCTGAGAGAAAAAAATACATATTACATGTGTTCGTCAAGCAAAATTCAGAGTGAATGCTGTACACACTATCATCAAGGCTGTTTGCTGCTTACAGGGCTGCCTGCATGCCATCCTTTCCTGCTTGTCTTATTCAGAGGCTCTGTTCTTTCCCTGGGGCGACGGCAGCAAAGACGGCCAACAAACCTTCAAGAATTGTACCACAGTATTCTCCAAATTTGTCTGATACGGATATTTTTAAAATAAGAACTGAAAGATGGCCTATTTTTCTTCACTATTATCATTTGTTTTCAATTTGCTGCATTTTAACTTCCTTTCTTAATAGAGATGTCAAGTCTGTTATAAGCTCTGAGTAGAGATGCATGACACAAATACTTCAAGAGAATTAAATCCATTACAGTGTTAGAACACATTTGCCTTAACTATGCAAAAGGGCACAGATTGAAGCCCTGTTTCCACATGTGCTCTGATTTCTCTAGGGTATAAGTGAAGTATTTAAGTTGATTAATAAAACTGCACCTACCTTGTAAATATACATGTAATAAACTATATTTACAATAAAAGACAATTTTCAAATGGTATATACTTCAATTTTATGATCTTTCCACCAATGATCAGCCACATTAAACAAAACATTAAGCAAAAACCTACTCAGGCTAATCTAAAAGGAATGAGATATTCTACATAAGAACTCAGTCAAGGTGTTTTATGGAAACACTGCTGGATGCAGATTGTTGATATGCAGTCATTTAGTTATGTAAAATTTAGTGTCCTCAATTTTTGGTTGGGACATTTGCAAAATATCTTCCCTTAACTCAAAAGCAGTCACCATTTTCTGAGAACTTTACATTTTCCCCTAAATTATTTGTCAGCGAAGGTAAGAATATAACAAAATGCTCCTCTCCTCCTATTGTAATGGGTGTGGAAGTTAGCGGTAGATAATAATAAAAGCACAGACTTTGCAAAACTGAACATTTCTGGAGCCAAAATAAACTTTAGTTTTGCCCCATATTTAGAACCCAGAGTTTAAATCCAAATTCCTGAAATTATATCCTTTTGTTCTCCAAGATCTATCTTCAGTCTCCAAATATAGCAAATAGATATTTTTGCACAAATGATCTTTTATCTTCTCAGATAAAGTTTTGTATTCAATTTTTTCCCAAATTATATCAAGTGAATTATTTTTAAAATGAGACTTAGAACACTCCCAATTTCTCTAGTGTTTCATCTAATAACAGAAATATGAGTCCTATAATAATCCTAAAACCACCTTAAAATCCTTAAAGCTGTGATTTTTTCCCTATGTACATACGGTTTTTGTCATAATGTATTTTGTACATTGTCACATTTGAATGTAGTTAAGGGTTATAATTATATACTGTATGGGAAGAAAATACATGCTACATGAAAAGCCATGAATGTGATGGTGGAAGTATTGTGAGAGGTATTGGAAGGTAGGGAAAAAGGAGAGAAACAAAAGTGAAATTCTGCAGGGCAGAATTCACAAGGCATTTCACAAGGTATACAAGGCATTTGGTGAAAGGTGAATCACAGCTAGTGCCTTTTAATGCAGATTATACTTTTAAACTCAGAAAGGTGGAACAAACCTCAATGGGAAGAAATGAAACCACAAAAGAAGGAAATGAAAATGAGTACATCGGTTATTTGAATAAGTTCCAGTGCCCAGAGAAAAGAAAAGAAAAGAAAAGAAAAAAGATAAGAAAAGAAAAGGATGCATAGACGTAGTGTACTATCTTTGTTACAACCTTGCAATCTCAGGAGACAGTAAAAAGAAGACTAGAGATAGACAAATATTCTTTTCCCTCAAGTAAATTTTAAGGCAGATTTTGGAAAATATAGACTGTTTCCTTGGTGTTATCCCCTTACAAAATTATTGTTATTAAAACCTAATAAGATTTATTTAGTTTCAGAAAATCAAATGTACAAGTAGAATTTGAGGGGAACTAACTTGGACAATCATTTCCCAAGATAACTTTATGATTCAAAACAATGTCAGAGGCTCAGAAAGCCTGTGTTCTTTTAGCACTGGATGTGCTGCTGATACTGGCCAAGCCATCTGAGTTCTCTTAGTTTCCTGTTTGATAAGATGCATACAATAACATCCACACTTCTTGACTCAGAATTATTGTTGATAGCAAATGAAATGTATGAAAATACTTTGTAAACTGTGAAACACCATGGAAAAGCCAGGAATATTATCATCAATACACATTAAAAAATGATTTTTTAAGTTACAGGGAGTCAACACCTGATGTAACTAACATAAAGCTATGCCACCATGAGTGGCCCTAATAGAATAGCAGTGAGGGAAGTGATCCTTTTTTCATCCTCACTGGTCAGACGGAGAAGAACCATTTGCCGTACTCTTTGCAGAGAGCAGAACCAAAACACCCAGACAGAAATGACAAGGAGGGAGCTTTCAGTTGCTTAAGGAATTGACTATAAGTACTTTTAGTGGTTTTTAAATCCACTGACATCTGTTCTCTATGTGAAAAGCACACTCTTGAGATGTAGAGTGTACAACACACACAGCCCTACAAGGCGGGAACCCCTCTTCCCCACTGTGAGGTGGATGATTTTCATGTACATAAATCTGTAGAGAGGATCAAGAGTTACCAAGTCCATCTTAAACGGCCATCCCACAGGCCTGTGAAGAACACTGTGTTCCCTCCCTAACCTTCAAGAAACAGTTTTCTAGAGTGGGCACTTCCCGCCTCCAACAACCTCTTCCTCTTGTTCTATGAAAATTGCACGTAACACTCAGGGAGTGAAATAAGGCAAATAAAAGGATATCCTTCATCTATTCCCAATGACCTCAACTTGGAAAATAGAGCAATGACTTCATCATATTCAAACATCCATATATAGTCAAACACCTGTGACTTTACACAGTCAAATGTCTGATTGTTTTGAATAGAATATTTAAAATTGGGAAAAGAGAGACACACAGACAGTAAACCAAAACTCAGCTATGAAATCTGATGGCTAAGGAGAAAAAAAGACTGTGGGAAGTATCTATCAGATACAGAATTCAGCCATCACAAGGAAGCCACTATCAGCTTTCTCGTTTCTGTACTAATCAAAAGCCAAAGGGCAGGAAAGCAGCTGGATCCATGCTAAAGATTGTGTGCAGAGTGCCGACTTGTCTGGTAGCCAAAGTGTGGCCAAAGAGGGTGCCAAGAGGTCACTGCTCCTTGTGTTTTCATCCTGGGAGAACTTGACGGAGTTGCTCCAACGGAAGCCTGCCTGTCTCACCAGGGGTTGTTGAAATATTCTCGCAAGCTCACATCTTGCCATAATGTGAAGAGTGCTGAATTCACATATGGTGTTAGTCCTTTATCCAAGAATTCTACAAGCATGCACAAAAAATAATGAAACCATCCATAAGTTGAATTAACTCCTTCAATTATGTTACTTGAATTCTGTTCGCTTTTCCTTGTAAAAAGAGTATTATTTTAAAATCATATCAGAATACGTAAATCCACAAAGTTTATAGGATTTGGGAGGGAGGAAGGAACAAGGAGCAATTATTTAAGGGGTAGGGGATTTCCTTTTGGGGTGATGAAAATGCTCAGAACTAGACAGAGGTGATGGTTGCACTACATTATGAAAGCACTAAATGCTACTGCCTTGTTTACTTTAAAACAGTTAATATTATCTTACATGAATTCCACTCAATTAAAAAAAATATTAGAATGGGATTGAAGATTCTGAGAGGAAAGGGCCTAATTGATTAGAAAAATTAACCTCCCGACCCATAAGAGATAGAGCATTTCCTTTTCTGTATTTCTTATAGAGAAAGTCCACCACAGTCACAGTCAGAGGCTATGAAATAATCTTTCCCAACCCAGAGAAGATTTGGCCACGCAGTTAGTCAACAGTGACGGTTCCTCTGGGGCCTGGCAGTTGGCATTTAACGTCTTCCTTCCTTTTGAAGCTCAGAAGACAATGGAAATACTGTCTTCCATTTTCAGACTTGTCACAACTCTCACAGAAAATCCCCATGAAGAGCTTTTTGTCCAATGTACCGACTGAAGTCTGGCCAATTGTTAGTGATATTGTACTTTTCCTCAGACTGATTTATTCAATGACTTATATCTATAGGATTCATTAAACAAAACCTATTGGAATTCATCCGATCTATCTTCCCAGTGCAGACACTTCCCATAAAAAGAAAAACAAAACAAGACAAAAACACTAAATTCATAGAAAAAAATCAGATTTGCAGTTACAGTGGGGGGGCGTGTGGATTGGAGGAAAGAGTCAAAAGGTACAACCTTCCAATTATAAGATAAATAAGCACTTGGGATGTAATGTACACCTGAGGACTATAGTTAACACTGCTGTGTGGTACATAGGAAAGTTAAGAGAGTACATCCTAAGAGTTTTCATCACAAGGATAAACATTTTTTTCTTTTCTTTTTATTGTAACTCTATGGGACGACAGATGTTAGCTGAACCTTTTGTGGTAATCATTTCACAATATATGTAAATCAAACAATCATGCTGTACAAACTTATAGTACAGTGATGTATGTCAATTATTTCTCAGTAGAACTGGGGGACACAAAAGAAAGATGTGTTTGAAAGGTATGTTTGGTATCACATGGTGTATTAACAAGTGTTCTCCAGAGAAACAGAATCAACAGAATACATATATATATATGTATATATATAGGCATACCTCATTGTATTGCACTTTGCTTTACTAAGTTTTACAAATATTGTGGTTTTTTTGTTTGTTTGTTTTTTGTGTTTTTTGCGGTACGCGGGCCTCTCCCGGCTATGGCCTCTCCCATTGCGGAGCACAGGCTCCAGACGCGCAGGCACAGCCTCCATGGCTCATGGGCGCAGCCGCTCCGCGGCATGTGGGATCCTCCCGGACCGGGGCACGAACCCACTCCCCCTGCATCGGCAGGAGGACTCCCAACCACTGCACCACCAGGGAAGCCCAATATTGTGTTTTTAACTAATGAAAGGTCTGTGTCACCCTTTATCGAGCAGGTCTACCAATGTCATTTTTCCAACAGCATTTGCTCACTTTGTGTCTCTGTGTTACATTTTGGTAATTCTTGCAATATTTCAAACACTCCATCAGCAAAACGATTATGACTCACTGAAGGCTGAGGTGATGGCTAGCATTTTTTAGCAAAAAAGTATTTTTGAATTAAGGTGTATACTGGTTTTTTTAGACACAATACTTTTGCACACTTAATAGACTATAGTATAGTGTAAACATAACCTTTATATGCACTGGAAAACCAAAAAATTCATGTGACTAACTTTATTGCAATATTTGCTTTATTGCAGTAGTCTGTAACTGAGCCTGCAATATCTCTGAGGTATACCTGTATAAATACACACACACACACACACACACACACACAAATTCATTATAAGAAACTGGCTCGTGTGATTATGGAGGCTGAGAAGTCCCAAGATCTGCTGGAGACCCAAGAAGAGCCAATGTTTCAGTTTCCAGGTTGAATCCAAAGGCAGGAAAAGACTGAGGTCCCAACTCAAAGCAGTCAGGCAGCAGGTCTTTAGTTGACTGGGAGAGGCCCACCCACATTAGGGAGTGCTATTGCTTTATTCAGTTTACTGATTCAAATGTTAATGTCATGCAAAAACACCCTCTCAGGGCTTCTCTGGTGGCGCAGTGGTTGAGAGTCCACCTGCCGATGCGGGGGACACGGGTTCGTGCCCCAGTCCGGAAGATCCCACATGCCGCGGAGCGGCTGGGCCCGTGAGCCATGGCCGCTGAGCCTGCGTGTCCAATGGGAGAGGCCACAACAGTGAGAGGCCCGCGTACCAAAAAAAAAAAAAAAAAATTCTCAGACACAGGGGGCCACATACCCAGTGGCCCAGTCAAGCTGACACATAAAATTAACCATCACACCTGGTCACAGAATTTTGGACTGAACAATGCATGCCCCATACCTCCCCAAACCAGGCCTTACCAAAAAAAGTAGAAACTCAAATATTTTTTGCATGGAGAATGTAGATCCTTTTTCCTTCTTATCTGTTTATTAAGAAATGCATCCAATAAAAATATTCAAGTAGTCCCCAAGCCAAATGAACCACTTAAAATAAACTACATTAACTTTATTAGCCTTGGATAAGGGTGTAACTGCTTACAAAAATAAAAACAAGAACAAGCAAGGAGAGGGTTCCTAATGGCATAAAGCACCTTCTTGATAATTTTTCATACCTATAGAAATGTCCAGAGAAGAGCAGGTGAAGAACTGAATGAGGACGGACACTGGGGAGAGCGGACATAATGTGTACTAAGAATTTTTGTTGTCATGTGTTAATGTAACTAGTACACCAAAAGACAAAGCATATGAGGTTTAGGGCCCGAACTTTGGAGTGAAAACAATGTGGCCGAGTAAAACAATCTCTCCATACTCAGTGATTCTAAGCAAGGTTTTAAATCTCTCTTGGTTTCTTCCATTGTCACATAGGAAAGGTAGCACTTGCTTCATATGGTATGTGTGTCGAATAATTCAGATATTATTCAACATAGTATAAATGCTCCAAAAACATCGATTATCTTTGAACTATGTGGACATTTTGGAAATTTATCACACACATGGCTAAAGGGTTCTCTTTCAAGACTAAAGACTTCAGCCCTTCAGATGGGCCACAGGAAAGGAGGCAGAAGTCACAACACAGCTTCACGGTAAGATCAGATTAAGATCCCAATTAATCTAGCCAAGGTTACAAACTTATTGGAGGCAACATGGCCACAAGGAGCAGAGGCAGATACAACCTGTTTCCATGAACCCCAGAGTCTCTACCAAGGAGGGCTCCAGGTTAATGCACTGCCCGCACAAGAAAGGGTTTCGCCAGATACAGGAGCCCTTGTCCTGGTGTGGACAAAGGAAGAAAACATAAAGAAGCACACACCAACCATTTCTAGGTCATTAATGGAAAGAATGAACACTCACCTCAAGCTAACCTCAGCAGAGGTCAGAGGGAGAGCAGAGTCCATTCCATGGGCCTCTGAACTGCTTCTCAGCCTCATCCACCAGCTTCCTAGAAGGCCAACTTCCCCATCAAGGTCCACCTCCAATTCTGCTTAATACCCTCAGTGTTCTGATACTAAGTGTGGTCCAAGGACACAAGTCCACTGTCCTACAGTGACCATCTTCAATCTAAACATAGCATTCCTTACACTTCTAAAACCTTCCAGTGTAGCTTTCATGAAGTAAGCTTCCCATCCTCTTTGTGACTAGATCAGACCCCCGGACGGAGTACAAAGGGGTAACGTCCAGGCAAAGAGTTTTAGAGGCATTTGGAACAGACTGCTGTTGCCATCCTCTTTCAATGTTGTCTCCTTCACTCACCTGTACTAATGTTTGAGGGACTCTAGTAGAGACAATTACTTGGAGAAAGACAGGATTTTGTTGCTAAAATTCAGATATTCCAGAGAAAAGAGACCCTTGAGTCATTTAACATGACACAATTTGAGAGATAATGAAGAACAGGTTTTAGGAGTGAAGGAAGATGAGAAGTAGGAGAGAAGAAACGAGCACCGGACACACAGCAGCTTGGTTCAGGGCTCAGGAGCACCAAGGAGAGACTGAGTATCAGACAAAGTGATGATAAAAAGGCAAAGAAAGACCAATCTGGAACTGGATGCAGGAGGACACCAAGAAAGGACCCCTTTGCTCAACAGCAGTTTTGTCATTGTTCTTTCCTCATTAAACAGAGGAGTCAGAATGCACCTTGTGGCTCACAAGAGAGGGAACATAATAATGTCCTACAAGGTTAGTTGATAAACAATCCAACGTTTTATGACATGAGGGGAGGAGTGATAATGGCTTTTAAGTGCCACATAAATTTTGAATGGTTCTTCAGCTCTAATCTTAGCTGCAAAGCATTGGATCATGTCATTGCCCGTCTCGCACACAGCTTGCCTCCACAATTGCACTTTCTTGGATACGCCTCTCTCTATGCAACTTGAGTCAATTAATTCCTAATGCATCAAAGCTCAAATTTTGCTGTGGGCCCGTGCCATCTTGAGAAACATGCATCCTAGGATGTGTTGAAAATAAGGCTACAGCCCCTCTCCCCTACCACACATACTCTGTTTTAATGGAGGAATTAAGCTCAAGGATCTGAGTTTCTAGTATACCAATAAATTTTGATTCAGGTAGCACCACATTAAACAGAACACTGAGATTTTAAGAGAGAGGAACTTTCAACAATCTCCGTGATTTAGAGCTGTACATCTCAAACATTAATGTGCATACGAATCACCCGAGGACCTTGTTAAACTTCAGTTTCTGATTCAGTAGGTCTATGGTCCTAACATGCTCCCAGGTGATGCTGCTGATCTACAGTCATACTTTGAGTAGCAAGGATTTGGAGAACATGTGAAGGTAAATAGTATCAGTTTGCAGGTTGAGTAGGAGTGATATTAATACAGTTACAAAGAAACATAGAGTTAGAAGGATCCTTAGTGACCATAAGCATGCAAGCATTCTTGAGATGATTCAAAAAGTAGCCAGTAGAGGAAGGAATCTTCTAATAAGTTTTAATTCTCAGGTCAACTTCTGGTGCTCTGAAATGTAAAATCCAAAATGTAAACTTGCACATGTGAAACCAATCAACTCCTTCCCGAAAGGTTCAACAAACTTGAAAGTTAGAAGGTTTTCATTCTTAACAAAGGAACGTATCAAAGTTTGCATTTCCCACTATAGTTTTATCCCTTTCAAATCTTTGGTGGAAAGCGGTGGTGTTAAGAGTGCAGGGAAAGGGCATTTATTGAAAACTAAAGACTAAAAAGATATCTAATTTCATTGTCTGGTTTCATTAATAAGGAAAATTATCCCATTATGATTTCCTCAGGGTCACCAGCTAGTCATATAGCTAATCACTGGAAAATGTGAGATGAAAACCACTAACTCTTAACTCCTAATTCATTGCTTTGACTTCTACCGTGTTAAGTAAAACTTTCCATGTTTAAACTTTATTTTTTGATGAGTATTTTACAATTATAAACTTGACACAAAAAAATAAAGAGAAATGGGTTCTAATAGAGGTTTGGCATCTCAAATGGCTTAAAAGCAAAGGGCAGGCCTGATGACCTCTTTATATGACCATCCAGCTAAAATCAGTAAGAAAATCGTTTCAGTTTATTCCTAAGGTAACAGAAACAGGAGCTAGAGCCAGGTGCTTTATAAAATATATTATCAGTTATGGGTCATTTGGGCTTGTAATAAGTGTTCCGAAGAACAAAATGAAGATGAATTTATTGGGCAAAGCCAAGCCCCAAGGGAACTCACTAAAGACAGGGGTTATTTCAAAAACAAGAATTGTGTTGTCCAGTACCAAGGAAAACTGCTTAGGATGCTGCCCCGCATAGAAATAATGTTATTGTATTTGTGATACAAATAATAGATTTGATTAGGTCTGTTTAAGACCAGGTAAGAAACTTTACTTGAGCCCTGGTCCTGTGGGAAAATGTGTTACAAAATTAACACATTGGATAATTCTCTTTATGCTGAATTTATTGCTCTTTAAGTCTTTTTAAAAATCTCTTAATTATTTTGATCTTCCACACCACTGTCAAACATTTTGGTGCATAGATTTTTCAAATCCTTGAAGTGTCTGCTTTGTATATCTTGTGGAATACTTGTTATACAAAAACCCAGTTCTGGATGGCAAAGATAGATACAGAGATTAAAAACCTATCTCTTGGGGCTTCCCTGGTGGCGCAGCGGTTGAGAGTCTGCCTGCCGATGCAGGGGACACGGGTTCGTGCCCCGGTCCGGGAAGATCCCACGTGCCGCAGAGCAGCTGGGCCCGTGAGCCATGGCCGCTGGGCCTGCGCGTCCGGAGCCTGTGCTCCGCAACGGGAGAGGCCACAACAGTGAGAGGCCCGCGTAAACCTATCTCTTACCCTTAAAATGCTCAAAGTCCAGTTGAGGAAACAAATATGTACACAAATAGCAAGTGAAGAGAGTGGGGAAGCTGGTCTTGCCTTAGTATAAAAAGAGATAGTCTCAAACTTCTAAGATGGAATGCTGTATAGCCAAGTGGTTAAGAAGACAGACTCTAATCTTAGATTCTGTGTCCAAATCCTGGCTTCTCTATTTACTATGTGATCTTGAGCAAATTACTTAACTCACGTGTCTCTCAGTTTCCCCATTTGTACAATCACATAATAATAGCACCTCCCTCATAGAGTTGGTATGAAGATTAAATGAATCAATATATGCAAAGTCTTTAGAATAATGTCTGATACAGAGTGTTACCTAAGTATAAGCTACTTTAATTACTGTTCTGAAGAGGGATCTGTTCTATTCCCAATGACTTCATTTATCATAGAATCTTCCCAGAACTGACAGGGCAAGACAGCAAACCAGAAGAAGGGGCTAGCCTTAATTTGGTCACATAGTGATCTGCTACTTGCTATGGTCTTGGGAGTAGTCAAACAGTTCATCTCCAAATGTCACAAAAGTTTTGCTTTGCGTGGTTAATAGTTTCTCACTCAGGCATGTGAACTAAACCAATTGCAGTAAACTTAGTATGTTTCCAAGCACTGAAAAGACTCATCCCAGTGGGCTAAACCTGTCACCGGAAACCTTGGCAAGGACTTCATGCTCAGAGCAGGACTGATTTACAGTAGGTGAAAAAAGTAGACGGGAGAAATATTAAAATAAAGTGCAATCATGTTTCTGTTTAAAAGTGGTTATTGCCAGTCGCATTGCAAAATAATGCTGGCCAGCGACCAGAGAGCTGCACCTACACAGATTCCAGCTGTGGATCCCTGGAACCCTCACCGTGATTGCTCAATAACTCTCCTAGTTAGCACCAGTGGCAAAAATTTGGCAAATCTTATATATCCACAAACACACACACAAACATGCTAACACTCTCACACACACACTGGCAATCTGCTTAGCCCTCGTATCGTTAAGACACTTATTTTGTTTAGGATGGTCAAGATGATATTTTTCTTCTATAACTACTTTTAGAAACTACTTTTTTCTTTTACTCTCTGAATTGAAATTATACACAGGTTTATATCCAGCCATATTGAGCTCCTCCTAAATCAAGTGCCGTTTAAATTATGCATGTGCCTTTATTTTTTGCCATTTAACATCTGTACGCCTCTAGAAGAAAGACTGTCTACCTTTAGGAATAGCCATTAAAAAGTGAATGTTTGAGACTCGTTTATGTAGTACCCTTTTCTGAGGCGCTCCTGGTACAAAATGTACCGATAATATCTTAACAGTAAACTTGTGGCAAATTGAAGAGCTCATTTCGGTGTCTAGATTTGTATAATAGCAAACGTACTGAAGCAGGAAGACTAGGTGTTGAGTATCAGCCCCACCACTCAGCAGCTGCCCGCCTACCTGCCCCTGGACCAGACACTCTCTGCTCCTCAGTTTGCCCATCTGCACAATAGGAATTAAAGACCCTGTCTAGCCTGGCTCGTAGGATTGCTGTGGAATTTTAATGGAAATATACATGAAGGGATTTGTAAACTACCCAGCACCTCATGTATGCCTGCCGAGTCACTCAACTAAAACAAGAACTTATTTTAAATCCCATGAAAGCACTCAGAAAAGAGGCAATGTGTGGGCCTCCATTTACCTTTCCTTATTGGAAACTATCTTGGTCACTTCTGAAATCAAGTGCTTTCTCTTCCCAAAACACATTCTCAAAATATTCTACAGCATGCCTATGAAAGACAAGATACTGATGAAGGATTAAATTTTGTGCTTACAAACATACATTGTTTGGCAATTTAGATATCACTTAAAAGTCAGTGATGGGCAGGAGAGAGAATACAGGGAACATGACTAGCGTCTCCAAGAGTTTCTGTGAATAAGACCAGAGGGAAACTGGGGAGACGTCAAGGAGTTTAAAAAGACTGGGGAAAATGATAGAAAGACTGAGATTGACTTAGATGTATCTACTGTTTCTTCCTTTAAAGTTCTGCTGACAAATGAGATCAACTATTTTAAATCTGTACTTATGTTTTTCTTAGTATTGTATCCTCAAATAGAAAAGAGCAGCCATGTAAATGAACAATTCTAATAAAATGCACTAAGTGCAATGACAGAGAAGCACGAAGGAGAGATACTTAGAGCTCTTAGGGATCAGGAAAGGCTTCTTCAAGAGGAAATTCCTAATTTAAGCCCTCAGGGAAATAACAATCCTCAAGAAACAATACCCTTTCCAGTTGGAACCAACTCTTATTTTCTCCAAAAACTTTGTAAAAATATCTTCCACGCTTCATGTAGAACTTTGTCCACACCCAGCACCAAAGAAGAGGCTTCAAGGGGCCTCCATCTTGCTTGCCATTGCAAAAAAGTTTATTTTAATAATCCACAGTATCGGGGAGAAAAGTCATTTAAAATTAATAAGAGTGTACACCTAGTGCCTTGAGCAGGTCAGAGAAGTTCTGAAATACATATCTAAGCTTCTAGTCTTAAATTGGAGAATGACTAAAACCTTGGTGAAGTTTATTTAAATCTCCATGACTCCATTTATCCCAGAGCAGAATTATCTTAGTACAATAATATGGGATTGATCTGAGAACGAACTAGTGTTTTAATGTGTTCTGAAACTCTAGAATAGAAAGTTTTTAAGTAGAATTCTTTTTTTTAATAATCCCTCCTGCCGTCAAAATCTTCTTCAGGTGGTTATTTTCAATTCTATTCTGTTTACAATCCTTCTACAGGTAAGTAGACCAAAAAAATACACATTTGGACATAGCAAGCTCAACTACATGCACACAGTGAATTCAGATTTATTTGCATCAGTGGATGCTGGAAGAGGAATTGTGAAGAAACAAAAAAGAATTCAGGTCCCTATTCTACATGCAGCTCTGCTGCTTTGCAATGAACTGGGCTACCACTTTCAAATCAGCAATGTAGGTATCCTATTTAAGAAAGGAATTCATCAGAAACTCATTAGTAAGGCAGTTGATTTGACCCTGGTGCCTGATTAGTAATTTGTTCCTAGGTACTGTACCATAATCAGAATTTAATGTTTCAAGGACCACAAATCATCTAGAAAAAAAATTGAAATTTGGTTCTGATTTTCCCACTAGTATTCAATTCTTTTGAACGTACGTGAGCCTTCTCTGTGTACTCAGCCTACTAACACATAACTGAGAGCCCAGGGAGTGAAATCCTGACAGTTACTATTAAGGTAAAAATGGGGTTACAGAATTCACTTTCAAAGTTTCTTTCCAGTTTTTTTTTTAAATTAAATTGGCACTACCAAATTCAATGACATGGCTACCCTGCTGAGTTCTGAGCCCAGAAAGCTATTTTCTCCCTGGTCTATGTATCCTACTCTGCTCTAATGTTTCCTATAATGTGACTAATAACCAACCACCAGCAATGAATGTCTTGTCATCTCATCGTTGCACACAGCAATAGCTGAAGCAGCGATACTGACAAATGAACCTGCGTAATCACTTTGGATTTCTTTGTTACATCTCACAGTGTGAAGATGGCTTCTGCTCAGCACGTCCCCAAAAAACCAAACAAGTGCTACTGCTGTCTTCTCCATCAATCTCTCCTTACTGTGTCATTCAAACCCCTGTGCTGCCCTCACTACCACCCATCTTCTCAGAAAAGTAAAACGTCCCAGATCTTTGAGTTTAGATCTTTGATATCCTTCGCCAGTTGTTCCTTTGCCAACTGTATCTCTAAGAAAGAAATGAAAATCCAGAGTGAGGGATAGAAAGAATGTGAACTTTCTATACTTTCCAGGCTGTTTTCCTTAGGAAAAAAAATCAGCTCATTAAAATCCAGTTGAGTCTGACATATTCCCTTTTACCTTTTCAATCTTTTTATAGTTTCAAATCATTAACTATCAGCATGAAGCTCAAAGGTGGCTCTCGCCATCTATGAAACAGTGACACATCTGACAATAATGCTTTTGAAGAGCCTGTCACATTCTCTCCCCAAACAAGTCTCATTAATGCTCAAACCGTCTTTCTTTTCTCTCTGCTTCTTTTCTCCTGATTTCTCTCTAATTAGCTTGTTTTTTTATGTTCCCTCGTTCCAGAGTTTGAGCTTAAAAAAAAGGAGGTGGATGTCATTTCCATGAACCCCAAGGCCAAGTTAATCAGCAGAATTAATGACGCTATTACCCATTAGACTGGGGGCAGTGGCGCTTAACTCCAAGCACCCAGCATTCACCCTCTACCATGCGTCTTCCTTTTACTCTGACAAATGTAAACTGTTGCTCTCTTAGAGCAAACTCTGAAGTTCAACCTACTTGTAGAGCATTTCGTTTCTTCTTCAGGATATGAACTGGGAGGAGAAATGTAGCCACCTCTGTCAGCAGTGTCCGTGCTGAGAAAGTATCATGCCATTACATGAGGATGGATAAAAGGAAGTCTCAGGGAAGACTGGAAAAGAGTCATAACCTAGCATTTCCTGTATGACTCTCCACAATCGATAATTCCGGACTATAGAATATTTCATAGGTGCAGCATCGCAGGAAAACACCTCAGTATTTTTTTTTTTAAGTCATACTGTGGAAGTAAAAGATAGAAATTTAAACCAGCAGAGAGTTGATTTGATAAATTTTAACAAATAAGCATGATTGGAGGGTGAATAATTTTTTAAATTCATTTTCAATGGATAGAGAAGCAAAGTCTTCAAATTGTTGTTCCCCTTTTGAACAGGACTGAGGAATAGCATCCTTTTATGCTAAAAGTCAACACTAACACAAAACCAAGTACACATTTTGTATGTATTCAAAATGCTTTATTTTAGAAGCATCTGCCTAGAACCTGTCAGAAGAATAGGAAAGTTTCTACCTTTCATAACTCAACAAAAACATCCTCTATTGTTTTGTTTAAATTTTTAATGATATTGTTATCAATATAAAGATAAAGAAGGCTAACACAGATTTATCTCAGCACTCAAGTAGGCTTCCAAAGGATGAAAATACCAAGACTATTTTGGAGAAGAGACTTGCTTTTATTCTTCTTCAGTTATAACTCCACCCTCATCTAATATAAAAAGCTTTTTGGTATCATTTGGTGGGTTATCTTTGCATAAAGAGATCATTAGCAGAAAAACTTCTTTTTAAGTGAAAATCCTGCCCTAGCTGAGTTTGAAGTAACTTGAGCCAAAAAAGAATGCCTGTGCTTATGCCTTCCAGCCTTTCCTGTCCTTCACCCTCAATTTAGTCTACAAAATATACCTGAAAGGATATTGGCAAGAATGATAATCCTAACATTGACTTTATTCTTTTGCCATATCTCTTCATGGAGACAATACCATTCTTGTTAAGTGGTCTTTCTTTTTTAGCATGAATGGAAATCCTCAGGGCATTAAAAAAAAAACAAAACTTTGTCAATAGCCGGACTCAAACTTTCAAGAAAAAAAAGGTTAGGAAAAAAATGACACTTCAATGATTATAAATGAGAATTTTGTGTTACAAAAGGGCATTTGCAATACTTAGAAGTGAAAAGAAAGATGTCTGCAATGCTCAGGAAATACCACATTTAGCACAGCCATCTTCAAATATCATTGAAAATATAAGCCATCCAACTTCCCTTTGATGTGTAGATAATCAGCAGGTGTAAAATAAAAGAAAACATATCATAAAAATTAACAATAAAGTTTATTCACATAAAAAGAGGAACCCAAACACTTCATTCTAAGAGTCAATGTAGTGCAGCAAGCTTTGTCCCAAATCTGAAACTCAGGGAATAAGAATTATAGTCCCAACCTTCCAACCTCTCAGAATGATTATGGAAGAGCAAGAGGTGAGGATGGCAGTGCAGATTTTACCATCTTGTTTGCCTTATCTCTATACAATGAATAATAATAATAATAGTATAATGTGAAACCATGTTATTGGTAAATGAAAAATAGAACATAAAAACCATTACAAAGATTTCTAGGACATCATTCAAAAATTTACATACACACACACATACACAAATACAATGAGAGTTGTATTTGTGTGTGTTTATGTGTTGATCCTTTGTCACAGAGAAATACTCATTTTATCCCATATCTTCTTTCTCTTGCCTTTGTACAGGTAATGCAAAATAATGAACTCTGGGGGATTTCTGAAATGTTTTTATTTTAGGTTCTCCTCCTAAGTGTTCTCATAGCATCCCCTAGTTATCTTGTAATATTTATCTCATTTGTCTCTCTCTCTGTCCCATTAGAAAGCAACAAGGCCAAGAACTGTGTTGTTTTCAGTTGTATCCTACGTATCCCATAGAGTGTCTGACCCACAGCTGACATGAACAATTTGTAGCATACACACGTGGGAGAAAATTGAGTTGATCAATTTAAGCCTAAAATAGCAGTTATAAACTTCATGTTTCTTATAGATTCATCTACAATTACCTCCAGATTACCTAAAAACCCAAGATACATCTTAGAATGCATAAAAGTATGGGGTGTTTTTGTGTAGTTTCAGATGAGTACAGTTGACGGGAAGAATACAAGCTCCAGTTAGACGTATTACTTCATTAGTTACCTTTTTATCCTTGACTTTTTTTTTTTTTTTTTTTTTTTTGCGGTACGCGTGCCTCTCACTGTTGTGGCCTCTCCCATTGCGGAGCACAGGCTCCGAACGCGCAGGCCCAGCGGCCATGGCTCACGGGCTCAGCCGCTCCGCGGCATGTGGGATCTTCCCGGACAGGGGCACGAACCTGTGTCCCCTGCATCGGCAGGCGGTCTCTCAACCACTGCGCCACCAGGGAAGCCCATCCTTGACTTCTTTTAATATTTAAAATGTCAATAATGCAAACAAACAAACAAAAAATATTCAGGTATCTGTGCTTCCATGTTGATTGCAGCATTATTTACAATAGCTTTACAATAGCCAAGATATGAAAACAACCAAAATGTCCATTTATGGATGAATAAATGAAGAAAATATTATATATATGTATAAGAAAATATTTTTATATATATGTATACATATATGTATATATGTAATATAATTTAGCCTTAAAAAGGAAGGAGATCCAGCCATTTGAAACAACATGGATGAACCCGGAGGACATTATGCTAAGTGAAATAAACCAGACACAGACAGTAAAAAAACTGCATGATCTCATTTATATGTGCAATCTAACAAAAAAGTCAAATACACAGAAGCAGAGAGTAGAAGAGTATGGGTGAGAAGGAGGGGGAAATAGGGAGATGTTGGTCAAAGGGTAGAAAGTTGCAGTTGTATAGGATGAATAAGTATAGAATCTAATGTACAGCATGATGACTAAATAATAGTGTACTGAACACTGAAAATTTGCTAAGACAATAGATTTCAAGTGTTGTCATCAAACAAAAAGATAGTAACTATGTGAGAAAATATGTTAACTTGACTGCTATAATCATTTCCCTATATATGTTTATCAAATCAGCAAGTTGTACACCTTAAATATATACAATTTTGAAAAAGAAAATTAAAAAGGAAAATATTCAACATTTTTAATTAGGATTGTTCCCAATTTCCAAAAGAAAAAAAGAAGTCCATTACCCAAAATCACTTTACCCTACTTGAGAAAGTGTCCTCAACCCAGACTATGCATTAGGATCATTTGGAATACTTTAAGAAATATTGCTGTTTGGGCCTCACTCCAAAGATTCCAATTTTACTGGGGGCTGAGGCATTACCATTCTAATGTGCAGCCAGGACTGAGAAGAACTGTCCTAGAAAAAGACGATGAACAGGAGTCTCCATTAAGAAATAACATCTTTACATTGGGTTCACCCATGAAGGCCTCAGATGCTGCGGGGAGTCAGCACTTTCTTTCACAGGGGACATTCACCTTTTCTATTTCAACCCTTATGACAAAGACTCCATAGATAATACCCAAGATCCCAGTAAGAGGTACTAATGAGTTCACATCCACTCATAATTTTTACCACTGGGGACAGTGGCATAAATTTTTCCTTTCCAAAGCCGGTGGGACATCAGAATCACCTGAGGAACTTCTTAGAGATGAGATTCCAAAGCACCTCAAGTGATTAAATCAAGAGTCTCCGGTAAACCCCTGTTATGCACTTTTATCAAATTACCAAGGGATTCTTACACGTTCAGCTTGTTAATAGTTGTTAGACCTGCATAGATAAAGGCATAAGTATATCATAAATATACAAAAACATCTATTTCATTCTGAAACCAAATTCTTTCCATGGTATGGTAGAAAGGCTGTAGTCTTTGGACTCCAACACATCTGCATTAGAATTCCGCATAGCACAGGGAGATCAGCTCGGTGCTTTGTGACCACCTAGAGGGGTGGGATAGGGAGGGTGGGAGGGAGACGCAAGAGGGAGGAGATATGGGGATGTATGTATACGTATAGCTGATTCACTTTGTTATAAAGCAGAAACTAACACACCATTGTAAAGCAATTATATTCCAGTAAAGATTTTTTTAAAAAAAGAATTCTAGCTCACCATAATTAAGTCATGTGCCCGTGAGTAAATCGCAGCTGAGAAAATGAAGAAAACAAGAATATTCCCTCAAGGGTTGCTGTGAACTGTCAGGCAGCATAGATCACAGTATAGATGACCAATACATGTTTGTTCTTTTCTCCCCCTTCCTATCCTATATAATGTGACCAGTAGAAAAAGAATAAAGGAAATAGGTAAAATAGATATGAAGGCTGACATATAAGAAAAATAAACATAGGATATGAAGAACATGTGAATTGTTTCCCTTAAATCTAAATAATTTCTAATAATTAAAGGGTAAGAATCACAACTAAATTTCTCTGGAATTCAAACCACTTACAGAAATATTTGCTGAACTCAGGGCATAGCCATGTTTAGTTGATTTTGATAAAAGATTTGGAAACATTTCAGAAACTATGACTCATAACAAATTCACGAAGGCAAAAAAATTTTCCATTTGAAATTGCGGGTGCTGATTATGAAAAAGAAAGATATAGTAAAATCAGATCTCTCTCCCTTCTAGTGCTTTTCATAGTTTGTTCTTCTCAGGGGAAAGGAACTTTATTTATCAATAATATCAAAAGTCAACTTTCCTGTGAAGCCTCTCCTAAAAATTCTCTTCTAAGCAAGGTGAGTTCAATTCAACCAGTGTTTACTGACCAACCATATGTTTTGGCCACATAAATGACACAAACATTCACTCTGTACTCCCAGATTACCAGGAATATGCCTCTACTATTGCACTTTCACATCATTTTGTAAAATTTCCTTGTTTCACTCCCCTACTAGATGGTGTGTTCCCCCAAGACAGAAACCAAAGCATATATGTCTTTAAATTACTCTTGCTCAACACAGTGCCTGATACAAAGTGGTTTTAGAAAGAAAAATTGGAAGGAAGAGTGCTAATATTATTGATATCTAACAACAAAGTATTGTGTACTCAAATTATATGTAGGTATGTATCAAGCATTGGACAAAGACCAATCTTATTCATAAAGAAAAAAAAATCTGAATAAAATATTAGCAAGTTGAATCTAACAGTACACTGAAAGAATAACTAATGAATCATTACTAAGTGGTGATCATGTCAGGAATACAACCATGGTTCATTATTAGAAAATGTATCATGAAAATTCACCATATTAAAAGACCAATGGAGAAATATAATATTATCTCACCAGATGCTAAAAGGCATTTGATAGAAAGATACTCCCATAACATGATAAAAATTTAAACTCAAAGTACATGCCAGCTTCAAGGTTAATAGTGAATCTCCAGAATCATTCTTATGAAAGTCAAGGACAATAATAAATAGTAATTTCTGTTACTAACTCCATTATTTAGCATTTTAATATACATATACAATTAAACACTTTTTGAGAATATAGTTATGGGAAAGGAGGAAGGTAAAATTACCATTGTTTAAAAAAATGATATATTTGTATGCCTGAAAGAAGCAAAAGATTCAACTGAAAAAGATGGGAGAAAAAAGTGTTGACAATATCAAGGAACTGTGAGTCAACCTCAATCATTAAAATATACATTTAAATGGAGTTCCAGAAAGATAGGAAAGAGGGAGAAAACAAAAATATTTTTAAAAAATAATGGCCAAATATTCTCCAAATTTGATTAAAACTATAAATTTACAGTTTCAAAAGACCCAAGGACAAGGAAGATAAAGAAAATGACACCTAATAAAAAAGAAAAAGACACATTATAATCAAATTATTTCAAAACAGTGAAGAGAAAATCTTAAAGCATCCAGAGAAAAAATGGTGCATTAATTATGGAGGAAAAAAGTAAGAATGACAGCATACTTATCACAAACGATGCAAGCCAGAACACAGTGAGGCAACAACTGTAAGATACACAGCTGTCAACCTGGAACCATAGACCCAGAGAAAATGTCCTTCAAAATCAAAGGCCAAATAGAAACACTTGCATATATACAAAAACAGAAAGAATGTATGGCTAGCAGATCAGCATGATACAAAATGATAAAGGAAGTCCTTCAAGCAAGAGGAAAATGATATCCAAAGGAAATTTGGATTTAAGCAGAGGAATGGAGAACACTAGAAATGGTAAATATATAGGTGGATATAAAAGGTATTTTTCTTATTTTTTAAATCAGCTTAAAGGATAATTGCTTAAAGCAAAAATAATAAAATGTACTGAGTTCATTCCATAGGCAGAATTAAAATGTATGATAAAAATAGCACAAAGTGCCCGGGGAAGTGAATAACAATATATGGTTAGAAGATTCTTATGCAACATGTGAATTGATATAATTCTAGCAGGATTTTGTGTGGAAACTGACATGCTGATTCTAAAATTTATAAGGAAACGTAAAGGTTTTGGAATAATTTTTAAAAGAAGAACACAGAGGACTTACATTACCTGATTTCAAGACTTATTATAAAGCTACAGTAATCAAAATAGTATGGTTGCCATAAAGATAGACATATAGATTAATGGAAGAGAAGAGAGTTCAAAAACAACAAAAACTGACACATATACCATCAATTGATCTCTGACAAAGTTGCAAAGCCATTTAATCAAAAAAAGATTATCTTTTCAACAAATGATACTGAAACAATTAGATAGCTATGTACAAAAAAGAAATGAAATTTGACAACTCACAACATATAAAAAATTAACTCAGACAAGAACATAGAACTAAATGTAAGAGCTAATACTATAAAACTTGTAGAATAAAACATAGACAATGTTAGAGGCCTTGTGCTTGGCAAAGATATTTAAAGTAGGATACCAAAAATCATAATCCATAAAAAGAAAAAATTGATAAACTGGACTTAAAATTAAAGTCTTTTGCTCTTCAAGGAACCATGTAATGAAAATGAAAAGGCAGGGCACGAACCAGGAGAAAATATTTGCAAAATATATACCCCCAAAAAAACTTGTACCTAGAATATATTCTGATGTTGTACAACTCAATCATAAGACAAAACAATCCAATAAAACTAGGCAAAATATTTGAACAAACTCTTCACCAAAGAAGATACACAGATGGCAAATAAATACATTAAAAGATGCTTAACATCATTATTCATTAGAGACAAATTAAAGCCACAATGAGATACCCCTATACACCCATTAGAATGATTGAAATTTAAAGGTCTCACCACACCAGAATAAACTTAATTCATTTTTTCAGCATAAAAACCAAGAAACATTAAACGAAAAGACTGATAAATTGACTACATAAAATAAAACACTTGCTTACAACGGAAAAATAAAAGCACTACAAACATATTTGGAAAACAAAGTCAACCTGGGAAATATTTACAAAACATATGACAATGGGTTACTAGACTCAGTATGCAAAGAATTCTTACAAATTATGTTTTTTAAGCTCAAGAGGACATAAACTGGCAAGTTCCCAAAGAAGAAAGAAAGTGATCAACAGTAATATAAAAAGATGTTCTTTCTCAGTTATTATCAAAGAAATAAAAAAGCAACTAGATACCATATTAGTAAACTGGCATAATGATTAGCAAGCTTGCAACACCCTAGTAAAGGACATAAGAGAAAAAAGATGTGAATAAATAAATGAATAAATGTTCTCTTGACTAGAACTGCATTATAAAAACATAAACTTCTCTTATTATCATACATTGAATTCAATTAAAACATTATAGAAATTTATTCAAATGCCCATTCAAAATCCCAATTAAATAACTTGAAAACTTGGCAAAATAGAGTTTAAAAATATTCCCAATTATTCTTCAATAAAGTCATTGGGCCAATAAACTGGTCATATGGTAGAAAAATACTGCCAATTGTTTAGGACAAAAAAATATTCATTTGGAGGAGAAAACAATAATGCTGGAACATTACCTCATTTATTTAAAGAGTAAAATTAAGCCATAAAATTGCTAACTGAAATTTAGGAGGGTTTTTCTGTTTGTTTTAAATAATCACACAGTGGGGAAAATCTTTTAGCATATCATAAAAACTCAGAAGCATAGAACAAAAACACTGACAAATTGACCACATAAAACTAAGAACTTCATTTTAAGAGGAAAATGAAGTGTATTGAACATATTTTCAAAATAAAAATACAAACTGGGAAGTAATATTCATAAAGCATATGACAAAAAATTATCTTTAATATGCAAAGAGCTCAAAGAAATTCTTTAGAATAAAAAATGTAATATGACAAGAATAGGCAATTACTCAAAGGAAAAAGTTTCAAAATGGTCAGCAATCATGAAAAGATGTTCTTTTTTATAACCAAAAGAGATGCAAATTAAAGCAACTATATACCATACTAGTAGATTGGCAAAGGTAAAAAAGTATCAAAATCTGAATTGAAAAGGAAACAGAATATCAGGCACTTAGGATTTCTTGATGAAAATTTCAATTAATATGCCCTTTCTAGAGACCATTTTGGCTGGCACCTAAGCAGGAAGAAAGGAAAAAAGGAAGAAGGGAGTGAGGGAAAAAAGAAAGAGAAAGGAAAGAGAATGTGTTCTTCCTCTCTTAAACTTTAATTAATTATAGGATAAATAAGGCAATATCCTGCAACCATTAAAAGTAATATAGAATCTTTCTTGTCATAAAAAAATGCTCAAAATCAGTACAAATATACATTATAGGTAAATATATATATAAAGTACAGTATATATAGTGTGATCCCAATTATATAAAATGGTGTACAGGCATATATGTGTGTATGTAGGCATTCATAAGAGATATCAAAAAGAGTTTTCATCAATAGATTAACAGTGGTTATCCCTTGGTGAAGTAATTCATGTGGTTATTTTCATATTAATCTTTATACTTTTCTAATAGTTTGAGTTTTTAAAATAACCAGCATGTTTCAGATTTAAAGTAATAAAACTATTTTTTAGATGTGACTCATCCAGTACAATGAGAGGAATTGTTTAAGAGTGGTAACT
This sequence comes from Kogia breviceps, assembly GCF_026419965.1. NCBI lineage: Eukaryota > Metazoa > Chordata > Mammalia > Artiodactyla > Physeteridae > Kogia > Kogia breviceps. Next base: position 93,233,377 of record NC_081319.1, read on the forward strand.
GATTCAACTTATCACATATACAAAGTTACCTAAAAACATGTTTTCTTTGAAGAATCCTTCTATTAATTTCAGTTTCTTTAATCCTCTCCCTCTTCAGAGAAGACAGAGGGGAAAAAAAGCAGGAAGCATTTGATAATACTCCAAATATGAAAGAATATTTCATTTTATTTTTAGTGGTTTTAGTAACTGAATTGTATTTTGGGTCAACATCCCTTTTGATATTTAGGGAGAGACAAAATAGAAGGAAACTTTAGTATATCATCAACATGTTTCAGGTATCATCTGTGTCCAAGCAAAACAAAGCATTTGTCACAGCATGCAAAGGAAAGGAAAGATGTATCAGAAAGCAAGACAATAAACATTTATCCCCAGTAGGTGGAATGGAAAACCATGAAAGATTCTAAAGGTAGAGATAAAAACAGAAAACAGTTGAAAAACCAAAGTCACAAACCACAGCACAGGATAGATTTGGAGGAGTAGTCTGAAAGAATAGTTTAAATAAAGTAAAACATTTATAAATCAGTGTTCACAGCCAGCGTTCATTCATTCATCCCTTGGTTCAGATCCAATCAGATATTATCTCCAGGTGCAATATTTGGCACTGATACGAACATTAAAATTAAATATTTATTGGTGCCTTAATATTATCAGAGCCTTACTCCAACTATGACCCAGGTTTGTGTCTACCAGGAAGTGCTGTATGATACTTAACCCTGATCTCCCTAAAATACAAGGAATGTCATCATAGAGATCTTGTTTTCATTTCTAGGGTCAACTCTAGGAGGCTGGCTGTCTTTTATATATTAGTGTCTGGCGATACCATACTTTTTTTTTTTCTAATAAGCAGTGTTACTAGACACAGCTGTATTACAAGTATGCTTTTATATTTCTTTACACACATTGCCAAACGGGTACCCCTACCATTCACTTTTTTATTTTAATATTTAGGTTAATCTGGATTATTTTCACTTTAAGGTAAATTTAACCAGTATGGAAGATAATGACTCTCCTAAACATCAGACACTTCAAAAATAAATATTCTATATGATGATTCATTTAAAATGACTAATACTTTCACCCAGCCATTCTAATTCTAGAAATTTCCACTAAGAAAATCATGGTGTAGGTATATAAAGACTTATTTACAATTTCCAGTACAAGATTTCTTTCAACCAGTAGAAAATAAGATATGAAAGCGTGTTAAATGTCCAAACGACAAGAGCCCAGATAAAGAAATTTGGATACAAATATTCTATGCTGCCATTAAACTCCATTCAAGTTATCCTTCTTTAACATGTCAATTTTCAGAACCAACTTGTGTGGTAATAGCTGGAATCACTAGGGTAAAGGAGTTCCACAGCTCCCTTTATGACTATGCCTTTGAAATGTTTGATAATCAAAAGCTGACATATATTCTATGTTACACATAGAGCTGAGTGATGTGGCTGGTACTTATAACTATAACTTGAGTGCTATCCTCAAATCTACTACACATGATGGCTTGAGTAATCTTTACCATATAATAAGTCCTATTGCCTTGTGCCTCCTTCATTTTGAATTCTGATCCAAGAATACCTTTCTGGCCCATCTTTCCCAGTTGGTCAAATTGTATAACCAACCATAAAACATCTCAGATTGGTCCATGTTTTAAAGTGAGTTTGGGGGATGTTTGGGCACATATTAATACAGAAAAAACTGTGTGTAATTCAAGCTGTCATATTGAGATGCCTGCTTATAAAGGGCACATATATGGAGTGGTCTTGATGTTCTTCCCAAGGCTGTCATCCCATTATCTAAGTCACACTATAAGCAATGTACCTAGAAATTGTTCACTCTTAAGTTTTGGATACAGAAGATATTTTAATCTGAAATTGATCACAATTCTAGAAAAAGTAAAGTAGAATTACACATGCCACATTATTGGTCATGATCCAAAAGAGATAATTTTCTCTATCATGGAAAGTAACAAAGAAGCCTTAGCTAAAATTTAATAATTACTTTGTAAGGTCACAGGATGAGCATGTTGATTATGACTGGCTTCTTCTTAAAGAACTAATTCCATCGTAAACCTCTGATGCAAATTTTTGAGCCAATTATTTGGAACACAAATTTCCAGACAATCTAGATTCTGGCAGCAGTTCTGTGTTTACTTAGTTTGGTTCAAGAATTCCAGTTTACCCTTGCCACTTCTTCTCATCAAACAATTGGTCAAATTACAACAATAGCACAGACTATGTGATATACTTTAGTGAAGTATTGAAAGAAACTTGCCTATTTCCTCTGTCACTCCATATTCAACAACTGTTAGATTGCTAATGGGAAGCTATTTTAAGTCTTGCCTTGACTGATTCCAGACTTATTTGGGAAAGAACAACACAGAAGCAGAATACCTGGATTTGAATACAACTTACTTCTTCTATGTGGCCCTTGAGACTCAGTTTCCCCATCTGAAAATGAGATAAGGCTCCTCTCAGAGAACAGTCATAAGGATTAAATGAGAATGTGCTGAATAAACCATAAAAACTACATTAGTTTTCATTATTACTTCCACTTAGTCACATATCTTTGGGTAGGCAAGGCATTGGTGGTCAAACCTCAGCAGAACTATTAAAAGCATCTCTTCTAGAACCATGTGGTCTAGTTCTGTTGCCTCCATATATCATCATTTCAGCTATCTATTATTGCATAAAAATGACACCAAATTTAGTAACTTAAACAACAACCATTTTATTTGCTCACAATTCTCTGGGTCATTATTTAAAACTAGGCTTAGCTGGGTGATTCTTCTGCTCCATGTAATGTCAGCTGAAATCATTCACTTTGCAGCATTCAGCTGGTGAGTAGGCTACGCTTAAAGGCCAAGAAGTCTTCACTCACATGTCTGGTGCCCCAGTCTCTCTCTCTCTCTCTGTCTCTCTCTCTCTGTATATACGTATATATATACATATATACATGTATACACACACACATATATATATATATATATATATATATATATATATATATATATATATGAGACTTTGAGAACAGAAACTGACTGTTTTCTCTGTTTTCCCTGAGAATTATGGTCTCAGGGAAATCAGACTTTCTTACATGGCAACTAGCTCTCAAGAGGAAATATTCTAACAGGGAACCGCCAATCTCTAAAGCCCCAGGCTCAAATCTTTCACAGAAATCCTTCCTTCATGTTCTGTTAACTAAAACCAATTAAAGGGCTAGCCTAGACTCAAGGAGAGGAGAAACAGACATCACCCCTTGACGAGATGAGCAGCAAATTATTTTCAGCCATCTTTAATCCAACATAGTCAGGTCTGCTAAAGACATTGTAGTGCAATCTTGGTGTTCCTTTTGATTCAACCTCATCATTAGAAGTTATGTGTTAAAGTGATTTGGGGTGGAATTATCCCACAGTGGGTTTCGATCCCCCTACAAAAAACTTCTAATAGCCTGCTCATTCCTGTTTACAGATACTCTGAACAAAAGTATCTACTTTGCCTGGAGAATATCACTTTCTAAGTTCCAGGCTCCAAAAATAAATGGTAATTCAGAGAGAATAGCCAAGCTCAATAAGAAGACTAGATATGGAGAATGAGGGAAGGTGGCGGGGGTGGGGTGGGGGGGGTGTGCGTGGTTGTCAATGTCAAATTCTATGTGTTTTGCCTTATCCAGTAGACATAGCTGATAACTCAGATGATACCTGGGGTCCCAGTTATCTTGAAGATCTAAGTGTGATTGCCTTGGAACTCCAATTCCACAGTCTGTACAAGTCTATTGTCCTCAAAAGATTGCTATAAATCCTAGGAACAATCCATCCTCTGACCTTGTTTTTATTCCCTCTCTTCTTCTGCTGTCTCTCATGTGCTCCTTGTCAACTTGGACATGAAACGCAATTCCTCCACCAGTTTGTACATACACACACACACACACACACACACACACACACACACACACACACACATTTATTTACATCCTGTACAAGATTTCACAATGAAGATGAAGAAGAGTTTATATTTTAGAACAAACAGCTTTTATTGAGAACTTCAAACATTTCTTTCCTTAAAATATCCATTGGTCTCTACTCACTGTCCCTTCATCTCAATTTCTCTCTATCTTCCTCTCTTCCTTCCTATCTTCCTCTTTTCCTTCTTTCTTTCTTAGTTTTGCCTCAATTTCCTCCCTTTCTTCTTTCTCCCCTTCTTTCCCAGGAGAGAAATAACACAGTAGCTTTCTGTACTGAGAACAAATCAAATTTCTTCCCCTCTGAGGTCTTGGTGCCAGCTGATGCCCAGGTTCCTTGCAGGGACTGGGAAGGTGGAAAGAAGGGTAGTCAAGGCTTGCATCCAAACTAAAACATTGCTGTTCCACAAAGAATCACAGGAAGGAACACTGTTGTTACTCTGAAACACTGAAACAAAGACTCCAGAGGGAGGATTTAAGGGAAGCGGGAGATATCACTCATTCAGTGTAGCCACATTGAGTTTCAGGTGCCCTTAAGACATCCAAGATGAGAGGCAAATATGGGGGTCTGGAGTTCTAAGTCTGAACACTAGAAATAGGTAAAAGTTTATAATATCAAACCCCAAGCAAAGAACACCATCCTATTCTGTGGCTCTTTCTTTTAACTTTTAGGGCACTGGGGGTCCAAACTACAAATATAGTTAACTCTGCTGCAGAAGTAGGTGGGTTCACAAAGGTTACCATGGCATTTACTGTTTGCAGTTTCATGAAAGAACAAAGACTTAAAGGAGAAATGAGGTAGCAGGACATCCTCTCTCTCACCAAGCTCAGAGGTGTGAGTCAGCTTCTGTTCCCAAAGTCAGGGGGTCTCTTCTCTTCCACTTACCCACACTCTCACCAAAGGTCTCACTAACACTCTTAGGTCTCCATGTAGCTCCATGGAAAGTCGTGCAGACAATGGCAGACTTGGTGAATTGCCCTTTACTCAGCATCATATTGCAGGAAGAAATTCCATCATTCTCTTGGTGGTGTGCTGTTTAAAGGGTGATTTTAATTAAACTGTAAAATGTCAAACATTAGTATGGAGGAGGGTCAGCCTACAGGGAGAGGTGGTGAGTCAGATTTATTATTCACTGAGCAACAAGCTGGCAGCCCTTCTCGTAGATTATAAAAGAAAGCCAAAAGTTCATAGTATATATAAAGCCACTCTCATTTCTCCATTTACCAATCAAAGTAGATCCATCTGTACCTCCCTTCAAAGCACACCATAAAACTCCTGGGATCTCACGTAGCATTTGTGGAGGGGAAAGCCTGGAGAGGATTTTTCAAGCTCCTGTTTAGAGTCTAACAGTTAATGGTGGTATTCTCTTAAACATCATTTTTTCAAGCCTTTAAAACTATTTGTTTTAGAAATGAGGCCGGATATATATAAATCATTACCAGAATAGTTAAATAAGACCACTCCTTGCCCATCAAGATGCAAGTTTCTAGTGGGCTCCTACTTTTAAGACCAGTAGTGAAGGAAAACCAAACCATAATGATTTCTGAATCTTGGTTCAAGAAGCTTCTTGTCATATTATTATTGTTTGTCCCTCCCTCTTCTACCTATATTTGCCATAGCTTAGAATCCACTTCCTCCCAGAAACCTTCTGGTCCCCTAGCTGGGTGAGCTGCCCCTACTATATACTTTTATATCGCCCTGTACTTGTGCCCATCAAAGCCCCTGTTATACTCTACTGTAATTATCCATTTATTTATCTGTCTCTCCAACTAAAACACCTCTTCCAAAACAAAGACCATGCTTTACGTATCACTGAACCCCCAGCACTTGGCACAGTTTCTAGTGCAGGGCAGTTACGCAATGTTTATTGAATTAATTAATCATCTTTCAGGAGCATAATCCTATTAGACCTTGACTACTACCTCCTTGTGAAGGAGGTCAAGAAGCTGACACAGTCTAACTCGGTGACCTGTGTCATGGCTGAACCATGGCCAGATCTCCTGATTTGTGACCCACCTGTCATTTCTCCACACTATACTACATCAATATCAGTAGAACATAGAGTAATCTCGATTCCTTTCTATTCACTTTGTCTTCTGTGCCACGAAAGCACAAAGCTTAGGACTTTCAGAATCATAGGCAGTTGGAGTAGAAAGGGCCCTAGAGACTTTCATGATAGTCCAACTGCAGCCTTTTACACAAATGAAAACAATCCAGAGACTGGTGACTGGCAGCAGATCCTGGGCTAGAACTCAGGTCTACCAGTGCCTCTCCATTTTCTTACCTTTGGCAGAAAGGTACAACAGTACAATACTGGAATGATAAATGCACCTTTTTGCCAAATTTGGGCCTTCATCCCAAGCCTATTAATGATATGCAAACAAGTGAATTTGAAAAAGTACACAATTTTCCATTCATCTTTCTGTTCTGGTCCCACATGCTGCAAATGGGAACCATTTGGTGGGGGCTGCAGAGGAGAGAAGAGATCCACGACGTGCAGTTCTGCATCGCCGTGCAGCACGGTTGCCAATAATATCTTACTTAACACACTGTCATAGAATTTTCCTTCAGTGTCACCTCGGTTGCTACTGTAACACTCCATAAGAAATAATGCCATCTGTTAAAATACACAAGGCAGGGAAACGCAGCTGCTGTCATCACACAAAGATGGAATTAACCAACACTAAGCAATTACTTTCCTTTTAAATTTCACAATTAGAATTTTAGTCTTGCTTTATTTGTATCACAAAAGTCACCACAACACTGTGCCTGTTGAAGTAACAACACAGCTCTCTCGATGAAAACATGGCGGCGGAGGAGTTTAGTTGGGGATAATGGTAATTGTTACTCTGTTGCCTCTTTGACAAATATTTTTTGAATTCCATTGGGAAGTGTTAATTACAGGTAGCAGTTCTAAGAATAATGGATTTGCACATAGCATTCACACTGAGGCTCTCCTAGAACTCAAAGACAAAAAAATGTGCCAAGTGAGGTTTATAGCCGATGGTATGATCATTATGCTACACATTCAAGATCTTTTTCTCTCTCCTTGGTAGTAGATGATTTTAATGGAGAAGAAAGGGACCCAGCTTATAGGAGACAGGTTTCTAAGCTGAACAAAGATGAAATTCTGCCTCTCAGCTTTTATTCCATTCATCGGAAGGGAGCAGATTGCTGGCTGAATAACAGAAGGGTGGACCTATCCAGAGCTTAACTGCTGAGCTAACTCTTCACAAAGCCGTAAGAGATCAACAATTGCCTTGGCCATACTCCATTATGAGGGTGTCAGCAAGCTGGTGTTTCTCTCTTTGATGCATTTTTTTGCGTGGAAATTACATACTGTATTTTCTGGGGGCAGAGCAATAGGCAAAACCTGTCTTAACTGGTTTTCTGATGGGCGGAGTTCTCTTATAGGGTAGAGCAAAATCAGTGGATGTAACAAAGGGTTAAATTGTCAGCTTTTCTCCAACTTCTGTGACCTGTTTATGAATTGCCCAATGAGACCACATAAAAATGATGTGACAAATGTGGAAATATCTAAATACTTGTTACTTGGTCCTCAAGAGTAAGCCTCACATATCCACCCTTCTCATAGTACCTTTAATAACTCTAACTTCCAGTACAGGTTCCAACTACTTGCTTTCAATGATCTTTCACAGTTATCTGGTTCAGAACCAGAATGATCCATATACCAGTTCATAGACAGAAGGGCTCTCAAACCTCCTGGTAGAAACACTTAGTTCCATTTTATATGAAGTTCATTCTAAACTCTGCAGTCAAGGTATATGCCTTTTATAGCAAAGCTACTTATTAAATAGCATATACTTGGTACTTTATCACAAAATATCTTATAAAATTAGTTATTTTTTTAAATCCATATTTGAGCTTGACTTCCCCAAGCCTGCAGCTTCCTTCAGCTAAGATCATGCCTTATCTTTTTGGATGACCCATCAGACATCACACAGTGTCATCAGTAAGAAATGCTCAATGTTTATGAACTAGCAGCTTCATAAAAGCCAAGATGTTTCCACTTTGAAATTATATACAGGTTTCTCAGTTGCAGTAGGATAGGGGAAGGGTACATAACAAAATCATTCTCACAAACAAAATGTGTCTAAATTCATTACTCAAACACATGGATTTTGCTTGGCTCTGTTGACCAAAATCTTGACAGATACAGTGATGTCTGTCATATAATTATATGAAGAAAACAATTTTATCACAGACTGCAAGCCTCCACAGGTCCTTGAATACAAAGAGCGCTATTTAGAAATAAATTGCAATCTGTAAATATACTTCACAATCAAGGGTCTCAAAGTCACAAAGCAGCAATGACTACAAGCCCCTAGACCAAGCTTGTCTACACCACAGCCACATGTCCAGACAGTCTTCAGTTCTGAAAGATGCTGTTTCTGTTTGTAGCATGATTTATAAAAAGAGAAAAGATGATATGCTAGGTATTATACGAATCTTTTCAACTGTAGTACTGTGTATATTTTAGCACTAATAGTATGCAGCAATAATGATCTACTTTGTGTCTTTCCTGGCCGGTGCCAGATCCAAAACCAGTGTTCAGTCACTATGCTGAGTTCCTGTATTATATTACCCTTTCTTTTCTGAGCCAAGCTTAAAAGAACATACAGCAATGATGAAAGTGCATAGTTAAGAAGCTGAAAAGAAAGCAAGGGTTATTTTTCCCCATGCAATGTATAAGAAGAGATCTTAGGGGTCTCAGAGAGGAAAACATATACACAATCTGTTCAAACCACCCAATTTCTCATGTAATTCCCTACTTGCCCATCTCATACTAGCTCTTCATTTTCAAAATTCCCTTGCCTTTCCTATCTTCTTACTGTTGTTCTCTTTTGGGTCCCATAGACTCACTATATATCCACACGAAGACTCAAGTTCTCACAGACATTTAGCATAATCATTTCAAATAACATATGAACATTGCTCAAAGTTGCACATGGGGGAGAAGCATATGCAAACCTTTTTCCCCTTGATCCAAAGCAATAATTGGGGAAAACCTCCAAGTGTGAATGAAATAAAATCTTTCCCACTTTAGAGTTTAGATTTCTTCAAATATAACTGCTTTTTTTTTTTCCATTCCAACTATTTCCCTAAAAATGGACACCTTTATGTAAGTGAAAAAGCAGAAAAGAATATGCTTAAATATAGGTGGAAGAGATTCCGACTTCAGTTGTAATTCTGTCTCTGTACCCAGGTGTGATATGAAGTGGTAAATAAGAAACAACTTAGACTAGCTTAACACTTTAGTGTTAGCTGGAGTCTCACCTACTCCTACACATGAGCACACAGCAGATGGTTCCATGGCAGTCAGGAGGCTTGAAATGAAGCTATCATTTAGTCTGCAGCTGGAATATACAGTATTGGCCACTTAAAAAAATGCTCATTTATTCAGATGGATCCCATATAAAAGGATTAGATCTCACAGGACATGCAGCTTTATTTTCTTCAAGTTTCTAAAACATTTTAAACCTAGTGAAAAACACTCTCACCGCATCCCAGCCAATTCACTTTCAAATTTAGATATATTCCATTTGACTATGTGTATGACAATTTCTTTACACTCCATAGTATTGATATGGGTTCTTAAGTTAGACTTGGCAATCAATGTGTCATCATGTTTTCGTCTTTCTCCCACATTGTCAAAATTACAAGTATAGCAGCCACTTTGTCAAAGTCTATGTGAAGGTTTTCAAAAATTCCAATCTACCATCAATTGCTCCAGCAGCTTCTCAGTGCTTAAGCAATCTCCTCTCCAACTTTATATCAATTTGGCTTATCCTAAATATTTATTGGGCCTTATCCTGTGCATATGTAATCATAGCCATATCTATGTAATTTTTTAATTAAATTATTCAGCCACTGAAAACTGTTACCCATGTAGTACCATTTATTCCTCTTCAGATTCCTGAAAAGGCACAAAGCAAGACAGTAACTTAATTCATACATGATTCTGCCCAGCTAATTTTCCTATTTGTTTAACATAAAGGAAGCCTTGTAACATAAGTAAAGAAACACCTAAAAATGGAGTATAATAACAGAGTGTAGGTGGTGGAGAATTTCCAAATCTTCTAGTCCCACCAATATGTTACTTATTAAACAGTATGCAAATGAATTAATAAGAATACATGCAGGGTTCCTGGAGTAAATAATTTCCTTCTCTGTTACTACCTAGAAACCATCCTAAGTACCCCCTAAATATCCATATGGACTGAAATAGGCAATAAATGGAATTAAAGGGAATCACCTCTCACCCAAATTCTCTCCTAAAGAAGAAAAGGTGAGAAATTCCAGAACTCCACACTCCAGAGGCCCTCCATTGGACATGCTGCCTCTCCCCTTCCATGTAGGTCCTGAGCCTAGGCCCCATCCCACCCTAAACCCCACCCATGCCTAAGTTCCACCCCCACCTAAACTCTGCTCCCATAGCCAAGGCTTCTTTTTTTTTTTTTCTTTTTTCCTCTTTTAGCTTGGGGTTATGTTTTACCTTGCTGATTCATTGTCCTGATTCTTTTATATTTTTATTTTCCCTAATAAATCATTTCTTTTTCTAATTTTATTTTATTCTTTATACTTTGTTATGTTCTCTCCTTCTGGCTTCTTCCTCCCCCACCCACCTTTTTTTTTTCTTTTTTCTGTTGTGGTTTTATTTTACCTTCTTGCAGTTGTTTCAATTATAGTTTTATTTTTGTAATATATTTTTTATATTTCTAATTTTATTTTGTTTTTTATTCTTTGATATTGAACTACTCATTTGTTTATTTATTTATTTATTTATTTTACTATGCCATGAAGCTTGCAGGATCTTAGTTCCCAGGCCGGAGGTCAGTCCCGAACTCCGATGGTGGGAGCTCCAAGTCGAAACTGCTGGACTAACAGAGAACCTCAGACACCAAGGAATATTAATTGGAGTGAGGCCTCCCAGAGGTCCCCATCTAAGCACCAAGACCTGGCTCTATCCAACTACCTGCAAACTCCAGTGCTGGACGTCTCAGGCCAAACACACAGTAAGATAGGAATACAGTACCACCCATTAAAAAAAAAAAAATTGAAATGACAAAAACAAATCTTACAGATGAAGGAGCAAGGTAAAAACATATAAGACCAAATGAACAAACAGGAAATAGTCAACCTACCTGAAAAAGAATTCAGAGTAATGAGAGTAAAGATGATCCAAAATCTCAGAAACAGAATAGAGAAAATACAAGAAACATTTAACAAGGCTGTAATAATGGAAACTAGGAAACTGCAGCCTGTGAAAAGGAGACCCCAAACACAGTAAGTTAAGCAAAATGAGAAAACAGAGAAACACACAGCAGATGAAGGAGCAAGGCAAAAACCCACCAGACCTAACAAATGAAGAGGAAATAGGCAGTTTACCTGAAAATGAATTCAGAATAATGATAGTAAAGATGATCCAAAATCTTGGAAATAGAATGGAGAAAATACAAAAAACATTTAACAAGGAAATAGAAGAACTAAAGAGCAAACAAGCAATGATGAACAACACAATAAATGAAATTTAAAATTCTCTAGAAGGGATCAATAATGAAATGAAACTGAGTTATTTGTAATGAGGTGGATAGACCTGGAGTCTGTCATACAGAGTGAAGTAAGTCAGAAGGATAAAAACAAATACCGTATGCTAACACATATATATGGAATCTAAGAAAAAAAAATATCATGATTAGTGGTAGGACGGGAATAAAACACAGACCTACTAGAGCATGGACTTGAGGATATGGGGAGGGGGAAGGGTGGGCTGTAACGAAGTGAGAGAGTGGCAGGGACATATACACACTACCAAATGTAAATTAGATAGCTAGTGGGAAGCTGCAGCATAGCACAGGGAGTTCACCTCTGTGCTTTAGGACCACCTAGAGGGGTGGGATAGGGAGGGTGGGAGGGAGGGTGACACAAGAGGGAAAAGATATGGGAACATAGTATATGTATAACTGATTCACTTTGTTGTAAAGGAGAAACTAACACACTATTGTAAAACAGTTATACTCAAATAAAGATGTTAAAAAAAAAAAAAACCTTCCAACAAACAAAAGCTCAGGACCAGATGGCTTCACAGGCGAATTCTATCAAACATTTAGAGAACAGCTAACACCTATCCTTCTCAAACTTTCCCAAATACAGCAGAGGGAGGAACACTCCCAAACTCATTCTACGAGGCCACCATCACCCTGATATCAAAACCAAACAAAGATGTCACAAAGAAAGAAAACTACAGGCCAATATCACTGATGAAACTAGATGCAAACTTCCTCAACAAAATACTAGCAAACAGAGTCCAACAGCACATTAAAAGGATCATACACTATGATCAAGTGGGGTTTATCTCAGGAATGCAAGGATTCTTCAATATACTCATATCAATCAACATGACTCACCATATTAACAGATTGAAAGAGAAAAACCATATGATCATCTCAATAGATGTAGAGAAAGCTTTCAACGAAATTCAACACCCATTTATGATAAAAACCCTCCAGAAAGTAGGCATAGAGGGAACTTTCCTCAACATAATAAAGGCCATATATGACAAACCCACAGACAACATCGTCCTCATTGGTGAAAAACTGAAACCATTTCCACGAAGATCAGGAAGAAGACAAGGTTGCCCACTCTCACCAGTATTATTCAATATAGTTTTAGAAGTTTCAGCAACAACAATTAGAGAAGAAAAAGAAATAAAAGGAATCCAAGCAGGATACAAAATTAATGCACAGAAATCTCTTGCATTCCTATATATTAATGATGAAAAATCTGAAAGAGAAATTAAGGAAACACTACCATTTCCCACCACTGCAACAACAAGAATAAAATACCTAGGAATAAACCTACCTAAGGAGACAAAAGACCTGTATGCAGAAAACTATAAGACACTGATGAAAGAAATTAAAGACGATACAGACAGATGGAGAGATATAGCATATTCTTGGATTGGAAGAATCAACATTATGAAAATGACTCTACTACCCAAAGCAATCTACAGATTCAATGCAATCCCTATCAAATTACCAATGGCATATTTCACAGAAGTAGAACCAAAAATTTCACAATTTGTATGGAAACACAAAAGACCTCGAATAGCCAAAGCAATCTTGAGAAAGAAAAATGGAGCTGGAGGAATCAGTCTCCTGGACTCCAGACTATACTACAAAGCTATAATAATCAAGACAGTCTGGTACTGGCACAAAAACAGAAATACAGATCAATGGAACAGAATAGAAAGCCCAGAGATAAACCCACACACATATGGTCACCTTATCTTTGATACAGGAGGCAAGAATATACAATGGAGAGAGACAGCCTCTTCAATAAGTGATGCTGGGAAAACTGGACAGCTACATGTAAAAGAATGAAATTAGAACACTCCCTAACACCATATACAAAAATAAACTCAAAATGGATTAAAGACCTAAATGTAAGGCCAGACGCTATAAAACTCTTAGAGGAAAACATAAGCAGAACACTGTATAACATAAATCACAGCAAGATCCTTTTTCACCCACCTCCTAGAGAAATGGAAATAAAAACAACAATCAACAAATGGGACCTAATGAAACTTAGAAGCTTTTGCACAGCAAAGGAAACCATAAACAAGATGAAAAGACAATTCTCAGAATGGGGGAAAATATTTGCAAATGAAGCAAATGACAAAGGATTAATCTCCAAAATATACAAGCAGTTCATGCAGCTCAATATCAAAAAACTAAACAACCCAATCCAAAAATGGGCGGAAGACCTAAATAGACATTTCTCCAAAGAAGATACACAGATTGCCAACAAACACATGAAAGGATGCTCAACATCACTAATCATTAGAGAAATGCAAATCAAAACTACAATGAAGTATCACCTCATACCGGTCAGAATGGCCATCATCAAAAAATCTACAAACAATAAATGCTGGAGAGGGTGTGGAGAAAAGGGAACCCTCTTGCACTGTTGGTGGGAATGTAAATTGATACAGCCACTATGGAGAATAGTATGGAGGTTCCTTAAAAAACAAAAAATAGAACTACCATATGACTCAGCATTCAGCATATGGGCATATATGGCATATATGGGCATATACTCTGAGAAAACCATAATTCAAAAAGAGCCATGTACCACAATGTTCATTGCAGCTCTATTTACAATAGCCAGGTCATGGAAGCAACCGAAGTGTCCATCAACGGATGAATGGATAACACAGATGTGGCACATATATACAATGGAATATTACTCAGACATAAAAAGAAACGAAATTGAGTTATTTGTAGTGAGGTGAATGGACCTAGAGACTGCCATAGTGAAGTAAGTCAGAAAGAGAAAAACAAATACCATATGTTAACGCATATATACAGAATCAAAAAAAAAAAAAATGGTTCTGAAGAACCTAGGAGCAGGACAAGAATAAAGACGCAGATGTAGAGAATGGACTTGAGGACACAGGGAGGGGGAAGGGTAAGCTGGGACGAAGTGAGAGAGTGGCATGGACATATATACACTACCAAATGTAAATTAGATAGCTAGTGGGAAACAGCCACATAGCACAGGGAGATCGACTCAGTGCTTTGTGACCACCTAGAGGGGTGGGATAGGGAGGGTGGAAGGGAGACACAAGAGGGAGGGCATATGGGGATATATATACACGTATAGCTGATTAACTTTGGTATAAGGCAGAAACTAATACACCATTGTAAATCAATTTACTCCAATAAAGATGTTAAAACAAAAAACTTGTTCCTGTGCAGAACTGCACAAATCCATTATAGTTTAAGCAACTAAATTAAAGTGTTTTTCTCCTCACCCTTTTCTATGGACTGAAGTGTCTCCCCAAAATTCATTATGTTGAAGCTCCAATGTGACTATATTTGGAGATAGGGCCTTTAGGGAGGTAATTAAGATTAACTGAGGTCATAAAGGTGGGAACCTATTCCAATTCAATAGGACTAGTGTCCATAGAAGAAGAGGAAGAGAGACCAGCGAGCTCTCTCCATGTGTGCACTGTAAGGACACAGTGACAAAGTGGCCATCTACAAGCCAGGAGAACAGCTTTCACCAGCAACCAATGCTGATGGCACCCTTAATTTTTAATTTTTTTGACATACAAAAAGGTGTACATAATTAATGTCTACAACTTGATGAGTTTGGAGATAAGTATATAGCCATGAAACCATCACCACAATCTATACCATAAACCTACCCATTACCTCCAAAAGTATCCTTCCACCCTATTTATTTTTTGTGTGTGTGATAGAACATTTAACAGAAGATCTACCATCTTAGCAACTTTTTAAGTATGCGATACAGTAATATTAAATATAGGTATTGTGCCATACAGCAGATCCCTATGGCTTATTTATCCTGAATAACTGAAAGTCTGAGCCCTTTAACTAATATCCTCCCATTTCCTCCTCCCCACTCAGCCCCTGGCAATCACCACTCTACTCTCTACTTCAATGAATTTATTATTTTAGATACATCATATAAGTGGTATCATGTAGTATTTGTCCCTCTGTGTTTGGCATATTTCTCTTATGCCCTCAAGTTTCACCCAAATTGTCACAAACAGCAGGATTTCCTTCTTTCTCATGGTGAAATAATATTCCATTGTGTATATATATGACACATGTTATTTATTGAACATTTAGGTCATTTCCATATCTTGGCTATTGTGAATAATGTTGTAATGAACGTGTGAATGCAAATACTTCTTTGAGATCCTGATTTCGATTTCTTTTGATATATATACACAGAAGTGGAATTGCTGAACCGTATGATAGTTCTATTTTTAGTTTTTCAGGAGCCTCCATACTGTTTCTATTAGTAGCTGCAAAAATGTACATTTCCACCAACACTGTACAAAGATTCCCTCTTCTCCACATCCTCACCAATAGTTATAATTTTTGGCTTTTTAAAATAAAAGCCATCCATCCTCCATCCATCCTAACAGATGTGATGTGATATCTCACTGTGGTTCTGATTTATATTTCTCTGATAATTAGTTATGTTGAGCACCTTTTCATACAGATAGGAAATATATGTTGGTCTTTTGTTATGTCTTATTTGGAAAAATGTCTATTCAATTCCATTGCCCATTTTTTAACCAAGTTATTTGTTTTGTGTGTTTGTTTGTTACTGTGTCATAAGAGTTCCTTATATATTTTGGATATTAACCCATCATCATACATATGGTTTGGAGATAGTTTCTCCCATTCCATAAGTTGCCTTTTCATTTTGTTGACTGTTTGCTGTGCACAAATTTTTAGTTTGATTTAGTTTAGTCCCACTTGTCTATTTTTTCTTTAGTTGCCTGTGCTTTTGGTGTCATATCCAGGAAATCACTGCCAAGGCCAATAATGACAGAATCTTAATCTTGGACTTCTAGCCTCCAAAACTGTGAGAAAAAAAGTTTCATGATTTAATCCACCCACAGTCTGCAGTATTTGTTATGGAAACCCATACAGACTAATATGTCTTTGTTAAATTAGACTTGAATTTTGTAAAATTATTGAAACAAGTTTCTTAGGTAGAAGCCACCAGGCTTTATCAGGTTTACAAAAGGAAATGTGAAACTAGCCACTAAAGTGAAAGATCCACATGGGCACAGACCTTATTTATACAAAAAAACATTTATTGAGTGCTTTGAATATGTTAAACACTGTTCTCAGCATTAATGATACAATAATGAACAGAATAGAGAAAGTACCTGCTCTCATAGAGACTGCATTCTAGTTGAAGAGAAAAATAAGTGTTTAAACAAATAAATGAATTAAATAATTTTGATTAACAATAGTGCCATGAGAAAAATAAAACAATGCAATGTGACAGAGATGGAGACTAAGCAGGGAGGGGGACAAGTGATGGAAGGCCTCTCTAGGTAGTTGGCATCTGAGCTAAGACAAGGATGAAGTGATAAAGCCAGCCATAAAGATGAGAGACAAGACCATTCTGGGTAGAAGAAAAATCAAAGGCAAAGACCCTGAGGCAGGCACAAGCTTGATTAATCCGAGGATCAGAAACAGCATGAATGTCCCCTGGGAAATGGTGTATAAGAAGGTGGGTGGAAGGCACAGTGTTTCAGGCCAATGGAAGGAACTAGGAATTCATAAGTATGATACAAGACAATGGAAGCCACCGGAGCGTTAAAAAATGGGGGAAATTATATTATCTGATTTATATTTTTAAAGATCACTTTAGCTAGTAGAAGATGAAGGATAAAGAAGGCCATAGGTGATACTGGGAGACGAGTTAGGTGGAAATTGTACTAGATTAGGTGAAAGGTGGTGGTGATGCCTTGGGTTACAGCAGGTGAGTATAAGAGTTGATTTGGCTGGAAGGATCCCACATGCCGCAGAGCAACTAGGCTCGTGAGCCACAACTACTGAGCCTGCGCATCTGGAGCCTGTGCTCCACAACAAGAGGCCGAGATAGTGAGAGGCCCGTGCACCGCGATGAAGAGTGGCCCCCGCTTGCCGCAACTGGAGAGAGCCCTCGCACAGAAACGAAGACCCAACACAACAAAAATAAAGTAAATTAATAAACTCCTACCCCCAACATCTAAAAAAAAAAAAGTTGATTTGGTATAACAGATCCAGGTTACATATTTTGGAGGTAGAGTCAACAAGCTTTCTGATGGCGATATGAGTTGAGGAAAAAAAGATTAAGAATGACTCTTTTGGTTCTAGGTTTAAGAGACTAAGTAGATGGTGATTGACTTGTATGTCTTATTCAGTCCTGTATCTCCATAGCACCATACTTGGCTCAGAGAAGGCACTCAATATATATTTGTGAACCGAGGAGGCAGGTGAAGGGAGAGGAGAGGAGAAAGGAGGAGAGGAGAGGGGACGGGAGGAAAGGATTGCCTTCACTATACCTTCATCCAAAGGAAAACGTCACCATCTTTTGCAAATACCCAACTATTTAAATATAATGACACCCAAGTTTTTAAATATATACTCCATATCCACTCAGTATACCTTCCATAAAAGTCAATATAATAAGTATTGTACCTAATAATAACTGTAAAGTATTTCAAAATTCAAAAGCTTTCTAAATAAAGATTAAATTCTCTTCAATATCGATTTAGTCAAGTATATATTATTTCCTCCTATGCAAAATAATACTATCCATGCTACATGGTCCTTTCTAGGGTCAATTTTGTTTAACCCAAATATCCATTCTCTGACCATGTCTTAGAATAGTTAGTTTACTGTATCACTAAATTTGGAGACAGATTATTTTGAAGACTCAGTCTTCAAATTTATCACTTTAGAACTCAGGTAATAGCCAGAAATTTTTACTTTAATATAAACCTTTTTTTTTCAGCCTATATTTGGATAACCACATTCAATATTTCCTTACTAGAAATGGCTGGAATAACCATTAACTCAAACTTTTGTCTTTTTCTTTTAATTATGCATAAAAGTATAATTGCGAAAATTTGCAGGAGTTGCCATAGCCAAAAGATATCTTATACAGGTAAGTTTAAATTAACATCAGGACTTAAATATGACATATTTCTATGCCTACATTTTAAATGGCAAAATGAATAGTGGTTTCACATTGCACATAATAAAGAGGATTAAACAACATGTAGGGTGAATCTGGAAAGTCAAGCCAGTCTTGATCATCAAGTCAACAGGCAAAACATTTTCTGGAAGGTAAAGTGTGGAAGAGGAGGGAGCCGAGGTAGCTGCCCTGGAGTTTTAAAACCCTGGGAGAGCAGGACGGAGGTATTATAGCCTGGCCCACATTAAATGTAATTGTGCTGAATAATGCTAGTCAGAGATATAAAGACTTATCTAATACAGAAGTCCATGAAAGTTTGCCATGTCTGGTAGTAGATATTTAATTTCTTGGTTCCTTGGTGGCAAATTTATTTTTAATTTTGCCAAGCCCTAAGAAGACACTTAAATATTAGTATCTAATTCAGGGTGATTATAAAGAGTAAAATTTGGAAGAGTCAGGGCAGAGAGAAATGATCAAGATGTCCTCTGTCCACAAGCACATTGTGCCTGGACACTCCGTGTTTGCCAATCTATCTCCCACTGCCTCTACCAGCCAGAGAACAATTCAGCCTGGAGAAATGGGCATGAGCGCACTTCTCAGGAGACCTCTGGAAAAAAAACACAGTATCTTTTTTTCCTTTGTCACCATTTTCCTCATAAAATGATCTTTAAAAATCAAACCTTTTAAACATCCAGATGATGAGGGGAGTTAAGCTATAACCTCAGACATATGGCTTACTTCCAAGAGCTCAGGAGAACCACCTCTCATTCACTCCCTATATTTCTTCAGACTCTAAAACCAGACATGACACAAGATGTTCCAATGGCAAGCTCCAGTGTGACACAGGACAAATTCATGCTAAGCCCTGAGGCTCCTAGTCTTCCATGTCCTTTTTTACAGTAGACAGAACTGACAGCTTTGAAAGAATTTCCAGGTTCTCTCTTCCTATGAAAAATTGAGCGAAGCTCTCTTTCCAGAAGTTCCAGTAGGAAAACGCAAAGTAAATCAGACCAGCATGAACACTGCACAGCCTGTGTATAAACAAAGCCTCACAAAACAGCCTTAGAAACCTTCTCAACAACGAAAAGAAAATCAATTTCTTGAGTATCTTTGTATACTTACTCTCTTAATTTGCCTCTACTTTTCACCAACATTGTTAAAGTATCTACATCACATTATCAGCAATTGATTTTATAACTTATTCTATACAAGTCCACTTTCTGGACTTCTCTGGATAGAATGAAGCAGGTGTTTCATGAAATAGTGTGCAATATAGTAGGTACCTCAAAGTACATTTTTTTAAATGTAGCAAAATAAATACACTATACAATTACGTTCCTTCATACCATGAAGACTGAGTTTATTTTCAATTGACTGATATATGCCCATTTTAGGTACCTATTTTTTTCCAATTGGCATAAGAAGAAACGTTGGAAAATCTATGACTTTGGTTAATGCATATTTTGTTCATGGTTATCGATTACCAGGGCGGGGAAACGTCTGTTGAGATTGGTGGATACATTTAGTCCTCCAAAGTATAGGAGTGGAGACAGCAAAAAACCACAGCAAAGAATCTCAAGGAATATGACTTTCTTTTGCAGCATAGCAAGATTAACCTGTCTCACACAATAGCCCTGGCTGTCATGCTAGGGAGAGGAACACAATTGTTGCTTGCCCTTAGGAAAATACACAAAAAATGTAGGCTTATAAAAGCAAGCAGTCTGGACATTTGGAGCTGATTATTATAAGAAATATTTCATATATTTAATTCAGCAGCAAAAGTAACATGAGTGGCAATTAGAATTTTAGACTGCAAGAATGCCATAAAGAAAGAGAAATTGTAGAAGAAGTAAAAAATAGGGAGAGGGAATTGAGAAGGGGCAGCTTCCTCTCAACCTCACCTTCTATCACTTTCCAGAGACAGAGTAAGTCAATTATGTACCACAGCATCACCTAATGCAATTCTATTCCCTGCCTGACCTTCTCTGAACACAATTCCCTGCAAGATGTCTTGACAGGTTGCCCTACACATCAGCCGAAAAATCTTTTGCTACCTGTAGATCCAGAGAAGCTCATTAAAAACACACCGAGTGTGGCACAGGGCTGTAAATTACTTTTAAATTCTCAGATCTTTCTCTTCTCTCTCAACGTGTACAGATCAATTATTAACATTTATCACAGAAAAGTGGGTCATAATATCTGTTACTATATCACAGCTTTATCAAGCTGCCAGTCACTATACAGCACAAAGAAAACA
The DNA here is from genome assembly GCF_026419965.1 of Kogia breviceps. Taxonomy (NCBI): domain Eukaryota; kingdom Metazoa; phylum Chordata; class Mammalia; order Artiodactyla; family Physeteridae; genus Kogia; species Kogia breviceps. Next base: position 93,254,133 of record NC_081319.1, read on the forward strand.
AGTTTATGACCATTCTAAATGAACTGTCATCTTGGAAGGAAGGAGGAGGGTGGGGGGGGACAGGAAGGAGACAGGAAAGGGAAAAAAAAGAGATAAAAACTATTTACTGGGTAAATTAAAAAAATTTTAACAATAATTAATAAGCCAACATTTATTACACTAAGTAGTATCTCCTAGAGGGATATAAATGTGTTTATACCAATTAAAGACTGTCTGATATGACAAGAAAATAGCCACATATCGAACATCAAAAGTATGTCTTTCTTCTTTCTCTTCTTCCCTTACTGTAGTGAGCACATGATGAGCACATGAAGGAAGGTAGAATAATTCATTATTTTGTCTCCCACAGCTTTGTATCTTCAATGTTTTTTTTAATAAATACAAAGTCATAAATTAGCTTGTAGCAAAACAGAATTAATTGAATGTCTTAAGTAAGATCATCAAACCAAGGTTTGAGTCAATTTATCTGCCTAAGATTTTGCTAATGTAGTTTCAGATCATTAGGGTGAGAGTTGATGCTAAGGATGGGATATTATTAGACACAGAAAGGGAAAACATAAGATCAGGAAAATCTGACTTGCTATGTTTTCACAAGAGAATTCCTTGAAGGTTATCTGACGTGTGCTACAAATCATAAAACAGCTCCCCTTCAAACAGTAATCCATGATTGAAAAAATGAAGATGCTTTCATAGAATCTGAAGATATTTACACATATACTGACCCTGAGAAGGCTCTGCCCTTCATTCTCTCAAAAGCCCTTGCCAGAAAATGTCTTAGAAATACTGCGTGGAACAATTGTGTGTGTGTGTGTGTGTCTGTGTGTGTGTCTGTGTGTGTGTCTGTGTATAACAGCAACACACACACATATATAACAAAAATATATTTAGGAAAAAGCAAAATACACTCTACGTATGTGTATTATACATAGACAGGGAGACCTTATTCTGATTGTTTCCTTAAAAAATAAATTTTTCAGGCATCCAAGTAAAACAAGAGTAATTGTACACAGTAAGAAAGACACAACAGTAAAGTTGTGGGGGAGGGAGATTTTCCCTGCATTTCTAGTAACAGAATAAATACTATTCTGTGATTCTTCCAGCAAAAAGGCTTTCCCACAGGAGAACTTAAGACAGTCACTGAACATCCTGCCTGACCCAGGTCAGGCAACAGTTGCACAAATGTCTGGTTCTGCTCCAACCCCACATTTCATTAATGTGAGTCCTCTCCTCACAGACAAGATAACACGATCTTGCCACTCCTAGCACAACTACTTGTAATAAGTCACAATAAATTGAGGAAAATCAAAATGTTAGACTAAGGCTTAAGTAATATTAGTTGGGCCCAAAGATATCAGGCTTATGAGTAGATTTTTCATTTGGTTGATCCAAATATTAAAGAATCCAGATAAATGGAGCAAAATATCATCAAGGCTGCATCGCTGGAATAAAATGTCCAGATGTAGTAAAAAGTCTGGCTTGGTAGAGAAATGAAGTTACTTACCAGGTCTGACCATGGTCCAGTTATGCAATCTCTCAGCTTCATCCTCATCACAGTGTCCCCATCATCCAGAAAATAGCATCCATAATACATATGTTTGTGTGACGATTAGAATAGATGATGTAATCAAAGCATGTAGCACAAGGCACATAATAAGCACTTGATACATGTCAGCTACACTATTTTTATTATTTACTAGACAAATTCTCATTTCTCATTTCACTTAGCCTTTCCGTTTACCCTATAATGGTGTAACAGAGCACTTGTTAAATACTCCCTGTAACTTTGAACACAGCAACAACAATACCTAGCCTTCATCATGATTTATAAAACTTAATTGGTTTTAAAAATCAGGTTTAAAAAACCCAACCTGATAGACTTTTTATTTCCCTTCTGCTGGTGCTGAAAACCCAATGGCCGAAGCAGCTCCATATACTAGCGAGATCTGTGACATGTCAACTCCATGATACATATACTCTGCACAGCCTCAGATTTTAATAGGTTAAGCATGTTGAATTTTGCAATAACAAAAATAAAATATCCAAAATAAAAATATATATTTACATATGTATAAACATATATGCATATGTATGCATAAATTCCTGTCATTTGAAAGGCATTATATAATCTCTAAGTATGCAATGTTTTATATAACTACCACTTTGTATTTTACACCCCTTTAAAACTTTCGTATTTCCAGTTGAGTTGAAATTGTAATTAGTGCGAATTTCTAAAATTTATATTCTGGTAGGGAAAGAGTGTCACTATTTGTCAGAATTAGAGATGACCTTGCCTAAACTGGGGAAACAAAAGCTTGTTTATTTGGGGTGAATTTATATTTATGGCCAGCAAAGTATTTCTATGGTGCTTCAGACTCTCCTCTCTGGTACTGTGAGAAGGCAACTTTGTTTAGTTGCTGCCACTCACATCTGAGCAGAGCTGTAATAACAGCAAATGGTCCTTGGAAATCACAATCCATTAGGCTGCTGTTCAGATAGCTTTTAGGGTTGTGATAATAGGAGTCATTCCTAATAACTAGTGACTCTGTGACACCCTGCCCAGAAGGCCTCCAAATGGCAGCACACAATTTAAATTTTAATCTGGAAACAGTGGAAATGATGAGATTCCAGCTGGGGACCTTCTGGTCTGAGGGCCAGTGTTCAGCCTCCCCGTTAGATGCCCCAAAGGTTCACTGAGTGGATGAGTGAATGCCCTTACTCTTTTTACTCTTTCCCGCTTCATGCCCATCTCCCACCTGACTCCCCAGACAGAAGCAAGCTGCATTTCATTGCTTCCACAGAAGCTTTATTGGAGCTGATGAAGCATTCCCACATTGCTGTGACCCAACAAACACATCTGCTTGAGATAAGTGGCATATTTTCATCTTTCTGACAAGTGACAACTTTCTGAACTTTTTTCCTTCCATGTGCTGGGTGGGCTTTGGGACATACGTATCCACTTAAAGCTTCAAATGACAGCTGGCAGAGATGCATGCCATGGGCAGGAGGAAAGCACTTTATTTTTTCCTACAATAAGCAATAACCCTTAGTATAATAACTCAACACAAGTTAAATAGCTAAAGGGAACATTAGTGGGACCCTGTCAGCATAGAAAAGAACAGCTGGCCATGTTAGTAATCACTGCATGTCATTACTTGGGAAGTCCACTCCTAATTCTACTACCGACTTGTATTTCCTGAGTGTTTAGGCAGTATCACATGACAGATGAGAAAGTATCATAACAGGACATTGGAGGCAAAAGTCTAGATGTTGGTGATTGGCAATGTCAGATTTGGTTTCCAATGAACAGAAAGGAAAAGTATCTTACTAACTGAAATAAAGTTGGGAAGAAAATTTTGAAGACTCCTGCAATAATATATCTCTCATATCTCTGTCTAAATCATTCTTACTAGGAAATTTTTTATCCCCGATGTATAACAATGACTCCCAAGAATGGTGATTTGTCTCTCAGACTAGGAATGTGAATCTAAAGAAAGGATAAACATTAATATCTGGATGCCTGGAATACTCAAGAGTGAAACTCAGCTGCTTCTACTGGGCTCCATTAGGAAATCTATTCCCCACTACCCTCGGCAGCAGAACTAGAAAGTTGTTTTGGTTTTTTTAAACCACACACAGGAGCAAATTTCTACAAGGTGGAAATGGGAATAAAAAGCAGTGTTTTGGAATTTTTTCTTTGCAGATAGTCATCAAATGAGGTACAATATTTGCTAACAGAGGGTAATTTGAATTATCCACGGATAGTTCAAAAACACAAAGAGTTCATTACCCAGATATCTCTATTTAAAATAGATTTGCTTTTGTTCATCAGTGCAGTTCACATGGCTGGGAAATGGCAAAGTGCCAGAATGAAACTGCTCCTAATTTTCAGAGGAGGCCACCAGCTAATTACACAGACTGCAGGTGTGAAGAGAGAAGCTCAAAGTAATCAATAGCAGTAATTAATCTGCTAGACTGGAGCTAAAGAGCTAACAGCTGGACATCAGAAACGGACACATGCAACAAGATCAGCAATAATTACCTCTTTAAATATTGAATTTCCATAGCAACAATTAGGCTTATAAATAAAGGCTGGAAACCAAGGCTTTGAGGCATGACACTGCATGGCAAACACAACATTCCTCAAATCAACCCTTTTAATAAAACACCAACAATATGCTTGGGTCAGGTTGACCAGTTTCCAGGGTGGGAAGGAGCTGAATATAGCTCCTCCAGCCTTAGCTTTCTTGGTAGCTGACAGGCAGACCTGAGTCACAAAGATGGCCCTAGAAGTTTGCTTTGGGCAAGAAAGAGAGCAATGCCCTTCCATGTCACCCAGCACCACAGAGCTACCAGCTACAAGACAGGTTTCTCATTTGTGAAATGTGTTCCATTTTTAAAAATCACAAAATCTGTAAGCAAACTGTTTAACTAAGGTGCTGGACCCATCACTCTTGAAGAAAGCAGGGTTTTTTCAAGACCAATATGACAAACAAGAGACCCAGAGATTGAGGCCTCTGTGACAATCTTCTGTTTTGTGGAAAGCATAAAGAAAACTTTTTCTTAGTGAGTTTTGTATTATTTGTGAGTCAATGGAAAAGAGGAGGCTAGCTGTTATTAATGTGAACTAAATGCCTGACACTAAGGTCTTCATTAATTTGAGCCTACTATCGTTTTGTTTGATGAAGCAAAAGAGGCGTAGGGAGGCGAAAGACTTGCCAGGACTCCACAACCAACAGACAAGAAGTGGGAGGGCCATACTTTGAACTCAGCCCTGGGAGTTTTTAAGATATTTCAGCAAAGCACTCAGACATCTTTGGGAAGGAAATATGTTCTCTAAAACACTGCAAATTATTGTTATGATTTGAAATGCAATTTAAATTACGTTGTTTATGTTCTATCACTGCCACAAAAAAAATCAGTGATAGTTTGATTACTGAATAAATATCTGTTTAATTTTCTTTCATGCTTTTTCATTTTGATGTTAGTTCACAACTTCCATAGCCCTTCTGCAAGCAAATAAGCATTCCGCCAAAAAACATGATGAACAATAATCACCAATCATTTATTTAACCAGAATCAAATAACAGAATAACTCTGCAGTATGGAGTTAGCCAGCACATCTCATCTTAATCATTATCAAAATAGAGCAGTCTTTATTGAGATCTTATCCTCTGCAAGGCACTTTTCATGCATTATCTCATTTAATTCTCATGATAATACTATAAACAATATAATATAATTAACACCCATTCACACTTGAGAAAAATGAGGCTCAGAGAGATTAAGCAATACTCCCACTGATACACATCTATCAGTACAAGCTTCCTTGAGTTAGAAATTATAGTCCATCTATACTTGATCTACTTCCATGCTACGCCCCCCTGTATTGTCACTTTTTTACTAATTATGATGACTTTGTACTTTGGATCTGGCTTTGCTACACCTTTCTTTATAGTTAGACACCAACTGCTTAAGAAATAATACATGAATGACACAGATACGAAGAAGAGCATTTTAAGAGGTGCAATAGATTGGTCATATGGTTAAGAGCTTAGACCTTGAAATTAAACTCAGGGTTTGAATTGCAGCTCCAACAGTTGGTAGCTCTGTAATTAGGGTTACTCAACCTCCCTGTAAAATGGGCATAATAACAGAACTTTCCGAGTGTTGTTAAGGACTAAGAGAGTTTAGGCAATTAGCACAGACCTGGCATACAAAAGAAGCTCCTTTACCAGTAAAATGTTACCATTGCTGTTTTTCTAATCTCTGCTATCTCATCTCCCAACTCTTTATTCCAATCACTCCTTTTTATTTCCACCATCATTAATCCAGGTCAAGGTCCTTACTCCTCTAATCATGCCTTCTTCATCTCCTTGTCCCTGGCACATCTAGCACATTGCCTACACGGACAAGGAAAGTGCTGATTCTTGCTGTTGCATAAGTGTGGGAAATGAAGGAAGCACATCAGTACCTGTA